>NC_046324.1:47469235-47843061 GCF_009819535.1 Lacerta agilis
TGTTTAGTCTGCCTACTGGTCGCTTTCCATGAACGCGTTTTTCTTCCCAACCCGCCGCAGACTCAACATGGTGTCAGAAGCGAAACCTTTCGCGGCCTTCTCCTCTTATGCAGGACAAGAACGGATTGTTCCTGCTGCTGCTCTCCCCCAAGGCGTTGAGGGAGACCATAGCCCGGGTGGCTCGAGGCTTGGCTGACTCTTCCTCCCTCCCCAGAGTTACCTGGGAGTAAAATCCCACTGACGTAATAGTTTCCGAGCACACCTGACTGGCGATTGGACGTCCGAGGCAGTTCGCTGCCTCCTAGGAAACGAGGAGGCGCGCTGGGGGTGCGGATGGGGTAACAGAGAAGTGAAGGGGCAGCTGTGGGATCTGGGCGCCCCTGGCAGCTCCTAACTTCCCCCAACTCTGCTGGGAAGGACCGAAGGTTACCTTCTTCGCGCACGAGGCCGACTCAAAGACAGGGACAGCAAAGCGGCCCTCCCATGCCAAATATAAGGGTGGCGCCTTGCTCACAGCACCCTTCTCCTCATTAAGCGCCCTTTCTGGAGAGGTGCCCCGAAGGGCGCTTTGGCCACCCTAGATTATCGCCCCGCGCATTCGCTGCAATGGGGTCGAAAGGAGCCCCCTCTTCCAATTTGGGATAAATGCTTCTCATCCACCCAGGAACGTTTTCTGCTTTCTATCCTTGTTTGTTTGTTTGTTTAAACCGCTCCCTTTCACCGATCCTTTTCTTTAAAAAAAAACAATTCCCCCCTGGGTGGAGAACTTCCCAGCGGATTCTGTCTTAAATCTGCTTGGAAAAGAGGGGCCGGGCCGGGTTGGCGGTGGCGGTGATGGAAAAGCAGAAGAAGGGCCGTCGGGGGAGCCCCTGGGATTATACCACCGACTTTCAACACATATATATATATATTTGGTGCTATAAAAAAGGGGCGAGGGTAAAAGGGAGGAAAGAAGCCCTTTTCAGAAATAATACTAATCCCCGAGCCTTCAAATCGGCTTCCGATTATTTGCCTTTCTGGGGCACCCCACGAGGTTGGGCCTTAAAAAAAAAATCACTCTCCAGCCCCGTCGACTCTCTCCCTTTCCTTCGACGGGCGTCCCTGGATTCTATTTATATTCGAAAGTATATTTCTCGCTGGAAAAGCTGAAAGAGCGCGCGCGCGCGCGCGCGACGGGAAGGAGACTCCGCGTCAGCTGCGTGCTTGATCCATTCCCCTTCCAAGACTCCTCAGCCGTCGCCATAATGTGATGATAATTTAAAATGTTGTTTCTCCCCTACTGCTCGCTAATCCTGTTCCTTTTAGTCGGGTTGATACTGACAGATCCGGAAGGGCTGCCCTTTCCCTCCTCACCTGCTGTTGCGTTTTTAAAGAGAGGAGGTATTAACCTCCGGTGGAAATAAATATTGAAACAAAAGATTTTAGCAACAAAGCCGACCAAATCCAAGCCTTTCAATCTTTCCCCTCTTAATTTTCCCGCGTTCTTCAGCCACCCGCTCTTTACTGATTTATTTTCTCCCTTCACTTCCATATTATTTCCTTTCAGCCTCTGACGCATTTTGAGATGCCGTCTCTTCCTTTCCCCCTCTCTTTTATATATATATATAAAAACACGTTCTGAATTTTAACCAGATCAGTTTCCTTCAAATTCCCCCGCTCCAAATTTTGATAAGGGACCTCCTTCCTCAGAAAGTAAGATTAATAATAATAATAATAATAATAATAATAATAATAATTAATAATAATATACAAACAGCAGGATGTAGTTACAGCTGGAATGGGTGGTGGGGGAAACCCAGAGCGGTTAAATCGTAAAATTTGGATCAAGAAGCTAGAGTTTAATACATACACCCCCCTCCACACGTTTATTAAAGCATTAGAATAATTGAAATTTGCTGCAGGAGCAGCCCCGATCTGTTTAAATAATTCTATGGGTGTCTTGTTGTGATAAAAGATTATCTGGAATTCTATTAAAGGAGCAGGAGCGACCGATTTCAAAATCCTATTTGGGGGACTTTCAATGACTATCAGTAATCTGATCTCTTCAACAGCCTCTTTGCCTGTTCAGCTTTATCTGAAAGTTTACAGCGTTTCAGGAGAATTTCAGCATTCTTTAAAAAAGGAGAGAAAGAGAGAGAGAAGACACAGACACAAACCCGTAGGAAAGCGGTACCTGTCATTCAAGCTGGGACTAGAAAATATTAATATGAAGGGAATGCACACACACAAATATATATATATATATGTTTATATTTATATTTTAATAATAATAGGAATCTGAAAACACCCTATTCAACTGAGGGGGAGTTTGCTGTTGAAAGTGGCACCCCTAGATACTGAGATCTAGATTTCGGATTTCCGCGTGCGGGAGTGTCTGCGGTTCAAATCTCACCTGCAGGTTATTTGAACAAACGATTCTTGTCTGTTTATGGCGTAATTACATCAACGAGCAATTCTGGATAAGGTAACGCTGGAGCCAAGTACTAATTAAAGGCTCAACATACCTCTGCCTCGCTTCTACAGGGGCTCTGCATTCATAGCCATGAATTAATGCCAGGTTTCCCCTTAATCCCCCACTTATTACAATTTTTCAGTTAATTTTAGACTGTTTAATATCATTCCAGAGCCTAATTTCCTTTGTTTATGCGCAAAGTATCATTTTTTAATTGTCAGTAGATACTCTTCCCTCTCCTGCGCGCGCAGGAGCCTTTGAAACGCCCAGACGGCACTAATTGCTGCTAATTTTCTTCATTAGTTTCATTTACTCTTCAACCTCTTAATTATTGTTATTATTGTTATTTTAAATTCCACCCTACTCTTCTGGTAATCAGGATTTCTTCAAAGGGCGAAGACTAAGCGAGGTAAATGGGAAATAACCCTCCCCCCCCCCACGATTAATTCCTTCCCTTTAATTACATTTATTAGGGTCGGAGGGTTGAGGTCAAGGAACCTTAAAGGAACCCTTCTTCATTTTTTAAAGGTGGAATCTAAACAGAGCCTGCATGCACAGGGGCACACTACCTTAGAAAATCAGCTGCTGGAGGTAAACAGATGGGGAGTGGAGGGCGGAACTGTGAGAACCCCAGAAGCAGCTGCCTGGACGCTGCTGAATACACGATTAAATGCACCTTTGCCCTGACCTAGCAACTCGGTTCTTATTTTCTGAAGAAAGAACTGCGAGGTTCCATTCTGAAGTTGCTGGTGTCAACCCTTCTACTTTGCTTGGATAACAGGAGATTTAGCTTTTGCAGAAGATGCTGCGTGACGTCACAGTCACACGACACGTGATGCATTTTTTAAAAGAGTCCTTTGTGGCAGGGATAGCACCCTTGTGCCACTGCAGCCATTGTTGGACTACAACTCCCATCATCCCTGACTATTGGACATGCTGGCAGGGGCTGATGGGTGCTGGAGTCCAACAGCACTGGGAGCTCTCCTTCCCCTTCTTTACGCCGTCTATTAAAAAAAAAAACCCTTTCGCCTATAAGCAACTTCCTCTCTGCATGAATCTTACCAGCATATCAAATATTTCGTTTACCGTTTGGGTTGGAGAAGGACCAGCATCTCTAGAAAATGCCAGCATCCTTTAGAACCGGGAATGGTGGATCAGTGTTTCCCAAACTCCAACTGTTTTGGGACTACAATTCCCATCACCCCTGACCACCGGCTCTGCTAGTTAGGGATAATGGGTGTTGTAGCCCAGCAACAGCTGGAGACTCAAGTTTGAGAAACCCTGCCCTAGACGTTGTTGGACGAAAGCTTCCATCATCCTCAGCCAGAATGGCCAACGCTCTTGGATGATGGGAGCTGTAGTCCAAAAACATCTGGAGAGCTATGCAGGTTCTCCATCCTTGCTTTGCAACAGGTAACATTTGTAAGGTACTGTCAGCCTTAAAGTTAAGAATCCTGAGAAGCAATATGATAGAATCATAGAATCCTAGAGTTGGAAGAGACCACAAGGGCCATCCAGTCCAACCCCCTGCCAAGCAGGAAACACCATCAAAGCATTCCTGACAGATGGCTGTCAAGCCTCTGCTTAAAGACCTCCAAAGAAGGAGACTCCACCACACTCCTTGGTAGCAAATTCCACTGCCGGACAGCTCTCACTGTCAGGAAGTTCTTCCTAATGTTTAGGTGGAATCTTCTTTCTTGTAGTTTGAATCCATTGCTCCATGTCCGCTTCTCTGGAGCAGCAGAAAACAACCTTTCTCCCTCCTCTATATGACATCCTTTGATATATTTGAACATGGCTATCAGATCACCCCTTAACCTTCTCTTCTCCAGGCTAAACATACGCAGCTCCCTAAGCCGTTCCTCATAAGGCATCGTTTCCAGGCCTTGGACCATTTTGGTTGCCCTCTTCTGGACATGTTCCAGCTTGTCAGTATCCTTCTTGAACTGTGGTGCCCAGAACTGGACACAGTATTCCAGGTGATCTGTTATGATCTTCCATAACAGTCCATTCAAGGCAAAAGCAAAACACAAACACAGAAGGTAGCCCCAGAGAGCCAAGGTGCTGTAATTGTTTCACATCTTGGACCACGACCTGGGAGACCAGGGCTTGAATACTCACTCAGCTCACTGGGTGACCTTGAGGCCCAGCCACCATCTATCCTGTCTCAAAGGGTTGTAGGGAAGGTAAAATGGGAGATGGGAGGAGAGCCATACACACCACCTTGAGCTTCTTGGAGAAAAAGGTGTTCGATTAAGCTAACACATAAATTAAATATTGCGTTCATTTAGACCAGTGTTTTCCAGACTTGGGTCTCCAGCTGATTTTGGACTACAACTCCCATCATCCCTAGCTAGCAGGGCCAGTGGTCAGGGATGATGGGGAATGTAGTCCCAAAACATCTGGAGAACCAAGTTTGGGAAACACTGGTTAGACTTCAGCCCAGCTCTTGACTGAGCACCAGAAAAGCCAGTAGGGGCTTCTCCACTGATCTACAGCCCTTCTCCAACCTGGTGCCCTCCAGATACTTGGGTCTAATAAACCTTTCCTCTATTGCAAGCCACAACTTCTGGAGGCTGCCATTTTGCATTGACTGGCAGTGGTTCTCCAGGGCTTCAGGTAGGGAGCTTTCTCCAGTCTTACATGGGAATGCTGGAGCTTGAACCCCGGACTTTCTGCATGGAAATCAGATGCCCTTTATGACCCTCACCCTACAGCAGACTGACTTTTTCTTTGGTACCAAGGAGTATTCAGTGAGGTGACCCCCCCACTACCCAAAGTGAAGTGGTACAATCCAGGAACAATCCTGCATTTGCTCCTTGACAAACTACAGAAAGAGCAGATTGGAAAAGTGTGTGTGTGTGTGTGTGTGTATGTGTGTGTGTGTGTGTGTGTTTGTTTGTGTTCCTGCCTGTTTCTAGCATGTACCATATTGGATGGCAGGGGGTGCTGGTTGTGTGTGAGACACTGAACTGGTGTGCTTGAAATCTCTCCCAAAGATAAAAAAATAAATAAATGTACCAGCAGAAAACTAGGCAGAAGGAGGGGAAGGCGAGAAAAGAAAACTTCCCCCACCGACCCTTGGACTTCTACGTGCATGGAGCTTTCAAGTTTGGAAAACATTCAGTCATAACACACACACACACACACACACACCACATTGAAGTGACGCAATCCATGTGCCATTTATGTAGACTACTTGTAGATTTGACTTAGAGGTGAGATTTAAGGCAGTATAAAAGGGCACAGTGTGGGCACTTAAGCTAGCTCGTCAAGTACCTTGTCATTGATTAGTTAAATAAACAGTAAGGGTTGGCATAAATTTGGTCCAGAGAAAAGAAAACACACTTTTCTTTTGAGCACACAGTCAGGTGATTTGTAAATTGGTCTACATAATAAGAGCTCAGCTTGAGCAGGCCATAGGTTCGTCCTGCTTGCGGTTTTCCTACAGGCACCTGATTGACAACCGTGAGAAGAGGATGCTGGGCTAGAGGGGCCATTGGCCTGATCCAGAAGGCTCTTTACTCCAGAAGAATCCTCCTTAAAGGATTACAGTGAAGATGCTTGGAGGGGTAGACTGTGTCTGCATCTGTCTCATAAAAACCAATGGCCACCATTTTTCTTCTTTTGGGTAAATGCCCACCAGAGACTCATATGTAGGGCATTGAGGTGACAGCTTTCCTTGACTGTTTATGCCCAGCTCCTGGTTTAAGAGGGGTGGGGACCTCCAGATATTGCTGGACTGCAACTCCCATCATCAGTGACTATTGGCTATGCTGGCCAGGGCTGAGGTCATTTCTGTTTAGGAAGGCTTTCCCTGTGCAATTTATGGAAGGTTAATTTTATATTTGATGAAATGTTTTCATCGTGGATCTCTTTCACAAGTGTGCATATACATATAATGTTACTCCTCTCCCCTTCCTGTTCACCCTATTCCTTTTGAACAGGTTGTACCCTTCAATTTCTACATTTCAGACATGACTCTCACCCCACTAGGGTTCAGTAATGCCTGTTAGACCATATTTGCCATCTTGAATTAAGAGCTCAAGTTCTTCTTGCTTGGTTCCCATACTCTGTGCATTTGTATAGAGACAACTGGAACCACGAATCATTCCTCCACACACTTGCACTAGGTGAAAACATTTCCCCCCCCAGTAGTGGGTGGAATGCTTTAAAAATGACGTTTTTAAAAATAAGATTGTCTTTTAGTTTTTTATCTGTCCCCCCCCCCTTTAGGCTGGTTTCAATTTTTTAGTTAAGTCAGTAACTAAATAAATATATAAACAATCAGACATGTGTCTTCCTTAGCTGGGATGGGCCAGGACAGTTAAATTAGTAAAAAAAGTAACCAATAAATTTAACAAATGATATGATAATACCCCACAGGTATCTGAATAGGTAGCTGTTTCCTGCTGTGTTCGTGATGAGACTTGTGTGAGATACATGCTTAAAAATTCATTTGACTTAGGGTCTAGGATGGCCAATGTTGTGCTGTCTGGGTGTTGTTGAACTCCAAATCCCATCAGGAAGCATGGCCAGTGGTCAGGCATGATAGGCATGGTAGTCCAATGTTATTAGGTGAGCACTACATTGGTTACATGTGGTGAAGGAACTGGAGGCAATAAGTTTCTTGAAATCATTCATCAGGTGGACTTAGACATGTTGTTAGGGGGGCAGGCCCTGGTCTTCTGAACTGGGCCCAGATCATCATCATCTTCTTCTTCTTCTTCTTCTTCTTCTTCTTCTTCTTCTTCTTCTTCTTCTTCTTCTTCTTCTTCTTCTTCTTCTTCTTCTTCTTCTTCTTCTTCTTCTTCTTCTTCTTCTTCTTCTTCTTCTCCTCCTCCTCCTCCTCCTCCTCCTCCTCCTCCTCCTTCTTCTTCTTCTCCCTTTTACAATTACAGATATGTGTTTTTGTGAGAGCCAGTGTGGTGTAATGGTTAGAGTGTCATACTATGTCCTGGGAGAGAAGGGTTTGAAATCCCATTCAGCCATGAAGTTCACTGGATGGCCTGGGGGCCCCAGTCCCTGACTCTCAGCATAACCTGAGGAAGGGAGAGCACCACTTTGAGCCTCCTTGGTGGTGTAGAAACATAAAATAAATTGGTATATAAAATGTAAGAGAAAGATCAAATAAATAAACACCGTGTCCTGATGGCAAACTGATTTTCTGTGTGTGGATTTTTATGAAGCCAAGAGAACAGCAACTGCACACAAGGGGGTAGTATTAGCTGACGCAGGGGAGCTCCAAGGTTTTGAAGAGTTATATAAAAAAAACGTTAAGGGACCCCACCCAAGAGGGTGCACTCCCCGCAACAGCCCAGTGGTACCTGGGCATGGAATAACGACTGGCTGTTGAGGAAACAACTCAGAAACTGTGGGGTAACAGAATGGAGTGAACTGGAAAAGGGTGTTACTGGTTGGATATACCTGAACAGCAGCACTCTAGACCAGGGGTCAGCAAGGTTTTACGTCACCTGGGCCGGTTCACTCCAGCGGAGACCCCACCGTGGGCTGGACTGCGCACGTGTGTGAGCGCGCATGCGATTTCCGGCACCGCGAAAGCAAGTCCCTGTGCCACGCTGCACTGGGCGGTGCGGTTCAGGGGCGGTTCGTGGGCTGCTTAAACGAGCCCTGTGGGCCGCTTGTGGCCCATGGGCCTTAGGTTGCCTACCCCTGCTCTAGACTGCAACATTTTGTTGCAGGCCCTACTTGTGCTGTCTAAAGTAGATTTCCTGACTCTCTCTCTCTCTTTCTCCTTCCTATCCTCCTGCTATTCTGTCCCCCCCCCCCACAACTCTTAGGACCTTCCCCCCCCCCCAATTCCACTCTGGTTATCACAGCCACCAATGCCTCTCTGAATCCCCCCCCCCTTTTCCTGCTCATTATCACCTTATGAAAAGTGTTTCATTAAGAAACACTGCTTTTGATTAATTATCGACAGAATGCTGACCAGGAAAAAAAGAGAGACAGAAATGAAATTAGTCTCTGACCCCGTCTGCATAACACTGAAAATTCATCACCTACCCTTTTAATATTGAAAAGCAGCCTCAAATTTTAATAGAAAAAAATAGTCTCTCTCTCTCTCTCTCCCACCCCCCCCCCCAAATCTGAACCTCTCCCAGTCTTTATTAATGCCCCTAGGCAGAAACTGATATTGCTTGCAATCTGGCAGCTTTTGTTCATTTTAAATTTATTATACAGAATGCACTTCATTTTCAAATATTTTTACTGTTTCTTTTTAATTTCGCTCACTGTTAAGTACAGATGAGGAAACCCTTTTAGAACATTTAAGTTATGGGAAAGTGGAGGGGGACACACACACACACACACACAGAGGAGAAATGTACATGGAGATTGAACATAAAGGCTGTGCCCATCCAATAAATTTAAGTAGTAACAATTGTAATTGCCGCATTCAGAACCATCCCCTTCAGACATCCAGACGATATCTGGAATGATTTTTTTTTTTTTTAAAGAAGAAGTATTATTGGAAAGGAATGGTGGGATTTGGAAAAGGACGGGCACACTTTCCCACCAGGCTTATAGTTTGGGTCGATCCACAGACGGGAGAAATTCAGAAGCACTCCTGCAAGGATCCCTGATAGGCTACTTCTTTTGTGCATATAAGAGGCATGCTGGGCCCACAAGCCCCAAAGCACTGCAAAACAGACCTGTTGAATTCATGAGGATATAGGAAAGGTGGTGATGGATCAGATCATCTGGTCCCAGAGACGGGGAACTTCAGGTGGGGTGGTGATGGGGCAAATGTGGTCCTCCAAGCCTCTCTGTTGGGACCTTGAGGCTCACCCTGGGCCATGCCCTCTCCAGGCCAAACCCTCCAGTGTTTCTCAAACTTGGGTCCCCAGCTGTTATTAGGCTACAAGTCCCATCATCCCTGGCCCACTGGCCCTGCTAGCGAGGGATGATGGGAGTTGTAGTCCAACAGCTGGGAACTCAATGAGAGATAAACAGCCCGCCTCTGCACTGCCCTTGAGCGCCTTTGCCTTGCTGGAACTTCCTTATCTTGGACCAGTGATAATGTCTCTTGCTTGTCAGGGTGCAGTGATGTGGGTGGGTGGGGACTTGTAGAAACCTTGAGTTTTGTGTGGCTGGAACGAATGTCACTTTAGAAAGGCGAGAGTCACAACTCATTGCTTCCTTCTGGCCCTGCCTGCCATTGGCAAGTGGCCCCTGGAAGGCTGCTCATTAGCTAATGTGTCCCACAGGTTGAAAAAGGTTACACATCACAGTCTAGCCCAGCATTCTGTCTCTGACAGAGGCCAGCTTGATTTCTTTCTTTCTTTTTTATGTCTACAAGCAGGACGAGAGAGCATGTACCCCATCTCTATAGCTCAGTCAGCAGAGCATCTTAATCTCAGGGTCATGAGTTCGAGTCCCACATTGGGTAAAAAGATTTTTTTGCATTGCAGGGGGTTGGACCGGATGACCCTCACGTCTCCTTCCAATTCTACAGTTCTATGATCCCAATAGCCCCTTCCCTACAGTTTCCCCCCTAATCATCTGATAGACTATTCCGTAACATGGGGGTTCCATTTAACTATCATGGCCAAAAGATTGCTCACTCACATATTCCTTAAAAAAAAAAGTCATCTAAGCTAGTGGCTACACTTTGTGGGAGAGAACTCTCTGAAAGTTAAAAAAGTTGGCATTTTGTCTGTCCTGACAGTGCTTCCAACCAGCCTCACTAAGGAATCCCCCCCCCCATAGTATTATAACCAAACCAGATGTTTGAGCATATCATCAGTTCAGCCTGCTCCCAAGACTCCTGTAAATAGTTATGTCTTCACCAGGGGTTGGAAGCTGTGTGGGCCTGTGGGCCTCTCTAGGAAGGTCATTCAAGGGCACACTGGCACCACAACCAAAAAGGCACTGTCCTCTCTGCTGAACCACCAAACCCAGATGGTTTGGAGAACCTGAAGCAGGGCTTCAGGGGTCAAATGAAGAGTATGGAAAAACACATGTGGGAGAGGCAGGACTTTAGGTCTTTCCATCCCAAATTGTTTAGGGCTTATTATAGGACAGACGCCTACTCTCAGTCCACTCCATGGTCCCTAAGTCAGTGGAATGATTCCAGATTTAGAGAAGAAGGGAATGACTTCACAGTCCTCTGGTGAAAGGATTTCATGAAGCAAAGCACGGAAACTCCTTGAACAGGAGTTTTGGATTTGTGAAGGCCCCGCTGAATGGAGTCATTGAGGTCTTCTTTCCAAACTCAGGCACATACCATACCTATATATTATCCCTCTTGGAAGTAATCAAGAATGCCACACGTTTGCTTGCGTACTTTTAAAAATAGGTCTCCCAATTTAGCTTGGATTACTGTGAAGCCACTCTGAAACCGTGGGTTGAAAAAAAACCCAACCCCACCCACCAGCAGGGACCTCTCATAAGTTCATAAGATAGGGGGAATAGCTCAATCAGTAGAGCATGGGACTCTTAATCTCAGGGTTCTGGGTTCGAGCCCCACGTTGGACAAAAATATCCCTGCATTGCAAGGGGTTGGACTAGAGAACGCTTGTGGCCCCTTCTAACTCTACAATTCTGCAGATCTATGATTCTAAGAGGCTGGCTCCTAGGTTACACCAAAAGGGACCTATCTAATTCAGCATCCTGTCTTCACAGTAGCCAAGCAGATGTCTGTAAGGGCACCCTTCCCTACTTGCTCCCACATCTCTTCCGCCGTATCAACATCACTCCCGCCATGATCTTTATCAGCCAAAAGATTACCAGAGCAGTGCACGGGTTATACCGTATTGCCTCACTCCCCCCCCCGCAAATTCCAACCGTGAAAACTTAAAGTGACTTAAATTTGTGACCTTACCAAATTTTATGATATCGCTGCTGAAACAAAACATAGGGTAAAACGGAAACGGGTGCAAGTGCCTGCGGAATTTTAAGGGAGCAGCTTATATTTGGGTGTTGTTTTTTTCTCTCCCCCTCCGAATTTTAAAGGCGCGGCTTATATTCGGGCCAATACAGTATACACAAACAAAAAAACAACAAAAAGGTGGTCATCTCAACTTGCCTCATGTGTGGGTTGGCTTTGCTTCCAAGTAACCATGGGATTGCCCAAGTATGTAAATGTCTTGCCTCAGATGTTTCCTATTTAGTTTTCTTTCAGAGACTTCGGCACCCTGTGTGGCGCTACTCCCTTTGCAAAACCATCTCTAGTTAGGCCTGAGATTGCAAACAGTAATTGCAGGTCAGAGCAGGCAATACCAGGCAAAAGTTTGGCCGTGAGAAATAGGGGCTTTGTACTGACTGATACGCCGCTAAGCAGTTTGCTCCTAGCAGGGCAGTCAAGCGATTAAGTAATTTATGCTCAATGAAGCACCTGCCTTCAGAAACAGATCCACCTCTCATTTCTCCTCCACACAGATTACTAGAATTTGGGATTAACATTCCATGAAATTGGGTGGCATTCGGTTCAGGATGAAGATACTACTCCATGCAGGGCAGGAATAACTTCTGGAATTCATGGACACAAGAAGCTCTGATGTCCATTACTTTGCAACATGTTTATAGGGAGGGTTGCTTTTCTGTAACTGAAAATACATACATAGGCTTCCATTAAAGGTAAAGGGACCCCTGACCATTAGGTCGAGTCGTGTCCAACTCTGGGGTTGCGGAGCTCATCTCGCATTACTGGCTGAGGGAGCCGGCGTACAGCTTCCGGGTCATGTGGCCAGCATGACTAGGCTGCTTCTGGTGAACCAGAGCAGCGCACGGAAACGCTGTTTACCTTCCCGCCGGAGTGGTACCTATTTATCTACTTGCACTTTGACATGCTTTCCAACTGCTAGGTTGGCAGGAGCTGGGACCGAGCAACGGGAGCTCACCCCGTTGTGGGGATTCGAACCGCCGACCTTCTGATCAGCAAGCCCTAGGCTTTGTGGTTTAACCCACAGCGCCGACCGCGTCCCTAGGCTTCCATTAGGCTTCCTCTAATAATAGTGGCTGCATTAGCGCAGAGGTGGGCAAGCTTCCTGAATCTTATTTTGTTGCTATGTACCGGAATCTCAAGACCTACCAGCCAAAGCCAGGTGTCATATAGTTAGAATGAAAGACCAGGGTGCCTCCGAGTATATTTTGAGCCTTGAAACTTGCTTTCATTATTTTAAGATGGTAAGAAGAGCTCTGCTAGACCAGGCCAATGACCCATCTAGTCCAGGATCTTGTTCTCACAATGGCCAACCAGATGCCTCTACAGGGAGACACACGAGCAGGACCTGAGTGCAATTGCTCCCCTCTGGCAGTTCCCAACAACTGCTACCCTGAAGCTTTCCCAACTCCACAATATCCTTTTTGACACAAGGTACCCTACGGGACTGCCTCTCCTGGCATGCCCCGTGGAAGACCTTAAGGTCCATAAATAGCAACACTAGAGGTCTCGGGCCCTAAGGAAGTCAGATTAGACTCAACCAGGGCCAGGGCCTTTTCAACACTGGCTCCGACCTGGTGGAACGCTCTGTCTCATGAGACCAGGGCCCTGCGGGATCAGATTTCTTTCCGCAGGGCCTGTAAGAAAGAGTTGTTCCATCTGGCCTTTGGCCTGGAATCAGCCCCCCCCCTTTCCTTTTCCTTCTGTGATGGAATCCCTATTTGGGGACTTCCCTGGCTTTTTTCTGTCCCACGTAGGACCAGTCTGGATAGTTGGCCTTGGTGAAGATTTGACGTTTTCTCCCCCAAAATAGTTTTTGACCTGGGCTTCCATTGAAATGAACCTGCATTTTAAGTTGCATTTTAATCCTGTTTTTAAATTGCATTTTAATCCTGTTTTTAAGTTGCATTTTAATCTTGTTTTTAAGTTGCATTTTAATCAATTGTTTTTATACCTGATGTTAGCCGCCCTGAAACCGGTCTTGGCCGGGGAGGGACGGGGTATAAATAAATTATTATTATTATTATTATTATTATTATTATTATTATTATTATTATTATTATTATTTATTCACAGTATATCAAATGCAGCCGCATCATAGATTTGTATAATGGCATTGTGATATTGGCAGTTTTATCTTCAATTCCTTTCCTAATAATCCCTGGCACGGAATCTGCCTTTTTCACAGCTGCTGCCCACTGGGTCAACATCTTCATCGAGTTATCAATTCTGACCACCCAGGTCTCACTCCTGCTCAGTCACTGCCAATTAAAGCCCCATGTGAAATTAAGCTTTTTCTTTTTCTTTTTTCCTTTTGGCCCCAACACGCATCACTTTACACTTGTTTACACTGAGTTGCATTTGCCATTTTAGCACCCATTCACTCAGTTTGGAGTGAATTCTGGGATTAATTACAATCCCTTTTTGTTTCAAAGACCTCAAACAGTTTGGTATCACTAGCAAACTTGGTCTGTTCACTAGCAAACCTTACTGTTCACCCCAGCTCTAGATGGTTTATGAACAAGTTAAAAAGCCCAGATCCCAAAACTGATCCTCTCTCTCTCTCTCTCTCTCTCTTTCTTTCTTTCTTTCTTTCTTTCTTTCTTTCTTTCTTTCTTTCCTTCATTCCTTCCTTCCAATTTCTGATCCACAAGAGGACCTCTCCTCTTATTCCATGACTGCTAAGCTTACTCCAGAGTCTTTGGTGAGGTAGGGTACTTTATCAAAAGCTTTCCAAAAGTGCAAGTATACTCAGAGGCGTAGGAAGGTCAGGTGGTACCCGGTGCGGAAAATTTCTTATCACCCCCCATTGATTCCCCCCCCCCTGCAAAAATGGTTTTACGTTATTTCATATTTTCTTACAAAGGAATAATAACAAGTAATTAAAAAATCACAACTTTTATTTATATCCCGCCCACCCCGGCTGAAGTCGGGCTCAGGGTGGCTAACATCAGATACATAACATTGGTATAAAATCAAACAATAATTAAATCACCTCCTAAAAACATCTCAAAATCAAATTAAAGTCTAATTAGATGGCTATCCACAGGGTTAGGGTTGGGAACAGTAAGTGCTCCAATGAACTGAAATTTCAGCCTTCATGACATAGGAAAGCAGCTAAGTAAACAGCTATTTTGGTGGAGGAGGGTCAAGATATTAACCGATAGGCATGAAATTTCATATATAGCTATATAATACCTAGTATAGTAAAGACCTTTGGAGCAGGCATTTTTTTTAAAGTTTTTTTTTATGAACCGCCCTAGTAGGGCAGTAATTGTTCCTTGATAATTTGTCACCCCCTCCATTATGGAACATGGGGCGATCCACCCCCTACACCCCCCTTGCTACACCCCTGAGTATACTATGTTAATCGGATCACCTTCATCTACAGTATATGTTTGTTGACACTCTGAAAGCATGCTAATAGGCTAGTGAAATAGAACTTACATTTGAAGAAGCCATGCTACTTCTGCAAGGCTTGTTCTTCCATATGTTTGGTTATTTTGTCTTTAACAACACTTTTCACCAGTTTTCCTAGGATAGATGTTAAGCTAGCTGGTCTATAATTTCCAGGAACCCCCCGGATCCCTTTATAAAAAAAACAATGTTAACATCGGCCACTCTGCTGTCTATTTATTTAGATGCTTTATATACAACCCCTTACAGAAGCCACACAGCAGTTTACAACAAGGCAAATGAATGAAAATCCATAAAATAACACAATCCTTTAAAAACATATAGCAACAAACAATTGAATAATAGTCACCGACAGCAACAGCAGAAATTGGGTCTATCCTTCTCCGAACACCCACCAAAAACATGTGTCTTAATTAGCTGCCTAAAACTATAGAGTAGGGAAGGTATTCCACACATAAGGAGACACCACTGAAAATGTCCTTCCCACCATGTACCTCATACTGAAGAGGGACCACCAAGCTCTTACAGCATGGGCAGGTCAATATGGAAGAAAGCAACTGTGTAGATATTTGGGTACCAGAACTAAACTGATCTCACAGTCCTTTCACGCAAAAGTCCACCTTCTCCATTTCAGCAACTTAATTTATATGAAACAAAATAAAAAAATAAAATAAAAAATTCCTTCCAGTAGCACCTTAGAGACCAGCTAAGTTTGTTCTTGGTATGAGCTTTCGTGTGCATGCACACTTCTTCAGATACACATTTAATTTAATTTAGATGGAAATAGTTGCTTTGTTGTTTAAGGAAGCATGAGTCAGAAACCTTGGCTGATCTAGTCTTGTTTTATACTCAGAAAGTCTCAGTCTGAATGTTTGTTTTCAGTTAAAGGTGTGCTCCAAAAAAGGATTAGTTGACTAAGGTTAACCTCTGCTGTGGCATAGAAACTCCATATGCTAACATGTTCTCCGAGAAAATCTTGATCTACCTTCTTGCCACCACTGCTGTCTATAATCCTATAATGTTTTATTTAGTTAGAGTAATCTCTTTCTCCCCCTCTCTCCTGCTGTTTAGGTCATACTCTCTCAAAGCAAAAACAAGAAAACAATATTCAAGATTCAAGAAACAAGATTCAAGAAAACAAGATTCAAGAATGGTAGCAATGTACACAGAGCCACCTGAACATCTGAGCAACTAAAGCTGGTCTTCAGATGGTCATCCAGAGGACATCAGACAGTGCCAGGTGAGCCTCTCTGAGAAGAATATTTAAAAACCAAGGCACCACAACTAAAAAGGCCCTGTTGTCAGTCACTGACTGCCTCATTTCTGAAGGTGACAGGGAAGGGAGGAACCTAGGGGAGACTGCACTGGGGTGGAGATCTTGTGACCTTGCAGATGCTGCTGGACTCCAACTCCCATGAGCCTCCAGCTACCATGGCAGCCAGGGATGATGGGAGTTGTAGTTCAGTAACATCCAGAGGGCCACAGGTTCCCCACCCATGTCTCAAAATGATGTTCAGAAAGAGATAACGTGTTTATGACCTGAACGTGCCTGCTTC
Source organism: Lacerta agilis (assembly GCF_009819535.1). Lineage (NCBI taxonomy): Eukaryota > Metazoa > Chordata > Lepidosauria > Squamata > Lacertidae > Lacerta > Lacerta agilis. The sequence goes on from NC_046324.1 coordinate 47,485,563, forward strand.
CACGTCTCGTGAAATAGCATGCCCTGGGTGAACTGCAATTACAAGATAATGGTATTGGTACAATATCTTTCTGCCTCCAAAGGAAGTGTTTGGTTCAAATGCAATGGGCATAAATGGGATCATAATATGTTTTCTCTCTTGTGAGCCTACCAGGGGCAGGCACGGATGAAATGCTAGCACCACTTATATCAAAGCAGGGCAATGATGTTGTTTTCTGGGGTGTTATTTATCAATCTTCTGTGGGAATATCCAGGGAGGCAGGAGAGTATATATTGTTTATTAATATCCTTCCTAACTTGTGCTAGCAAGTTCTTTTACTTAGCAGAGTTTCACATTCCCCTTTTAAACGCACAGCAGGTAGCTGGTTGCAGGCTTGTGTAAGCCTCTCACTATTAGGTTCCTGGTAACTTCCCTTATTTCCTTCTTAAAAGAATGAACATGCCACAATCTTGTTTAAAGTATATAAAAGAAGTTTACTCACATCAGTTCACAGTGGGATCCCTGAAGGCAGACTTAGTTACAGATATATACATGTGGATCTATGGGGATAATCCCAGTGTCCTCTGTTGGCTGAAAGTCAACAGGGCATTTCTAGCTAAAAAGCTGCTCCAACGACGGAGGAAGTCAAAGAGAGAGAGTGTGGTGTGTGACTTGTGCTTTTGTTACCTGAACAGGTGGGGTCATGCCCACATTCAGTCACATGCAAAGGAAGAATGTTCCAGCCAGGAGGAAACAGGAAGTTTTCGAATGGCTGGCCTGGACCAAACATTCCCCCACATGTCCACTCTAGGAAAACAAGGAATGTTGTACTTGACTGCTTCTTATGTATCACATCTCACATATTCTGCATGCCAAATAAATAAGAAAGGAAACCATCAAACAAGCCCTGGAGAAGTTGGGGACAGGTTAAACTAGCATGCTTGGCTAGGGGTTAAACCAAACCTGTTATTCTGAAAACCACAAAAGCCCCTTTACGATGACCACCCAAAATGTCACACAAAAGTGAGCAAGCTTTTGAGTCCAGCAGAACCGTGAATGGAATGGAATGGAATTGAAGGGAATGGAGCCTTGTGTGCTGAAGAGGTTTGGGGATTTCTCATCTCCCACCCAACACCTTAAATATTCTGGGGTTGAACCCTTTGGGTTTCAGTAGATGTGAAAGAAAAAGATGGACAGCTGCTCCTTGCTTGTCCTCATTGCCTGCTTTCCTGGAGATTTCCTACTGAACTCAGCGGGACTCCCTTCTGAGCAGGCATGCGGAGGAGCGTTCCCCTCTCCTCCCATGGAAGCCAAATGACCACCCACGGACATCCATGAATGGAGCGAGGAGGGCGTTCCAAAAAATCTTAAAGGAATTTACTCAACCACACTGGCTGTATATTTAGCATTTGTGCATATTCTTCCACTGGTACTTTTGCCTCTGTGACTGAAGAAGTGTGCATGCACACGAAAGCTCATACCAAGAACAAACTTAGTTGGTCTCTAAGGTGCTACTGGAAGGATTCTTTGATTTTATTTTTTTGTTTTTACTTCCCTCGATTACTTACTCTGCCTTCTCCAGAGAAAGGGCTGTAGTTCAGAGGTAGAGCGTCTGGCTTTGCACACAGAAATATTCATAGAATCATAGAATCCTAGAGTTGGAAGAGACCCCAAGGGCCACCCAGTCCAACCCCTTGCCAAGCAGGAAACACCACCCAAGCATTCCTGACAGATGGCTGTCAAGCCTCCGCTTAAAGACCTCCAAAGAAGGAGACTCCACCACACTCCTTGGCAGCAAATTCCACTGCCGAACAGCTCTCACTGTCAGGAAGTTCTTCCTAATGTTTAGGTGGAATCTTCTTTCTTGTATTTTGAATCCATTGCTCCATGTCCGCTTCTCTGGAGCAGCAGAAAACAACCTTTCTCCCTCCTCTATATGACATCCTTTGATATATTTGAACATGGCTATCATATCACCCCTTAACCTTCTCTTCTCCAGGCTAAACATACCCAGCTCCCTAAGCCGTTCCTCATAAGGCATCGTTTCCAGGCCTTTGACCATTTTGGTTGCCCTCTTCTGGACACGTTCCAGCTTGTAAGTATCCTTCTTGAACTGTGGTGCCCAGAACTGGACACAGTATTCCAGGTGAGGTCTGACCAGAGCAGAATACAGTGGTACTATTACTTCCCTTGATCTAGACGCTATACTCCTATTGATGCAGCCCAGAATTGCATTGGCTTTTTTAGCTGCTGCATCACACTGTTGACTCATGTCAAGTTTGTGGTCTACCAAGACTCCTAGATCCTTTTCACATGTACTGCTCTCAAGCCAGGTGTCACCCATCCTGTATTTGTGCCTTTCATTTTTTTTTTGCCCAAGTTCAGTTCCCAGTATCCTCCAGGTAGGGCTGGGAGATGCACCTGGACAGCTGCTACCAGTCAGTGTAGACAATACTGATCTTGATGGCCCAAGAGACTGATTCGGTATAAGGCAGCATCCTATGTTCAGGGCCGACCCCCCCCCCCCATGAGGCAAGGTGAGGCAACTACCTCAGGTGGCAGAATTCACAGGGGCAGCAGACCCCAGTGTAGATATTTATTTCCTGCTTCTTCCAGGTGTAGATCTCCATTCATCCCTTCTTCCCTGGTGGGGAAGAAGGCACCATTTTGTGGTTCACCTCAGGTGCCAAAACGCCTTGGGCTGGCTACTTTAGATTGTAAGCTCCTCCAGGCAGAGACATGTTTGCTATATTTCTCTGTAAAACGCCCAGTAGTGGAAAATAGTGGTGACGACCATGAACTCCAAATTGTTGCAACGTCCACGTGTTGCTTATTAAATCCATGCAGATGAAGAATCGGGAGAGAAAAAGAGATCTGGTATATTTCCCACCAGCTAACAATTCGGGAGCTGCATTTCATCGGGGCCTTTGATTTATAGCTCTCCAAACCCCCACCTTTCCCAGGAGCCCATCTTTCTGGAGAGGGTCACACAGGGCTGAGAACCCGCCTCTCCCTCCCGACCGGCTTGAAGTGCCCCCGCAGACTGGCCGTTTTATTTGGCTTTGAAAGCCCAACAGCTGCAAATCAGGCGCTCTTTACCCGTCCCGCGCCCAGCGCCCTCCCCTTTCTCTCCCGCTTCTCCCTTTCCCAAGGAATCCGAGAAGACCTGCGTTTAATGAAACGTGAAGTGTGAAAACTTCCTGAGCTGCAGAGGCGACTCCTTAATGATGTTCCCAGATGTGGCGGGGCTGGAGAATGGGGTGAAGGCGCGCAGAGGCGCCTGCCGGAGAGGGAGAACCTCACCTTGCCGCGGGCACCGCTAAGGCCCGGGTAATGGGGCAGGCGGGGGGGGGGGAAGAGCTCTCCAAGCCGCGCGTAATTACGCACCACAGAGATTCTGCCCTTGCGGTGGGCGGCTTCCACCTCGCCCTGGAAAACAACCCGTCCTTGTTATCTTCTTTTTTTTTAATTATTATTTCTTTCCGCGCTGGGAACTTGTTTCATGGGGCTGAGGGGAGGGGAAGAGTCCGATCACTTGTTTAGAAAACGGAAAGGGGGGGGGGGAGCAGGCTGCCAGCACCTCCGAGCTATTCCGGTGAAATTCAATTTGCACTGAATTCTAACGATCCTCTCGCCGATTCTCTTCCAGGCTGTTACGCGTCGCAAGGACAGCTTGGAGGAACAGCCCACAAGGCAAAGCTGAGACCCGCTTCCTCACCACAAAAAAATACTTTGTATTGGACTTTGTGGCTGGAAAGGATTTCACTGGGTGCCCACCACCTGATACCCGAGCGGTTGCAGGGGGAATGGGGCTTTGGCAATCCTGGTCCCACCCTAGTTAATTTTGAGAGGTTCTTTCTAGGTTTCCCCCGTAAAGTGGGGGACAGAAAGGATGAAATTTCCACCCTCCCTGGCACAGCCTCAGATTTTATATTTCCCAGCTCGATTCACTTGGAATTTCCTAAGCAAATTATCTGTAAAATCATCAGGTGTGGAGGATAAAAGAGACAAAGACTGTGAGAAAGGGTGGGCCAGGATTTCAGGTTTCCTGGGGTGATTTGGGGGGGGGGGCTACCTGCGTGTGAAGATTCAAAGCCCTGCTCTCTGATATAAGCATAATTAAAACACAAACATTTCTTTCTTTCTTTCTTTTAAACCAGCAAAACCACTTTTGAAAAGAGTGTTGGTTGCTGTTACTTTTTTATACCACACAAACAACAGCAATGTTTACAACACAGGTCAGGTAGTCATATTTTAAATTAAATTAATTAATGGTGGCGTTTTTTGTTTGTTTTGAAGCAAAGGGACTTGTGGAGTTGGCACACCTACCTAGCAGACATGCCTAATTGTTTCTTGTTTTGTTTTACAGTATATTTCAGTGTGTAGAAACAGCAGGTTAAGGAGGGATACCCAAAGAAAGAAGAACACTTTTATTAGAACCACTATTGATGGTGGTGGGAGATAAGTTACCCTCTCATCTGCAAGTCATTCTCCTGGCTACTGCACAACTCCAGAGTCCAGACTAGATGTTTACTCATGAGTAAGTCTCACTGGATTAAATGATGTTTATGTACCAAATGTAATATAAATGACTGCAGCCCATAGAGGTTTTTTTTTATTTTTTAAAAAAAATGAATGTGAAGTTTAACCTAAACCCCTCCAGATCAGTGTGTGTGTGTGTGTGTGTGTGTTGGGGGGTGTTTGTGTGGATAATAATAATAATAATAATAATAATAAATTTTTATTTATACCCCGCCCTTCCCAGTCAAAAACCGGGCTCAGGGCAGCTAACACTAATTAAAATCACAGCAAAAACATAAACACAATCAATTTAAAATAACAGATTAAAATACAAATTTAAAAATTCAATATTAAAACTGCAGTCTCATGTCTTCTGCAACATTTATTTATTTATATATTTAAAAAATATTTATATGCTTTTATCCACTAGAGAGCGGTTTGCAACAATTATACACTATGCCATATGATAAAAACCATGTTAAAAAATGTTAAAAAACAGAAATCAGCCAACAGTGATGGAAAAATGTATTCTCACTTGTCTGTATAACTCTGATGGAATAGAAAAGTTTTCAGCGGGTGTTTAAATGCTGAAAGGGAAGGTGCCTGCTTAGATACAGTGCTGGATTTACGTATAAGCTAAACAAGCCAAAGCTTAGGGCCCCACTCCCTTGGGGGCCCCAACAATTTTTTAAGGGGGAAAAAACTGGATGTACAATTTCCAAAATATAAGGTAAAAAACAAATAAAACCTACATACAGCAACAGTGTTTTGTGTTGTGTAGGCTCCCATGATGTAAGTAATGCCCCCCCCCGCCTGCTAGCTTGCTCCCTGAAATATCACTGGTTTGCTCATTTCTATATATAGGGTGCCATATATTCTGCATGGACTGTTATGTGCAAATGGCTTTAGATACCTATTAGGTCCATAAAATGCCATAGGGCAAATATTCAGCACAAAAAACAGTGACAATTTGTTTTTAACAAAGGACAGCTGGCTGGACATATAAATGGCCCCGTTACCTTCAGTAGCTTAGGGCCTCATCAAACCTAAATCGAGCCCTGAGCAAGACTTGGCTTGAAGACTCAGTTTCTTCTTGTTGTCAAGCAACTTGGGGAATGACCAGCGATGCTTCTGCAGGTGATATCAGTGACTGAGGTGGGATATGAAATTCCATGCAGTTCCCGAGGTGCCCTGGATCCAAGTTGTCTGGGGCTTTCCAAATTAATACGAGGAACCTGAACATGGCTTGGTAGTGGATAGGCAGCCAGTGCAAATGTTTTTTTATCAGTGGTTTCGCATGTTGTCAGCCAGATGCCCCTCCAGCAGTTTATATAATATATATTATATAAATATATATATAATAATATATTTATACCCTGCCCATCTGGCTGGGTTTTCCCAGCCACTCTGGGTGGCTCCCAACAGAATATTGTTATCAATAATAATAAAAAGTGACAAAACATCAAACATTAAAAACTTCTCTGAACAGGGCTGCCTTCGGATGTCTTCTAAAAGTCAGAGAGTTGTTTATTTCCTTGACATCTGATGGGAGGGTGTTCCACAGGATGGGTGCCACCACTGAGAAGAAGAAGAAGAGTTTGGATTTGATATCCTGCTTTTCACTACCCGAAGGAGTCTCAAAGCGGCTAACAATCTCCTTTCCCTTCTTCCTCCCCCACAACAAACACTCTGTGAAGTGAGTGGGGCTGAGAGACTTCCGAGAAGTGTGACTAGCCCAAGGTCACCCAGCAGCTGCATGTGGAGGAGCGGAGACGCGAATCCGGTTCACCAGATTATGAGTCTACCGCTCTTAACCACTACACCACACTGGCTCACTCAGCCCTGGCCACACACTTTGCTAGTTGCAGCAGGCAGAGTTTGGGGTCTGGTGGCACCTGGAGGGAAGGCCGCAGGTCCCTCAGCCCCTGGCCTGATACACACCGACTCCAAGTTGCAGCCTGAGAGGCATGACACACTGCTGTGCAGATAGGTGTCTTTCCCATGGGAATCGAAGCAGCTCTATCAATGCCATAGGCAGAAATAACAACCTGGAACTGAGAAGGACGCCTTCCTTTCCTGAAGACCGAAAGGAATCCTCTGTGGATTTTTTTTTTTGAAGGTTACGCCTTCCCCTCCCTCCCCTCCCTCCTTGAAAAAGAAGCTCCCCTGTTAGTTCACATCCTCAATGACAGTCACCCCTCCGTGGTCCTTCAACAACATATATATAAAATATTTGCTTGCCCTTTCTCGCCTCCTCTAAAGGACACCCCTCAAAAAAATCTGTGGACAATTTTAAGCAATCCCAACTGTTTCCACCTCCTCCAGTCTACAGCATGCAGAATCTCCTATGACAGTGGAGTGGTGTGCGTGTGTGTGTGTGTAGTAAATAAATGGTCCTGTTTCAATACACATGAATATATAATATATATTTCATTGCATGCATACATAGAGAGAGAAAGGCGGGGTGGGAAAGCGAGCCATTTAACTCCCAAATAGACCTCCAGTATCTCCCCGACTGACGGTGGATTCCCATATACCGCCAGTCACTCAGCTCTCCTTATCTTCATGTATGAATGCCTTGTGTTTAACACACAATTACATTTTCTCCCTCCAATTCCATTACAAATGGAATAAGGGAAGCATTGTTTGAAGAAATGTACTGCTTCAGCTCTGGTTATGTCAAACAATTCGCCGAGCAGGTGAGCAGGAAAAAGAGAGAGGAGAGGAGGAGGAGGAGAACAACACTCCCCACCCTCCATACAAAATGAACCTGGTAGATTCAAAAGAGTAAATAATACAGAATATTACACTGAAAGGGCCTTCGTATCATCCTTTCGGTTTTATTTACTGTAAACAATTTGCTGTGTTTTTTTTAACCTTGTTTTTTAGGGGTGTGGGAAGAAGGAGGAAAGGAGGTCTCTGGGAAAGAGAATTTATTTTTTCTAAGCATTCCTTATGATTGCATTGATAGAATCCTTTTGACTTCTGTGTTGCACAGATATGATCTCATGCAGTCACGCTTTCTGTACGTTGCAAGCTGCTCTGTGGTCTTCCGATGAAAGCGGGGGTATGTAAGTCCCCCCCCCAAAATTGCTACCACCACTACTGTTACCACTAATAATAACAGGACGAGAAGAAGGCCCTGCAAAAAAAGGAGATAATAAATAATGGAAAATTAATGAATTGCTTCAGACTATTGACTAACTACCCCTCGCTCCACCGTAATTCATTTAGAGGATATTAAAACCAGAAGAACAATAATAAGTCTGCCAGCCCCCACCCCCCACCCCCGGCAGAAGGCAATGGCCAGCAAATTGGATAGTTCCCTTAATCTGGCGTAAATAATATCAGGCTTCCACCTCTCTCTGGCCAATTCTCCCTATCATTTAGAGCTGGCTCAGAAGCCAGGCTTCATAATTGATATCGGTTACTCGGTGAGGACTGCCCTCTCCACTTACACACCTCCTTTGAAACAATTTCAAAGTTTCCCTTTGGATTTGAGCACATGGATTTTGTGGGGGTGGGGGTGAGCAGATAGTTCCGCCATTGTTTTGCTGTCTCCATTAGTAAAACCATTCTAATTAAAATACAAGGCCAAGCAAGCAGGTATCATTAACTGGTGCTTAAACAAGGCAGGCCACATGGGCACAAAATGGGCACACGATAATCCAGGGTTTCCCAAACTTGCTGTTTTTTTGGACTACAACTCCCATCACCCTTAGCTAGCAGGGCCAGTGGCCAGGGATGATGGGAGTTGTAGTCCAAAGCTGCTGGAGACCCAAGTTGGAGAAACCCTGCATACAGTGGTACCCCGCAAGACGAAATTAATTCGTTCCGCAAGACTTTTCGTCTTGCGGAAATTTCGTCTTGCGAGGCACCGTTTCCCATAGGAACGCATTAAAATTTAATTAATGCGTTCCTATGGGAAAAAAAGTCCGGGGGCCCTTTCAACACCCCTTTTCCTCTTTGTAAAATAAAAAGCACTATCTGCTTTTGGCCCCTGGGCAATTCGGCTCCAGGGACCACCATTCGCTCCATAAGACCCACAGATATTTCCCCTTAATTTTTAGGAGGAAAAAAGTGCATCTTATGGAGCGAAAAATACGGTAAGTTGTTAACCCGAGGTACCACTGTACAGAGAAGGAGTGTACCACAAGAAAGGAGATACCGACTAAACATCAGGAAGAGCTTTCTGACAGTAAGAGCTGTACAACAGTGCAAAGGACTCTCTCGGAAGGTTGTGGGCTCTCTTCCTTGGAGTCATCTAATAATAATAATAATAATAATAATAATAATAATAATAATAATAATAAATTTATTATGCCCGACCCGTCTGGCTGGGTTCCCCCAGCCACCCTGGGCGGCTTCCAGCAGAATACCAACCACAGCAATGAAAAAGCAATAAAATCACAAGAAGAAACAATAAGAAAATATAAGAAAAGAAGAAATGTATTATCATCATAGGTTATATACCGCATATATGAACTGTATATGTTGGACATACTGATCTAGACCTTTACGTTAGGATATAACCGATAAAATGTTCACAGTTATTATTATTCAGCCTGTTGTGCTTTGTGTATTGTGGTAACTGTATTTGCGTAGCAAGGTATTGAATTTGTTTTGACCCAATAGAATGCCAACAACAACAACAACAACAACAACAACAACAACAACAAAGCGATAAAATATCAAACATTAAAAACTTCCCTAAACAGGGCTGCTTTCAGATGTCTTCTAAAAGTCAGGGGGTTGTTTATTTCCCTGACATCTGACGGGAGGGCGTTCCCCAGGGCGGGCGCCACCACCGAGAAGGCCCTTTGCCTGGTTCTCTGTAACCTCACTTCTCGCAGGGAGGGAACCTCCGGAAGGCTCTTGGAGCTGAACCTCAGTGTCCGGGCAGAACTATGAGGGTGGAGATGTTCCTTCAGGTATACTGGGCTGAGGCCAGCACCAACACTTTGAACTGTGCTCGTTTCTAAGCCGAGGTTGGATGGCCATCTGTCATGGATGCTTTAGCTGAGATTCCTGCATTGCAGGGGGTTGGGCTATATGACCCTTGGGGTGACTTCCAAATCTGCGATTCTATGATTCTACATTCCCGAATGTAGTGGTAGTGCATCCAGCTCCATGGCTTGAAGGGAAGTGGAAAGTGTCATGTTACCCTGCTCTCGCCGGGCCCTGCCGCCCCTGCAAACACATCCTTTACCTAGGTTTCGCGGCCGTGACATGAAGCGGTGACAAGAAGAAGAGTTTGGATTTGATATCACTACCAGAAGGAGTCTCAAAGTGGCTCACATTCTCCTTTCTCTTCCTCCCCCACAACAAACACTCTGTGAGGTGAGTGGGGCTGAGAGACTTCAGAGAGAAGTGTGACTAGCCCAAAGTCACCCAGCAGCTGCATGTGGAGGAGCGGGGACGCGAACCCGGTTCACCAGATTACGAGTCCACCGCTCTTAACCACTACAGCACACTGGCTGAAAATGCCAGCACGGCTGCTCTGCCAGTGGTGGAGGCAGAGGGGCAGGTGGGGCTGCCGCCTCAGGGGCTACGGCTGCCCTGACTGGCAGCTGAAAGCTTTTATTGAAGAGCATTGAGAAAGCAGGTTGTGTGAATCCATCCTAGGAGGCCATGCTTCTTTCTTTTTTTATACATTTTTAAAATTTATGCTTTTCAGGTTTATACATTTCACTGATTTTACGATCATTTTAACATTCCAAAACTTGACTTCCTTCCCCCTCTTTCTGCGGTTCCATAAGTTTATTTTTAATATCTTCTGCATATCCAAATTAACTTATTTTGCTCATTTATTCATCTACTTTAACTATATGCTCTTATCAAACTGCAGGCTATTACAACAATCCTGCCAATGTTCTTATATGTTTACAAATTATCTGTAAATATTCAATAAACCATTTCCATTCTTTTATATAAAAAAAGTTTGTTATCTTCATTTCTTCGTCTTCCGGTAAGTTTCGCCATTTCTGAATATTCCACAAGTTTTTGTATCCATTCCTCCTTTGCTGGGACTTCTGCTTCTTTCCATTTAGGCCATGGGATGCTTCTAATCTTGCCTGTGTCATAAAATCTCTAGATGTCCTCCAGGCAAGCTACTCTCTCTCAGCCTTCCCATCTGCAGTATGGGAGTAATACTAATAGTGACTCATCTTAGAGGATTACTGCAAGGATTTAGCTTATTCAGTGGCATTAAATTTTGCATATTTATTTTACATTTCTCCCCACCAGGATCCCGAAGATTGTTCACTGTGTGCTTTGTTAAGTTATACTACTGTTTTGAACACTCAAAAAAGCACAGTATCAGGAGAAACTTCCTAACGGGGTTGTTGACCTTGCAGCAGGGTGCCCCAGTGGAAGTTGTGTAACTTGCAAATTCAGTATATAAGGAGAAGCCGTACACAGGCCTATTCTTACAAAAGTTACTGCGTGCCCTGAAGTCTGGTGGGTTCAGGTGTGTTAGAGAAGAGAAGAGTTTTGGATTTGATATCCCGCTTTTCACTACCCGAAGGAGTCTCAAAGCTGCTAACATTCTCCTTTCCCTTCCTCCCCCACAACAAACACTCTGTGAGGTGAGTGGGGCTGAGAGACTTCAGAGAAGTGTGACTAGCCCAAGGTCACCCAGCAGCTGCATGTGGAGGAGCAGAGACGCGAACCCGGTTCACCAGATTATGAGTCTATCGCTCTTAACCACTACACCACACTGGCTATAGTTGTCAATCAATCAATCACTCACTCACTCAATCACTCACTCACTCACTCAATCAATCAATCAATCATAAGGACATAAGAAGACCCGCCCTTCACTAGCGGGTCTCAGGGAGTGTTACAGTATTTTAAAATCCAGAATTAAAAATGGTGAAAACATATTGCACTCACAAGAATTGGGCGGGTCCTGAAACACATGAATCAGAGGTACCTAAGAGGTGAGTCTTCAGGATTGGCCAAAAACTCTATAGGGGATCCAGATGCACCTCTGTTGGGTGGAAGTTTCACCACAGCTTAGGGGCTGCCACATCTCCCAGGCCACCACCGCCCCATAACCTCTTGTAGGGATGCGAATTGATGCCGGGAGAGGATATATTTATCAGATGTTATCCTTCCCCACATTTGTGAGTTCAGCAGAGTGCTATACCTTTGCAGCTTAAAAGGAAGCTTAGATAGGCTACTTTTGGCCTTTGTTAGTTTAAATAACCCATGATGTTTTAAGGCAGACTGGCTTCTCCTGGTATTTCCCCCTTTTCTCCCCCCTCAAGAAACAAAAGGTCCTGTAAAAGGTAAAAATAACATTTACTCCTTCAGAATAACAGGTACAACAGCTTATTTCAGGCAGGCTTAAAATGGAAATTCAGTAGCCTCATGCTCAATCTGGGAAGGAGGGCTATAGCTCAGTGGTAGAGCATCTGCTTTGGATGCAGAAGGTTGCAGGTTCAATCCCCAGCATCTCTAGGCAGGGCTTGGAAAGAATCACTATCTGAAACCCTGGAGAGCAGCTGCCAGTCAGAACAGACAGCACTGAGCTAAATGGACCACTGGCCTGATTCGATATAAAGCAGATTCCTGCATGCCATCTCTTAGATCTGAAAATTGGAGAGGTTGTTGTGCTTGGCTGAAGAAAGACAGAGAGGGAGGGAGAGGCAGAGGGAGAGGAGGGAGAAAGGAGGAGTTCAAAGGAGTTTTACATGACAGCAATCTCTCCTGCCGCACCCAGGAGTGGCATCGTGTCTCCATCCCACAGAAATATTCAGTTTGCAAATCCGGTTTAAGGAGACGATACGAAAATCCGTTTTGGCTCTGAAAGTGGCGGATGGGAGACGAGCCCCAAAAACATCACCGGCGGAAATTATTCCAAGGAGTCAAACAGATAATTTGGGAGGAAATTTTAAAAAGAAAAAGGAAAGGGCTGGATGAAATGAGACACTTGAATTGTGAACTGTCAGTAGCAAAGCATCTGAAGTTTAAGGAACGGCACCACAATGACAGGGAGCTTGGCCTGCCTCACTTTTCACGCAGCTGAATTTAATCACTCTTCCTTAATAAAACCATCACCGCCCTCTGATATTTTATTAAGAACATAAGTAGAAGAGCCTGCTGGATTAGGCCAGTGGCCCATCGGGTCCAGCATCCTGCTCTCACAGTGGCCAACCAGCAGTGGCATAGCAAGGACTGGTGGTACCCGGCGCAGGAAATTTCTCGTCACCCGGAATGGATTCCGTTCGACTTCCAAGGTACGACTGTAATGTTAGTTGGGCTGTTTGGAAGCTGAACCCTTTGGTTCATTCTGTGGTTTGTCTGTGCTTCTCTGGAATGACATCACACACAGCACCAACCTCACCCAGGAAGTGTGTGTGCACACGAAAGCTCATAACAAGAACAAACTTAGTTGGTCTCTAAGGTGCTACTGGAAGGATTTTTATTTTTATTTTTTATTTTGTTTTGACTATGGCAGACCAACACGGCTACCTACCTGTAACCAGGACACACTGCGTGTGTTGCACATGTGTGTGCGCTGAGCCCAGCAATACTCTCTCCACCACCACTAAGCTTCAGGTGAGGCAGGAAGGCTTTCCAGTCTGTTCCATCTCCAAAGGCTTTGCCTACTGTTTACAGAGAAGGGAAAGGGGAATGGCAGGGAGGCAGGTTGGCAGGGCTCCCTTGTGCTCCTGGCTTCCCCCGGCAGCATCCCTTCAGACTGGTACTGATGGGAGGCGGCTGTTTCTTGTTTAAACTAGGAGGTGGTTGCTTAGCAACCCATAGGAGGCTCATTATTTGGAGCCGGAGTGATTAACAACAACAAAAAGGGGGGGGGGGTGGAAGAAAAAAGAAAAGAAGAGAGGAGGGGAAAGAGGGAGGGGTGCCTGAAAGTAAAACGGATCCATTATTTAATTAACTAATTGATGATCAACTTCTTTTTAATTATTCGCTTAATTAAAGAAGTGTGAGTACAACATTGGCCTTATCAGCTTGCGCTGAAACGCCGACAAGATTTCAAAGACAAAAGATTCCTCCCTGTGACTGATTCAGGCAGAAATCCACCGCTTCTTCCTGTTTCCTTTCTAGGTAACTTCTGGACCCCCCCTCCAAAAAAGCTTCCATCCCTCCCACCAAGATTTCCCCTCCAGATATTCTCCCCCATTTTCCCCCACCTCTCTGAATACACATATAGAGCAGAGAATATTTTTTTTCAGAAGAATGGGTACAGCAAAGGGGCAAGATATAGTTCAAGGTGGGAGAGTTCATATCCTGCATGTTAAGATCTCTGAAAGAAAAATAAGAGTCTCTGTTAATGACAGCAATTGTGGGTGGGTGGGCAAGTTCCTTTTTTTGGGTAGGGGTGCTTGTCCTCCTGCCCCCTCTGGCACCACCCTCTGGCACCACCCAAAGTATAGAGAATGATGATGATGATGATATTATTATTATTATTATTATTAATAATAATAATAATAACAGGACCCTCGTACCTACAGGTATGCCCTGCGGAGGACCTTAAGGTCCACAAATAACAACACTCTGGAGGTCCCGAGCCACAAGGTGGCTAGATTGGTCTCAACTAGGGCCAGGGCCTTTTCAGTACTGGCCCTGACTTGGTGGAATGCTCTGTCACAAGAGACTAGGGCCCTGCGGGATTTGACATCTTTCCGCAGGGCCTGCAAGACGGAGCTGTTCCGCCTGGCCTTTGGCTTGGACTCAGTCTGAACCTTATGTTTCCCTCCCCTTATGGTTTTGATTTATGGGCTACTACTAAAATGAAGCTGCATTTTAAATTTTAAATTGCATTTTAACCCGTATTTTAATCAACTGTGTCTACTTTCTTTTACGTTTTATTGTAATTTTATTGGTGTTAGCTGCCCTGAGCCCGGTTCTGTCTGGGGAGGGCGGGGTATAAATAAAAATTATTATTATTATTATTATTATTATTATTATTATTATTATTATTATTAATAATTTATTACTTATATGCTGCCCATCTGACTTGGGTGTCCCAGCAAAATATAGAAACTTATAAAAACATAAATATAAATCTAAGGGAAGAAAAAGTGAGCTGGATTTCAGTAACAGGCCCAACGCAACCAAGTTGCACAATCTCCTCAAACGCAAAGTTGCAAATCATAATGACCGCTCCCCACATCCAAAGGGGGGGGCGACTTTTGTGGGGTCGCGCACAGCCCCCTAGATCCCAGTGCGGCTCCTGGTAGTTCGGACTGGCTTCATCCCTCCCCAGGCTGGATACCTGGAGGTCTCCGCCTACCTCAGCCAACAACAGAAGGTAGCTTGCCGGGGAAGCAGCCAGTGGCGCAGCGAGTGTGCTGCTCCCTAGCATGCGCGCCCTGACGTCACGATGCGTGCGCAGCCTCCTGGATGGACTGCACATGTGTTATGGACTGCGCAGCCTTAAAACTCTGCACAGTGCAGCGCCGGTCGGAAGGAGTGCCGGCCGATCGCGCCCGCCATCTTGGGTGGACTGTGCATGTCCACCCAAGATGGCGGGCGCGATCGGCTGGCACCCCTTCCGTGCGGTGTGGCAACTTTTAAGGCTGCAGCATGCGAACTGTGTGTCTGTGCTGCTGTTCATGCGTTGCAGCCTTTTAAAAGTTGCCGCGCCGCTGGAGTCGATCGCGGGGGTGGGGCCTGCCCCCAGAGTGTCACCCCCCCAGGGCGGTACCTGGGGCGGACCGCCCCGCCTGCCCCCTTGCTCCGCCCCTGGAAGCAGCAGTCAGGCTCCAGAGCTTCTCCCACCCTCCACTCCCTCAATTAAGTCTTATTTTGCAGGTTAACCTCTTCTTCACGGGTACGCGGGCGCTGCTATGCCAAGGCTGCTGTTGAAGGGCCAGAAAGGAATTTTCCTGCATTGGCAGGTTTTGCCTTTCCCGTAGCAATTCATCACAACTTTGGCAGTTTCAGGCCTTGGGCGGAATCCTTTAGTCTATCTTCCTAAATGGGGGGGGGCGTGAGGCAGTGACCCACGCCCCCTTTGCTACGGCTATACCAGGGTTCCCTGTTAAAGGGGTCTTGGGGGAGGAATTGACCATACGCCGAGTGGTTGTCATTGCTCTCCCCCTCCAGCAGCGGCGAACGGGGGGCGGGCTGTGTGCTTGAACATATGTTCTCCATAGCCAGCCCAATCCCCACACATTCTGGATAACCCTGAAGTCTCCCAGATCCCTGGCTGGGGACTGGGAAGGATAAACGCCCAATGCCTGAGCCAAGGTCTCCCTACACCTGAAACTTAATAAAGTTGTGGCCAATTTTAATCTGCCTGGTTCCCTGCCCTCTGCCTGGTTCCCTGTAACTTCACTTCTCGCAGGGTGGGAACTGCCAGAAGGCCGCTGGACCTCATTGTCTGGGCTGAACGATGGGGGTGGAGACGCTCCTTCATTTATACTGGACCGAGGCCGTTTGGGGCTTTCAAGGTCAGCACCAACACTTTGAATTGTGTTCCGAAACATACTGGGAGTCAATGTAGGTCTTTCATGAACCTGTGACCCACATACTGCCTTGTTGTATGTGTGCAGTGGCGGCGGGGTGTGTGTGAGTCCAAATTTGACCCCCCCAGTCCTCACAACAACAACAACATCAGCAACAACATACCCTCCAATGTGACACGGCCCAATTCTGGGACACTGTCCCAAATCCCACACAAGTCACGTGACCTGCATGAGATTGTGGACCCAGAAAAAGTGCTTTTTTCTGGCCCGGTGCCCTAAAATGCATGTTTCTGGGGTGCCACATGAGATTGCAGACCTGGAGGGAAAAAAAAAAGCTTTTTGGAGGGTGAGATCTTGGCCCAAAATCACACAACAGCAAGGTGCTCCAAATGGCCACCGTGCTCTTGTGGGAAAAAAACAGGATGTTCCTGTTTTTCTGGGGCAGTTGACAGGTATGTAACAAGAGCGGTCAAGAAGTCAAAACAGGAGATGTTGACCCTTCAGACTCACTCAGAAACCAGGGAGCGATTCTGGTCCTCCAGTTTATTTCTCCTCCACCTGCTGTCTGCTCTCTGCCCAGCGATCTCTCTTGCTCCCCGCCCCAACCATTCAACTAATTTGGATCTGGCCTGTGTGTTTGTGTCAACACCACTCTCCCTCTCTAGTCTCAGTCTCTCTCTCTCCCTCTTTCCTTCTCTCCCTCTCTCCCTCCCCACCTTTGATGAATTTACCTCTAATGACAAAACTGTCTCCGCAACCGGCAAATTAAAATCAAAAGCGGTAATCAGCCCAGGTTCTCTGAAAGAGGATTTTGGTGGTGCATGGTGAACGACGGGGAGAGGTGGCAGCGGGGGACCCTGATCAATTCTATTTACCCATCTGAAGTGTGATTGGATCTATTGCCAGTGGGAAAGGAAGACAAACACATCGCTTGGGCGCTGTATGGTATTGGCAGTTCCTAGGGCTGCTGAAGGAATGGAAATGATTGAGGTGAAATCTCAGATCTTCGCAACCTCTTCTTTCCCCTTCCCTCCTTTTTTGCTTTAAAACTCAAGGCTTGATTGATGCAATGGAAAAAAGAACAATACCAGTGGCCTCCCTCAGAAGGTTGTTGTGAGGGCAAAGCCTAAGAACGGAAATGTGTGGGGAGTGGGGAGAAACTCTCTGACAGATGTTGAGCTTTGCCCACCCTCTTTTTGGCCAAAGTTGTTGAACTTTTTTAAAGTTTTGCCCAAAGTTGTTGCAAAATCTAAAAAAGCAAGCAAGCAAGCAAGCAAGCAAGCAATGAAGTTTTTGAGCTATTTTTAAGGAGATTCGCCAAAGTCTACACTTCTGACACGGGCTGCCATATGTCCGGATTTTCCCGGACATTCAAACGATTTCCGTCCAGGTGTTTTTACAGGTGGCCGAATCCCTGTATATACGGGAAATTCCGGAGGTATGGCAACCCAACCGTAATCAGAATTTGGGGTTCGGAAGGACCATGGTGGAACATAAGATCATAATCTGAAGGCGCCCCTGTTTAGGGAAGTTTTAAATGACTGATGTTTTAATGTATTTTTAACTTGTTGTTGGAAGCCTCCCAGAGTGGCTGGGGAAACCCAGCCAAATGGGCAGGGTATAAATAAATATATTATTATTATTATTATTATTATTATTATTATTATTATTATTATTATTATTATTATTACCTGCTGGAAAAGACCCTGATGTTGGGAAAGATGGAGGGCACAAGGAGAAGGGGACGACAGAAGAGATGGTTGGAAAGTGTTCTTGAAGCGACTGGCATGAGTCTGACCAAACTGCGGGAGGCAGTGGAAGACAGGAGTGCCTGGCGTGCTCTGGTCCATGGGGTCATGAAGAGTCGGACACGACTGAACAACAACAACAACAATTGCCTGCTAGATCAGTCAATGGCCCATCTAGTCCAGCATCCTGTTCTCACACTGGCCAACCACAAGTCTGTGGGAAACCAGGGAGCAGAACATGAGCACAAGAGGAAGTCTCCCCTCCTGTGTCTTCCAGGACCTGGTCTTCAGAAGCATTGCTGCCTCCAGCTGTGGACGCAGAACATAGCCATCCTGGCTAGTAGCCATCAATAGCCCTCTCCTTGACGACTTTCTCTCATCCTGTTTTCAAGCTGTTATGTACTGAGTTGAATAGGATTCAGAATGCAGCAGTCTGACTGGTTCCGCAGGAGCCACCCAATCCAGCTCCAGGTGGAAGTGAATCCGTAACCTGATTGGCCTACAGGAGTATTCCGGAATTAGCCAATCATGTGGGGCCCATTGTGTAAATACAGTGGTACCTCGAATTACGAATTTAATCCGTTCCGAATGCGCATTCGTAGGTCGAAAAATTCGCAAGTCAAAAAAGCGATTTCCCCATAGGAATGCATTGGAAACGAAAAATTCGGAAAAATTCGTAAGTCGAGTAAACCGCATCTAATATTCGTAAGTTGAGTAAACCCCATCTAAAACCGCCAACTGATGTCCTTCGGATGTCGAAAAATTCATAGGTGTGCGGGCACCTTTTTCATTCGTAAGTCGAAAAATTCGTATGTCGAGTAATTTGTAAGTCGAGGTACCACTGTATATAAAGCAGACGTTTTGGGGGAACTGCCATTCCTCGCTACAATGAGCTGAATAAAGAGCATGAAATCCACACTTGACTCCGAGTATATTTCACTGGCGACGAAGGTGGGATCCCGCTGAGCTGACCGCCACACACAGCACAGCCATCACTGCTTCCTGGAGGACTGAATCCCATAGTTTGACTATGCGCTATCAGAAGAAGGACTTTCTTTGATCTGTCCCAGGTCTTCCAGCATTCAGCTTCATTGAATGTCCACGAGTTCTAGTGTTATGCAAGAGGGAGAAAAAACATCTCTCTATCCACTTTCTCTCTGCTGTGCCAAAGCTTAGGGCCCTACTCTGTTGGGGGCCCCAATAATTTTTTAAGGGGGAAAAATTGGATGTACAATTTCCAAAATATAATATAATAAATAAATAAAATAAAACCTACATACAGCAACAGTGTTTTGTGTTGTGTAGGCTCCTATGATTTAAGTAATGGCCCCCGCCTGCTAGCTTGCTGCCTGAAATATCACTTGTTTGCTCATTTCTATATATAGGGTGCCTACATTCTGCATGGACTGTTATGTGCAAATGGCTTTAGATACCTATTAGGTCCATAATATAGCATATATTCAACACAAAAAACAGCGACAATTTGTTGTTGACAAAGGACAGCTGGACATATAAAGGGCCCTGTTACCTTCAGTAGCTTAGGGCCTCATCAAACCTAAATCTGGCCCTGCATAATTCTATAAGCTTCTATCATGTCGCCTCTTGCTTGTCTGTTCTTTAAACTTTGTTGGCATTTGTCTGTCTCAAGAGACAATGGAGTGTGCCTCCGGGGGTGAAGGCAAACCGCTGCATGAGCAGCACTGAAGTGACCTCTCTGGGACATAAGCCTGAGAAATGTGCATGGACGTTTTGGGCTGCCCAGACGACAAGACCCCTCTCTCAGCCTCT
Source organism: Lacerta agilis (assembly GCF_009819535.1). Classification (NCBI taxonomy): domain Eukaryota; kingdom Metazoa; phylum Chordata; class Lepidosauria; order Squamata; family Lacertidae; genus Lacerta; species Lacerta agilis. The sequence goes on from NC_046324.1 coordinate 47,505,040, forward strand.
CTAACGTTCTCCAAAGAGAAGCAGAGTGAGATTTGCTGGAAGGAGGCGTACAAGACACCATCCAACCGTCTAAACTGAAAAGTCCCAAAATTTTGTTATGCAGGCAGAATAATAATAATAATAATAATAATAATAATAATAATAATAATATAAATAATTTTTTATTTCTACCCTGCCCTTCCCCGCCAAACCGGGCTCAGGGTGGCTGACACCAATAAAATCACAACAAAAACATAAAACAATTCAATTAAAATACAGATTAAAATACAGCTTAAAATTTAATTTAGACTGCAGCCTCATTTTTAAGTAGCCCACCAATCACACCAAAAGAATGAAACATCAGGGTTAAACTGAAACCAACCCAAAGGCCAGATGGAACAGCTCCGTCTTGCAGGCCCTGCAGAAAGATGCCAAATCCCGCAGGGCCCTGGTCTCTTGTGATAGACCGTTCCACCAAGTCGGGGCCAGTACTGAGAAGGCCCTGGCCCTAGTTGAAGCCAACCTAGCATCCTTGTGGCTCGGGACCTCCAAAAAGTTATTATTTGAGGACCTTAAGGTCCTACCCGGGACATACCAGGAGAAGGGTCCCAATTTCAGTACCAGGCAGAGCTGTGAATGTTTCCTGCCTGAGACCCTGGACAGTTGCTGCCAGTTAGTGTAGGGGTTACTGAGCCACAAGAACAAACGCCTGACTTGGTATGATGCCATTTCCTAGGTTCCTACACCCTGCAAGTCACATTTCCCTACCTTTGACCTTTCTGCTTGTCCCTCGTTGCTTCTCCGGCTTCTCCTAGTTCTGAGCTTCAAAAACTCTCCAGAGGGATAAAATTAGTTCTCGCACAGCATAACTTTGAGTCCCCTTTCCTCCGCTTGCATCTTAAATCTGAAATCTAATCCTCTGACTTCCTTTAATTAAGCAGAGGGTAGTTTAAATTAGTCTAACTATCTTTGGGGGGGATTATATATTTCAATCATCATTATGGTCTAGCTATTTGTGATCCGGGTAGATAGATAGATATATTAGTTGTATAATCAGGAACACAATTATAATCCTTCCCAAAAAGATATTTAATAATCGTTTAAAATGATGGAATATTTGACTCAGGACCTTAGAGAATTAGCCGGAGTGATTCCAGAGGTGGAGAAGGGCGAGCCTGAAGGACTTTTGATAATGTCTTTCAAACAACCCAGCCTGATCCTGGCTCCCTGCGTTGACTCAGAAGTTCATCCCATGGCCTTGAGTGAGGCTCGTTGCCAAAGATTGGAGCCAAAGGAGGACAACCAAGAAAAGTTCCTGGTTCGGCATGCCCTCTGGCTGCACCCTGGGAGACACAAAAGGCCATAGCTCAGTGGTAGAACAGCTGCTTGGCATGCAGAATGTCCCATTGTCCCAGGGTCAATCCCTGGTACCTGCAGGTATCTGCCTGATGCCCTGGAGAACTGCTGCTGGGTAACTTCTGCCTCTGTCAGGGACTGGGCGGAGGAGGAATGGTGGAGATTTCCTCCCCAGCCTAACCTTTCCAGAGAAGAAGAAGACACGATAGATTGACAACAGTGATTTGAGGGAGGTCACAGCTCAGAGGAAGATGAGGGGGAGAGTTGGGAAATAATGGGAGAGGAGGAGGAGGCAAAGCCACAGCTTCTGGCTGACACGTCATCACTAGAAAGCATTCCATACCCTCCACCTCCCAGAACCTGGCAAGCCTTAAAAGTAGGAGAGCGAAGATCTCAAAGGCAGATGGCCCTAAGCGGCAGTTTAGTTCTCCAGCCAAAAAATGCGTACAAAACCTCAGATGCCAGGGTAAGGTGCCTATACAGATTCACACATTAGTGAACGCTGTGGGAATGTTGAGGGATGTGGGAGAGGATATATTATTTTAGATATCCTATCCCAACCTGCGTTTACAAGCTCGATAGTATCAGCAGAGCTAACATTCCCTTTTTACTTCATATGCGCAGCGGATAGTTTGCATAGACTCGCTAGAGTCATTAAAAATATTGTCCTGGTGTCTTCCCCTTTTTATCCCTCTTTCAATAAGACACTTCACAGTGTTTGGTAAAGTGTATAACGTTTACTTACAAGTAATCATCATCTAGTCACATAAGGATCCTAGAGGCAGGCTTAAAAGTTACTAAATAATATACATATGGTGACTTTCTCTTTATGAGAGAAAGTCCCTCTTTTTACTTTTGGCCTAGTGCCAACGGTGCATTTTAATAATGCTACTTTTAAACTGTCTTAGAGATTAACACAACTGACCAGCGACATGGAGACTCGGCATATACACTACAGTTGGAAGCTCCCAACTGTAGAGTTCACCCCCAACTGTAGAGTTCCATATAAGGAAGTTGGGTTTGACTGCCCCTGTCCTTTTACATCCCACATACCCCTTCTCAGGCAAATTCAACTTTATTCAACCACCCAGAGTCCCAGCTTGACTCGTAGATTCTGGAAACTCTCTCTAGGCAAGGGTTTTGTCAGGATGTCCGCAGCCATCTCATTGGTGCAGCAGTACGACAGTTCCACAAGTCCATCCTGAACTGCCTGACGTATAAAATGGTATCTCACACCTATATGTTTTGTCCTGGCAAGGAACTTTTCACTTTGTGTCAGTTTTATGCAACTCTGATTGTCCTCCAGCAAACTGACAGCTTGCTTTCTCACCAAACCAAAGTCCTTGATGAGTTCCTCGAGCCAGGCAATCTCTCGGCACGCTTCCGATGCAGAAATATATTCAGCTTCTGTGGAAGATAATGCTACACAGTTCTGTTTATAACTGCCCCATACAACAGGTCCATCCCCAAACATAAAAACATAACCACTTGTTGATTTATAGTCAGCATTATCCCCAGCCCAATCAGCATCAGTGTACCCAATTAACTTAGGATTTCTGACAGCTGGTAGCCTTAATTTACAATTCAATGTACCCTTCAAATATCTGACCACCCTCTTAACACCAGCCCAATCATGCTCAGTGGGAGAACTCACTTTCCTGCTAAGAATCCCCACTGCATTGGCTATGTCAGGTCTACATGTGGTAACTAAATACAAAAGTTTACCAATTACCGACCTATATTCACTGTTATCTGGCAACAGCTTCGAATCCTGCTGATTCTTCAGAAAGTCTGTGGCCATGGGCGTTGCAACTGGGTTTGCGTCTTGCATCTGCATGCATTCAATCAGTTCATTTATTTTCTGTCGCTGGCTGAGAAGGAACGATCCGTCTTCCTCTCTTTCCACCTGGATTCCTAGGTAGTACTTGACATCTCCTAGTTCTTTGACTCCCACCTCTTTGCTGAGATGTTTCACAATCTGCACATATTCTCTGTTATTTGATGTCGCGATAATCAAGTCATCAACAAAAGCCAAAATATATGAGAATTGTCCATTACCTGACTTACTGTACAAGCATTTGTCAGCGTTTCCTTGCTTGTAGCCAAGTTGCGTTAACATTTTGTGCAATTTCTGGTTCCAGGCTCTAGCAGCCTGTCTCAAACCATACAGTCCCTTCTGCAACTTGCACACTAAATGTTCTTCATGTGGTTTCACAAAACCTTTGGGTTGTCTCATATAAATTTCCTCGGAAATCTGTCCATGCAAAAACGCAGTGGCAATATCAATGTGCTTTACATTCAGCTGCTTGGATGCTGCAATGCTTAAAAGCATTCTCACGCTACTGTATCTTACAGTTGGTGCAAACGTTTCATCATAATCTTCACCATATTTCTGTGAAAATCCTTGTGCCACAAGTCTAGCTTTGTAGCGTTGAACTTCCCCTTCTGACCCCTTCTTAATCTTGAAAACCCATTTACAGCCAATGGCTTTCTTACCCGGAGGTAGTTCCGTGAGGGTCCAAGTCTTGTTTTGATGCAATGCATCCATTTCGTCCTGCGTGGCTTTCCTCCAGAGATTAGCTTCCTTAGGTGGCATTTTCTGTATCTCTTCCCATGTGGAAGGTTCCTGTGGAGATGCCGACCCTGCAAAATAGGACAGCCGTGGTGCTGGAACACCCCTGTTGGTTCTGGATGAGCGTCTGATCTCTGGTTCTGGAACCGCATCAACATCCTCATCCTCCTCCAATGGTGGCATGTCTAAGTCGTCCTCTTCATCTCTGAAGCCAGTAGGAATTTGATCCTCTACGTGTTCTGGTGCATTCCCTGTAGGGGGTGCTATGACATTAGAACGCAGATTAGCACTTCTTGGGGTTTCAGAAGGAAAATCAATAAGTTCTTGAGTCCATTCTGACTCCTTGGAACAGTCAATAACTGTATTCTTTGTGTTAACCATCGCATGCTCATCAAAATAAATTGCATGGTGCGCACTGGTTTTACCACTTTGTAAGTCCATTACTCTGTAGCCTTTCCCTCCAGATGCATATCCAACAAAGACACCTGCTTGTGCTCTGGAGTCTAGCTTCTGTCTGTGTTCTTTGGGCACGTGATAGTAGCACAGACTTCCAAACACACGTATGTGTGACAAATTAGGCACTTTGCCATGCCAAAGTTCAAATGGTGTGCGCTCTGCTCCTTTTGTTGACAATCTATTCTGCAAATAAACTGCTGTGTCAGCTGCATTTCCCCACAGCTTCTGTGGCAAGGATGCTTCCTTTAGCATGCACCTTGTCATTTCCATAATGGATCTAAATTTTCTCTCTGCAATGGAGTTCTGCTGTGGCGTGAAAGCAATTGTGGTTACGTGTACAATTCCTTCCTTGGCCATGAGAGTCTGCATTTCATGTGAGCAGTACTCACCTCCATTGTCAGTCATCAACACAGCTGGAGCGCGTTGGAACTTGTTTCTGACCATGGCAATGTATTCTTTGAACATTTCCACTGTTTCACTTTTCTCTCTGATGAAATATGCAACACAATATCTTGAAAAATCATCAATAAAAATTAGAATATACTTGTTGTTGCCAAGTGATGGAACATTAATTGGACCACATAGATCCGAATATATGATATCAAGCACTTTAGTGCTTCTTTGTTCTGCACAACGTGGAAAAGAAGGTTTCACAGCCTTCTCAGTAATGCAGCTTATGCATTTTGTCAGAGCCTCTTTGCTTTCTTTTACCTGTAAACCTCTTACAAGATCACCTTTTTGTAGGTTCATAATGGTGGTGGTGTCTCTGTGTCCTAGTCTCCTATGCCATAGTTGCATATCAGCTTCATCTTTCTGGCTAGAATGCGCTACGTTTGCAGACTGGGTCTCTGAAATATCAATCTCATAAACACCATTAATTAATTTTGCTTGAATATACAGTTCACCATCTTTAGTCACATTACACTCTCCATTTCCAAATGTGATTTGGAAACCTTTCTTGTCCAAACTGGACACACTGAGTAAATTGCAACTTAGTTCTGGAACGTACAAAACTTTAAGCACTTTGGTCTTAACAGGTTCATTGTTTATATTGAATTTCAAGTCCATGGAACCTGCACCTTTTGCTTTAATAACTCTGCCATCTGCTATCTCTATTTCAGATTCTTCATCTTCATTTATCTCATTAAAATTTTCTCTTTTAAATGAATAATGTGAACTGGCTCCTGAATCTAAAATCCACATATTACATTTATTTTCACGGTTATGAACAGCTAAATTCCTTTCTTGAAGTAGCATAGTGCGTTCAAATTTCCCCTTCTTTTGCCATTTTGGCTGAGAGGTTTGGGAATTCTTTGCTTTAGGAGGAACTTTACAGTTCCTAGAAATATGGCCTTCCTTGTTGCAATTGTAGCAAATTATTTTCTTGGGCATTTCTCTGGACTTTGTAAATTGCCTGGATGCATAATTACTGTCCTTGCTTCTGGCATTTCTTACTGGAGACTCTGCTCTCTCTCTACACTCTTCTCTTAAATGACTGGTCAAGTCTTTGAAAGTTAGACCTTCTCTATGGTCCATTAGACTGACAAATGGATCAAAACACGGTCCTAGGGATGCTAGCAAAAATGATACCTTTGTTTCTTCATCAAAAGGCTTAGGAGTGAGGTCAATCTTTTGAATAATCTCAGTAAATTTGCTGATGTGCGCTGTGAATTCTCCTTTATAATTCATTCTCAATCTGGTTAATTTATACATCAAGCTTCTGTAGGAGTTCCTGGAAGATTCTCCATACATGCGTTCAATGTCTTTTAGGATCTGAGATGCATCATCTTTACTATTTATTAATGATAGATGCTCATTGCGAAGTGCACATAGAATTATATGCCTAGCTTCACTGTTCTTGCGCTTCCAAGCTGTTATCTTGGCTAAATCCTCTCTACTTGTGCCAGTAGGCATGGGATCTTCAACAGCCTCCAAAACATGCTTTGCATCTAGATATGCTATTAAGCGCTGCTTCCAGTGCATAAAATTATTCTCACTCAGCACAATCATCCCTAGTTTTGTATCACTATCAAAATTTGCACTAGCCATCTTAAAATCCAAAATTTTATTTTATTTTTTTTTTTTTGAAAAATGTTCAAAAATCTCAAAATGCAAAAATCTCTAAACAAATCTTCACTGCCTTGGATTACTGTGAACACTGAGGGAGGGGAGGGGTGATTAATTCCCCTTTTCAGCACAATGGATGCTTTAGGCCTTGTGCTCACCAGGAAAATCCACTCAACTCAAAATTGCAATCCGATGCAATCCTTTAAAAATACACAAAAATATGCAATTCTGGGCCCGCTAACCCTTTGTGGGAATGTTGAGGGATGTGGGAGAGGATATATTATTTTAGATATCCTATCCCAACCTGCGTTTACAAGCTCGATAATATCAGCAGAGCTAACATTCCCTTTTTACTTCATATGCGCAGCGGATAGTTTGCATAGACTCGCTAGAGTCATTAAAAATATTGTCCTGGTGTCTTCCCCTTTTTATCCCTCTTTCAATAAGACACTTCACAGTGTTTGGTAAAGTGTATAACGTTTACTTACAAGTAATCATCATCTAGTCACATAAGGATCCTAGAGGCAGGCTTAAAAGTTACTAAATAATATACATATGGTGACTTTCTCTTTATGAGAGAAAGTCCCTCTTTTTACTTTTGGCCTAGTGCCAACGGTGCATTTTAATAATGCTACTTTTAAACTGTCTTAGAGATTAACACAACTGACCAGCGACATGGAGACTCGGCATATACACTACAGTTGGAAGCTCCCAACTGTAGAGTTCACCCCCAACTGTAGAGTTCCATATAAGGAAGTTGGGTTTGACTGCCCCTGTCCTTTTACATCCCACAAACGCAACATTGAAAATGCATTATATATGGGAATATTGCTTTGCAAAGATGTGTCTAAATGGGCAAAATTGCACATAAAGATGTGCACACTAGGAAAATTGCAATAAAAAATGCAGAGGACTTTTCATTATGACTTTAAATCCCCCCCCACTTGATTGATTGATTGAATTCATGGCCCACATTTTTTCCAGAGAATTTTAGGTGGCATAAGTGGTTCTCCTCCCCGTCCTCATTTAATCTCCCATGAGGTAGGTTAGGTTGAGAGGCAGTGACTGACTTTCTCCAGATGATGATGACGATGACGATGACGATGACAACGACAACGACAACGACAACAACAACAACAACAACAACAACAACAACAACAACATTATTTATACCCTGGCCTTCTGACTGGGTTGCCCCAGCCACTCTGGATGGCTTCCAACATCTATAAAAACATAGTACTGTATGCACTAAACATTAAAAGAGTTCATACATCTTTTAAAGGTTGTGCAGTTACTTATCTCCTTGGCATCTGATGGGAGGGCATTTCACAGGGTGGGCACCACTACCGAGAAACCCTCTGCCTGGGTCTCCGTGATCAAGTTGGGATATAAAGCTCCGGGCAGTCCCTAAGGTACTCTGGACCCAAAATGTTCAGGGCAGCACAAATTAATATAGCTGCACCTTGGTCCTTGAACAGAATATGTTCTGGGAGTCCATTTGACTCCCGCAACCATTCGAAAACCAAGGCGCAGCTTCCGATTGGCTGCACGAGCGTCCTGCAGCCAATCAGAAGCCACGGAAGCCGTGCCAGATGTTCAGCTTCTCAAAATCGTTTGAAAACCGGGATACTCCCTTCTGGGTTTCGACTGTTTGGGAGCTGATTTGTTTGGGAGCCAAGGCGTTTGAGATCCAAGGTATGACTGTACATGAACCGTGAAAGGTTTTTTTTTTTTTTGGGGGGGGTATACTCTAATTAAACTTGAAGGCAATTGGGGAGATGGTGGAATCAAAGTTGTAGAAACTGGCGTCTGTATTGCTTCTGAAGCAGTGGGGTCAGCGCAAGACATTTTGGAGGACAGCTTCAAAGCTGATGATTGTGGGGATTCTTGCAACCGACGCCTCTCGTGTGGCTGTACACGGGGCACCAGCTGCGGGAAGCCTGCGGACGGGACGGCCGGTAATTCCGGAGCCTGCTCACACCGCGCCGTGAAATGGAGGTCCGCTGGCTTGAGTCTGAAGGTTGGGTCTGTGAGTTAAAATGCCTCGAGAGTCCTCTGCGAGCGTCTGTCCATACGAAGATGTTCCATGAAATAAAGACTAACAGGTGGCCAAAACTAATAGCCAAATAAAATACTTAAGAAGCAAAACGAACGAAAATGAAATAAAAGACGAGAGACCGCGGTCTGATGGAGGAGCCAACCGTTGCCCTAGGTGGGCCCTAGGTGGGTGGTTTCGCTTCCGCTTCTGGGCTTCTCTTCACCAACTAACTCCTCTCTGACTATTTCCAACTAACTCTATCTCTCTCACCCAAATAGGGAGTGGTGGCTATTTATTGAATAGAATGAGCAACGTCATCATCGATACATTAACCAATCACAACACTGTTGTTGCCCTAATTTCGGCGGGAAGAAGATTAACTTAAATTCAAAGCTGGAGCCTTTTTGCCCCGCGGATTGATCCAGACAGCAAATTGCCCGCTGGATCTTACTTTCCCTTTCCCTTCCAGAGTGGAAGGACACAGTAAACATAAGCATAATTAAACATGAATAAAACATATTCCCACAGATGATGGGACAGGCTATGTGCCATTCTGAGCCATAGCCCCTAGCACCTTGGTGCTGCTACCCTCCCCTCAGCACCTGCCACCTGAGGTTGCTGCCAATGATAGGGCCAACCTTGTCACAAGGTTGTTGCTTTTCCCTAACTGGAGATGCTAGGGAACACCGAACTTCTGTTTTACAACTAGATGCGTTGGAGCAAGTTAGGAGGGGACAATGTTAACGATCTTATTTACTCTGATTGATTGCTTCGTCAATGCAATTATTACTCTATGCCGTTATTAAACCATGAATTAGTTCGTGCAATTTACATCCTATTGCTTTACGTTGCTTTATTTCCATTTAATTTCATCCTATGCAATTTGTTCTATTTTTTCACAACTTGCTTTATTTTCTCTACGTTTCATAATACCATTAAGCTTTGTACGCTAATAAGCAGACTGCTTCGTTCCAGTTGCAATCTTCAGTCTGTGGTTATCGCTGGTTAGGCTTTCCTTCCTGTTTTACTGGGCTGCTCCAAAGCAAATGCAAAACTTGATGGAAGAATCCAGTTATCAATCCAGAGACTGACATGCTTTGAGCCCACATTTATTGGATCTCTGAACTGAGTGGGCTTGGTGGGTTCACAAACGGTCCTTTGGGCCATCCTAGAACTTGCCACACATGGGTGGAGGCCTCCAACACATCATGAAGGTAGGTGATGACAATATCTGCTACTGCTGTCATGTTGTGCGGATGCCTGATGATCGTCTTCCAAAGCAAATACTCTATTCTGAACTTAAAAATGGAAAGCGTAATGCTGGTGGTCAACAAGAGAGGTTTAAAGACTCTCCCAAGGCAAATCTTAAAAAAAGTAGTATAAACACCAACTACTGGGAAACACTGGCCTGTGAGCGCTCCAGTTGGAGAACAGCCTTTACCAAAGGTGTCATGGGCTTTGAAGACGCTCGAACTCAGGATGAAAGGGAGAAATGTGCTAAGAGGAAGGCACACTTGGCAAACCCTCACTGTGATCAACTCCCACCCGGAAACACTGTGGAAGGACGTGAGGATCCAGAATTGGCCTCCACAGTCACTTACGGACAAACTGTTAAGACCGTTTTCATGGAAGACAATCTTACAGAAGACAGCTGTAGGACATCCAGGTCGGTTCCAGAATCCAATTCAATGTTTGGTAGCATCCAGACACAAAAAGGGCATAGTGGTGTTGGAGGAAATTCAGATGAGGGCAACCAAGATGGTCAATGGGGGGGTGGGGGTGGAACAACACAGTCCATGAGAGAATCTTGCAGTATTTGGATGATAATAAAATTCTGTGTGGCATGGAGAAAGCGGATGGAGAAACCTTCTCTCTTTCTTTCTCCTAACACTAGAACTCAAGAAACTGAAGAGGAGTTTGGATTTGATACCCCGCTTTATCACAAAGCTGCTAACATTCTCCTTTCCCTTCCTCCCCCACAACAAACACTCTGTGAGGTGAGTGGGGCTGAGAGACTTCAAAGAAGTGTGACTAGCCCAAGGTCACCCAGCAGCTGCATGTGGAGGAGCGGGGAAGCGAACCTGGTTCACCAGATTACAAGTCTACCGCTCTTAACCACTACACCACACTGGCTCTGAATATTGGAAGAGTCGGGACAGATATAAGAAAGGACTTCTTCGCACAGTGCATAGTTAATCTATGGAACTCCCTTCCACAGGAGGCAGTGATGGCCACCAGCTTTAAAAGAGGAATGGACAAATTCATGGAGGAGAAGTCTATTGATGGCCACTGGCCATGATGGCCATGCTCTACCTACACCATGCTTTTGAATACCACTTGCTGGAAACCACAAGAGGGGAGAGAGTTGCTCTTGTGCTCGAATCCTGCTTGCTGGTTCCAGGACCGGTGCTAGGGCTTATTGCGCCCTAGGCGAACCACCTTTTGGCGCCCCCCGCCAAAGCCTGCTTTAGCGGGAGGTTGGGGTGGTGGAGAGGCAAGCAGCAGTTTCTCCGCTGTAGCGGAGAAGCCGCTGCTCGCCCATCCTGCCCCCCGCCCCCGCCAAAGCCTGCTTTAGTGGGGTGGGGTGGAGAGGCAAGCAGCAGTTTCTCTGCCCACCCCCCGCCCCCCGCCAAAGCCTGCTTTAGCGGGAGCCGGGGTGGTGGTGTAGGGGGCCAGCAGCTCTCCGCTACAGCGGAGAAGCTGCTGCTAGCCCGTCCCGCCCAAGCCTGGCCAGGGCCCCCTCCATTTTTGCGCCCTAGGCAATTGCCTAGTTCTCCTAAATGGACGCGCAGGCCCTGGCTGGTTCCCCACAGGCACCTGGTTGGTCACTGAGAGAACAGGATGCTGGACTAGGGTGGCCACTGGCCTGATCCAGCTCTGGCCTCTTATGTTCTTAAAATATCCAGCTGCATGAAAACCTCTGCCTTCCTCTGTATACTATGGAAACCTAATCTCTCATGCTATTTATTATAAAATCTCCCCACCACCTCCCCGCTCACTAATATTCCTCTGGGGTTCTTTGCTGTTTTGTTGCTAACAGCCTGTGAAACCTCTCTTTCAGGAGAAAACAATGATACGGTATCTTTTTTTTTTTTTTAATAAAATGATCATAAAGATTATGATTAGAAAGCCTCATAACTGTTTTATAAAGCTGCAGAAGATCTTGAAAGATCTTCAGGGAGTTGGTCTCAGAGGGAACTTTAATTTTCTTACTTTCCCCTATTTTTTGTGTGTGAACAGTTGGTTGTTAACACTGCTGTAGTTTCAAACCAAACACTTGATGGATGTGAGGTTCTTGCCCGAGCCGTAAATGTAAATTGTTTTTCTTTTTTTTTTGGGGGGGACCACCTTTGGCCACTTGTGTTTTATTTGAAATTTGCAAAACCCGAACGCGTAGCTCCTAGAAGCTGCCCCCCCCCAAAGTGTCGGCGTTTTTCGAGTAGTTAGTCTCCCATCAAACGGCATTAATAATTTAGCCTCTAATTAAAAGTGAGGTCAAACAATGAAAAATGAGTGAGCTAAGTGGTTGCACGGTGATGTATGAAACCGACTCTTTCCTTTCCCTTTGCAAAAAACAAAACAAAAAACAAAAAAAACCTAACACAGATGGATGTGAAAGGTTTAGGTGGTTTGTCCCCAAAATGAATTTGCAGTCAAAGAAAGGCTAAAAAGAGAAGGGTCTGAGGAAATGCATTTTGCTAAAAGAACCTTTTTTTTGCAGGTTTCAGAGCTGCAGCCTCTCTGCAAAATAGTTCCGCCGTCTGCAGAACAGTTTCCCGTAATGACAGGCAGAGACAGATGCCCCGCAGGTTCACCCAGAGGATGCTGGCGAGGGTTCAGAGGACCTCCGAAGAAAAAGATGATGGAGATTGCTTTGGCTTTACATTCCCGAAGGAAGTTTTCAGTTCGTAACGGGAGACTTTTTGCATGCTCCTGCCCTAAATCTCTGTAGCAAGCGGTGCTGCCTCCTCTGAAGTCATTTATATCGGGAAGACAGCACCTCTGGGCTCCAGAACAGATCACTGCCAGTGCAGAATCTGATAGTAACTGAGTGATCCAGCCTGCAAGAGTTAAATACCAGGGATAAGGTTGTTGCCGTTGTCATTGTTGTTATTATTTATTAGATTTCTTGCCCATTTATTTTAATGTCACAAGATTTATATGCCGGAGTGGAATGAAACCTCAAAGCGGTTTACAAAAAGAATTTATTTATTTATTTGATAACAACAGAAACAACAACACCAACAACAATTCTATTATTTAATAAATAAATGGGCGGGGAGTTGGTAATCAAAGGCTCCAACTGGTAAAACCAGTCTCAGAGAGTTCCAAGAATGGAACAAAGGCGACAGGGTCATACTATGTATATGATACCAGTTTGTTTGCTTCTCTTAATGATGCCTTAGCTTTTGCCGCTCTTTCATTGTCTAATATCGGGGGAGGATATTACTACAAGCCGAGCTGCAAAAGCCTCAGCAGCGAGGCTCATCTTGTGAGAAAGCCACTAGTCCTTCCAGCTTTCTCACACACGTGATGTTATTGTACTCTTTACTTTCGTTTCTGGCTCAGAGATGCTGGACACCCTAATGCACAGCTCTGACTTACTGAGCTTGCAAGCAGAGACATACTCTGCATTTTATCTGCAATAAAGTAGTTTTTAGCCTTAATGGCTTGTGTGTGTTGTTCTTCACGCTGGGGAACAATCGCATATTATCAATGTGCCCCTGGACTCGAGTAGCCAAGAGGGCACGCAGGCTTCGTCCCTACCTGGGGGTCAGTCTCACAACTTGCCCCCGCGGGACGTTTCATAACACTGAGGTGGGTAGGGGGGGTGACGCTCGAAAAGGACAACCGGAAGCTTCGAGTGAGCTCTTGACGGTTCCTTTGCAGGAGCAAGGAGGGAGAAGCAGTTTCTGTTCGACGGAAACCAACTCTCACTCCCAGAGCTGCTCTTTGCATCTCAGGAGCAGCGCGGGGCTGCTCTGCAAAAGGGCTTTTAAACAGCCCCACACCATGCCTCAAAGTGCCGACAAGTGGGGCTTTGAAGCACAGCCGCACCGGCAAAATCGTGGCCATGCCCACCTGTCAAATTTGGCTGACCAAGGACGGAAATATTAAGATCCGGACCACTGGCCAGAAAAGGTTTCCTGCCCCAGACTTGGATGGATGTGCATTAGAGACACTTGTTGTTCAGTCGTTCAGTCGTGTCTGGCTCTTCGTGACCCCATGGACCAGAGCACGCCAGGCACTCCTGTCTTCCACTGCCTCTTGCAGTTTGGCCAAACTCATGTTAGTTGCTTCGAGAACACTGTCCAACCATCTCATCCTCTGTCGTCCCCTTCTCCTTGTGCCCTCCATCTTTCCCAACATCAGGGTCTTTTCCAGGGAGTCTTTTCTTCTCATGAGGTGGCCAAAGTACTGGAGCCTCACCGTGCTGCGCCAGTTTAGCGCAGCGCATGAGCAGGCAGCTTGGTTCAGGGGCGGCTCGTGGGCTGGTCAAATGACCTCTGCTGGCTGCTTCTGGCCCATGGGCCTTAGGTTGCTGACCCCGACCTAATAGGTATCTAAAGCCATTTGCACATGTTGCCATGCAACTAGTCCATGCAGAATGTAGGCACCCTATATATAGAAATGAGCAAACCAGGGATATTTGAGGGAGCAGGCGAGCAGGCGGGGCCCATTACTTACATCATAGGAGCCTACACAACACAAAACACTGTTGCTGGATGTAGGTTGTACAGTGGTACCTCGGGTTACAAACACTTCAGGTTACAGATTCTGCTGATCCAGAAGTAGTACCTCGGGTTAAGAACTTTACCTCAGGATGAGAAAGGAAATTGCGTGGCGGCGGCGCAGCGACAGTGGGAGGCCCATTGGCTGAAGTGATACCTCAGGTTAAGAACGGTTTCAGGTTAAGAACGGACCTCCGGAACGAATTAAGTTCGTAACCAGAGGTTCCACTGTATTTTGTTTTTGATCTTATTTTTTGGAAATGTACATCCAGTTTTTTTCCCCCTTTAATTTTTTTTTGGGGGCCCCCAAGAGAGTGGGGCCCTAAGCTATGGCTTGTTTAGCTTATACGTAAATCCGGCACTGGGGATGGATCCTGGAATCTTTCACATCAGGGAAGCTTTCGCCCTCGCCAGATGTTGATGAACTACAACTCCCATCAGCCCCAGCAAATACGCTCAGAGTTGTAGTTCAGCAGCACCTGGTGAGGGCGAAAGCTTCCCTGAACTTGTTTTACCTCAGCATGCGAAGCTCATGCTCTGCCTCTGAGTGATGGTGACCCGGTTTTAACAAGTCACAAATCGCTGTATTTTGTATGAGAAAATTCTGATTGTTTCCCCCTTAAAGAACTTTTAGTTTACTTTCAGAAATAACAGCGTCCATTTGTCAAATGTTAATATTCCCTTGATGTCCAGAGGACATACCTTGAAAGTTATTTATATAATGGTGATATATATATATATATATATATATATATATATATATATATATATATATATATGAGAGAAACAATGTTCTCATTTCCTATTTTCCACTCAGCTACAGAATTACCGATCAACTGCAATTTGAAATACAATTATACAGGCTGTGAATACGGCGAATACCAACGAAGTTAAACACAATCAAGCCCTCTGTGGAACCTGCTGGCTTACAGTTTAGTATCATTTAAGGGGTTTGTACCAAACCTTTTGTAGTAGATTAAAGACAGATATCTTGTTTGTTACAATCAGACCTGCCGTTTCAGTTTTATAAATTTTTAAAATATTAATTATCGCTGGAAAAGTACACGGAGGTGAATGCATTAAAGGATTTCCTGCTTAGATGGCAACTATTTGGTGTTTGGTGTTAGATTAGCAAAAGGACAGGTTGGGAATTTTAATCCAGCTTGTTAAGTTATTAAATTTTCTTTATTTACAGACAGATCTTACTTTCATTAACATTGTAACAGGTGCTCATTAAGAATTTATCATGGACAAGGCAGAGGGAGAGAGAGAACGAGAAGAGGGAGAGAAAGTTTCCTTTCCCCTGTGCCTCTTTATTTTCACAAAGCGGGCATCCGGAAGGTTAAAAAGAAATAACAATTAGGGGAGAAATAAATGAAATTAAACCACGAAATTCCACGTCACGGCAACTTAAACTCTGCACTTTTTAAAAAATAAAATAAAAAAAGCTTAATTCTCAGATGGATAAACAGATTAAAGTAGGGGAACTTAGCATGGAAACATCCAAATGTTTTTGGACTACATTACCCATCAGTCTCAGCCTGTGTGGCCAGCGATCAGTTGTGGAATCTCTGGTGCCAAGTTGGCTAAGGTAAAGGTAAAGGGACCCCTGACCGTTAGGTCCAGTCGTGGACGACTCTGGGGTTGCGGCGCTCATCTCGCTCTATAGGCCGAGGGAGCTGGCGTTTGTCTGCAGACAGCTTCCGGGTCATAATAATAATAATAATAATGATAATAATAATAATAATAATAATAATAATAATAATAATAATAATAATAATTTGTACCCTGCCCATCTGGCTGGGTCTCCCCAGCCACTCTGGGCAGCTTCCACCAAACATTAGAATACATTTAAAATATCACAGTTTAAAAACTTCCCTAAACAGGGCTGCCTTCAGGTATTTTCTAAATGTCAGGTAGTTGTTTATTCCCTTGACTTCTGATGGGAGGGCGTTCCACAGGGCGGGCGCCACTACCGAGATGTGGCCAGCATGATTAAGCCGCTTCTGGCGAACCAGAGCAGCGCACGGAAACGCCGTTTACCTTCCCACCGGAGTGGTACCTATTTATCTACTTGTACTTTGACGTGCTTTCGAACTGCTAGGTGGGCAGGAGCAGGGACCGAGCAACGGGAGCTCACCCCGTTGTGGGGATTCGAACCACCGACCTTCTAATTGGCAAGCCCTAGGCTCCGTGGTTTAGACCACAGCGCCACCCGTGTCCCATGCCAAACTGGCTACCACTGGATTAATGAATGAACAGCAACTTTGTCCTGATTTTAATTTTTGGGAATATGGCAACCCTACTGCAGTCTCCAGATTTGCCCTACTCCTTCCAGGTGGCAGGGGGAGGGCTTGAATCTCCAGGTGGGGAAGAGTGCCTTTAACAATAATAACAAAAAACATTTTATTAAGAAGCCTGTGTATGCAGCTTGCAGTCTTAAGCCCAGCAGGAGATGACTGCAAATTATAGCATCCGTCCTCTTCTGCTCTCTTCTCCCAATTAACCTCCATCTCCAGGGCCTTCCCTGTGACATCACTGGGGAATGCCCCATGACATCACCAGGGGCCACCCCTAGGTCTCAGGTTAGGGCCCTGAAATCTCAGGGTCTGGCGTGCTCCTGACCTGGCGACCGTAGTCAGGACTCTTGCTTTGTAGAATACAAAACAATTCCAGGGAAGAGCAGTCTTTTGCTGAGCCTCCTGTCAGTTTTCTGGTCTCCGGTGTCACCAGTTTTCCAGGGATCGCACGGATAATTTTCAACACAGTTGTCGTCAAGCAAAACCCTTTCCCCACAAAGGTGTTATTCCACCCTCTGCACCCCCTCAAATCTACCCATGCCGAAAGGGTAGATTTCTCAAAGCACAAACCCGTTATCCCCTTCTGCTTTTTTATTTTTTTATTTTTTTCACATTTTTAAGTGAAGACTAATAGAATTTTAATATCATCGGTAATCACACTAAAAACTCCAGTTCAAAATTCCTGAGTATCGCTTCGGCGCTCTGCCTCTAATTAGCATAATCATTTACTGAGCCCCTCAGAGCCCCATTTTACAAGCTTTTTATTTCCTGCAAACAGTTTCCTTTCCTTTGTGTTCGGGAACGAAGGACAAGGGGTTACACTTCCAATGCAGTCGTAAAGAAAGTAAGAAGAGCTGGCTGCTGCTGGATCAGGCCAATGGCCCATTAAGTCCAACATCCTGTTCTCACAATGGCCAACCAGGTGCCCCTGGGAAGCTCACAAGAATGTCCTGGGTCCACGGTCCTCTCCCCATTTGTGCTCTGGCATTTAGAGACACACCGCTTCTAAATATTCTCTGGAATACTCTGCCAATAGAGATTCTGCAGGCTCCTTCTGTGCCAGCCTTTAAATGCCCGCTGGAAACTTTTCTATTCCGCCAAAACCTATGCAGGCCATTAAGAGACGCAGGTGGCGCTGTGGTCTAAACCACTGAGCCTTGGGCTTGCTGATTGGAAGGTTCGAATCCCCGTGACGGGGTGAGCTCCCGTTGCTCGGTCCCTGCTCCTGCCAACCCAGCAGTTCGAAAGCACGTCAAAGTGCAAGTAGATAAATAGGTACCACTCCGGTGGGAAGGTAAATGGTGTTTCTGTGCGCTGCTCTGGTTTTGCCAGAAGCGGCTTAGTCATGCCGGCCACATGACCTGGAAAAACTGTCTGCGGACAAACGTCGGCTCCCATGGCCAGTAAAGCGAGAAGAGCAGCGCAACCCCAGAGTCGTTCGCGACTGGACTTAACTGTCAGGAGTCCTTTAATTTACCTTTAAGAGTACATCCATCCACAATGGTTATTTCATGCCTGTGATATATATATATGTTTGTGTTTGTGTGTGTGTAAATTGATTTTACAATTTGGTTTTACGTTCACAGAAAAATAAAACAAAATCAATAGATATAGAATTCTCCGAATTCTCAGACTTCCACCCTCCCTTTCGTACAGTCTACTAGTAACCATTCTCCCTGCATAACATATTATCCTCCTTTTGTCCACAAAACACTATTTTCTCCTATAGTTCTTTCCTCCTTGCAAGTGTTTTTAACTTTACAGTGTCCTGTGAAATGTAGTACAATTTTCCCCCAGTCCTCGTTAATGTATTTGATGCCTGTTCCAAGCCATTTTCAACATGGTTTTCCCAGTACAGTACGGTGTTAGGTTTCCATTGCTGTAAACTGCTTTGATACATATATATTTTAACGGCTCAGCGGTATACAAATATTTGTTATAAATAAATAACCCTCTTTATTATTTCAGTTCGGCTAAGCCGGTGTGGCGATAATTCAGCACAGTTTCATCTTTTAAGCTGTCTATTGAGAAATCTGGCATGTTCCTTTGGCCAGCAGCTAAAAGCGATAGGCACTTCAGCTCAGATAACTTGCAGATTTTGATATTCAAATGCAGCCCAAGTGGATAACATGCCCTCTTGTATTTCTCCAATGAAAAAATAGAGGCACCCCTGCAACATTTCTCCAATGAAAATAGGGACATCCTACTCAATGATGATGATGATATTATTTATACCCCACCCATCTGACTAGGAAGCACCAGCCATCCTGGGTGGCTTCCAACACAGATAATAACATAATAAAACATTAAACATTAAAAAAACCTTCCCTATTATGGTGCTGGAGGAGACTCTTGAGAGTCCCATGGGCTGCAAGACGATCAAACCTATCCATTCTGAAGGAAATCAGCCCTGATTGCACTCTGGAAGGACAGATCCTGAAGCTGAGGCTCCAATACTTTGGCCACCTCATGAGAAGAGAAGACTCCCTGGAAAGGACCCTGATGTTGGGAAAGACGGAGGGCACAAGGAGAAG
This sequence comes from Lacerta agilis, assembly GCF_009819535.1. Classification (NCBI taxonomy): domain Eukaryota; kingdom Metazoa; phylum Chordata; class Lepidosauria; order Squamata; family Lacertidae; genus Lacerta; species Lacerta agilis. The sequence continues at coordinate 47,524,074 of NC_046324.1, forward strand.
GGGACGACAGAGGACGAGATGGTTGGAGAGTGTTCTCGAAGCTACCAACATGAATCTGACCAAACTGCGGGAGGCAGTGGAAGACAGGAGTGCCTGGCGTGCTCTGATCCATGGGGTCACGAAGAGTCGGACACGACTGAACGACTAAACAACAACAACAAATTCAGGGCTGCCTTCAGATGTCTTCTAAAGGTTGTATAGTTACTTATGTCCTTGGCCCAGGGTTAGCATATCTCAATCAACAACCTGAGAATGAACGGGAGGAACTGAGGTCTCAGAAATTCCCTGGACAATATGAGCCCTTTCCCGCAGAGCTGCAGGGACAGAGTGATATCCCATGGGCATTCACAAAGTCTCAAGGCTCATGGTGGATTTCCAAATTGACTTCAGACTCTGTGTGACTCCAGGGCTTCTTCCAAGTCGGTGGTGAAGGCCACACCCCATCTCTTGTAGGCAAGGGAAATCAGCCTTCTGCAAGCATGGCTGGTGTGAATGAATGAATGACAAGTCACGAATGCTTTGCATGGCACCCCCCCCCCCTCAAAGGAAGCTTTGGGTTCCAACTTTTGGATAGATTTTTCTTGGTTTTTGACCTTGATGGGCTGAGTACGCTCTTGACCCACTAAAAGCCTCTGTACTCAACCATCTCTTAGGAGATCTGTCAGCCAGAGCCTAGAGCTTTTGGAATAATAAATTAACTGAAGCTTTTAATCACAGATTGAAAACAAGCATATCTGTTAATCAGGTGAGTCACTAGCCTTGTAGCGAAAGACTTGCTCTCTCTCTCTTTCTCGTCTCTCATGCTCCAAAGGTATCTTTGCTGGAAAAGGGGACAAGAAGACTCAAGTTAAACACACAAACAAAATAAAATCCACACCAGCAGTATATAAGAGCCTTAATAAATAATAAGAATTTTTTTTTATTTATACCCCGCCCTTCCCGATTTAAAAACCGGTCTCAGGGCGACTAACAACAGATATAAAACATTGATTAAAAACGACTTAAAAAACAGCTTAAAAACAGCATAAAGTACAACATAAATGTAGCATCGCCAGGGCTAACTGGCCAAGTTAGTCCTGATAGGGCCAGCAAGGAGACCAGGGAAGAGTTTAAATGTGGGGTCCCAGAAGGGTTTCTTCATAGAAAAAGGGAAGGGGAAAAGGAATGGAGGATCAGGATAAATTGAAGGCCAGGCAGAATAGCTCTGTCTTACAGGCCCTGTGGAAGGAGCAGGGGCGTCGCTGGGGGGGGGGGAGGTGGCGGCGGTGGGGGCGGTATGCCCTGGGTTCTGGGGAGGGGGGTGACAAGCGGCGGCCCCGCCACTCCTCAAGGGGAGCCACGCTGCCCGGCACCCTGTCTGTGCAGCGCTGATGCTCCTGGGGCGACGGAGCGAGCAGCGGTGCATGGAGAGTGGCGGGAGGGGCTGCTGCTTGTCACCCCCACGCGCCGCCGCTCGCTCTGTTGCCCTGGGAACAGCAGTGCATGGCCGAGCGAGCACCCCGCCCGTGCAGCGCTGCTGCTCCCAGGGTGACCGGCGGTGCGTGGGGAGTGGCGGCAGGGGCCGCCGCTTGTCACCCCCACTTGCCACTGCTCGCTCCGTCGCCCTGGGAGCAGCAGCGCACGGCCCGATGACAGGCCCACTTTTGAGCCGCAGAGCGAAAAGGCTTAAAAGAGGGCTGTGGAAGTGGCGGTGGCCTGACGATAGAGTGCACCTGTGTGACATTTTGTGCAGGCACACCCCGTCATGACGTCACAATGTGATGTCACGGCGCCCCGCCCCCGGGGCGTTTCCTTTCAACGCCCCGGTTAGCGCAGAGCCTACCTCTGCCACTGGGAAGGAGATCAAGTCCTGCATGGCCCTCGTCTCATGGGACAGAGCATTCCACCAGGTCGGAGCCATCACTGAAGAGGCCCTAGCCCTGGTGGAGGATAATCTGGCTTCTTTAGCCAAAGTATCATGCACATCTGCTTGTGTTGACACTGTGAGAAGTTTTAATTTGGAGCTGAAAAATGAAGCTCAATTCCAGAGCCTCCAAATCATAGAATTGTAGCGTCAGAAGGGACCCTGAGGGTCATCGAGTCCAACCCCCTGCAATGCAGGAATCTCAGCTAAAGCATCCGTGACAGATGGCCACCCAACTTCTGCTTAAAAGCTTCCAGGGAAGGAGAGCTCACAACCTCCCAAGGGAGACCATTCCCCTGTCGAAAAACTCCAACAGGCCTGGGGAACGTCTACTCCATGGGCCAAATCTGTTTTCTTCAAGCCTCACCTTTCCCCACCATTGAAACCATGTACGACATCAGTTGTGGGGTTGGTAGAGATTGGCTGTATGGGATACTCGCTCAGGCAGCTGGTTCCTGCAGAAAGCTTGGGCCTTGGCAAGTGCTGAGTATCGAACTGGCAAAGGCTATTATCCCGCAGTTCCTAAGTGCTGCACAAGGGACTATGGCAGGTGGGCAGGGCAACATCCCTGATAATCACCTGATGGGTGATTATCCCAGTAAGAACAAGTGCAATGAAAATAGGGATGTCTGAAGGAAAAGTGGGACATTCCGGGATCAAATCACAAACCTGAAAAAGAGGGACACTTGGAGGGTCTGATCCTGCTGTGACAAGCTCCCCTCTCCTCTGGTCTCCTAGAACCAGAAGAGGCATGAAAAGGGCAGAGGAGAGGTCCGTGACATGCAGACATAGTCTCCAGTTCCTTGGGTCTTCAGCCTCAGCAACTGCTTCATGGGGACAAGGCCTACCAGAGATGGGCTGCTGTGCTCATTAGGCCTGACACTGCTGTGTCGACCCTGTTTTAATAAAGAGTGAACTCTCATATGGTGTGATTTACTGCTGGCTCACCTTGGGCAATTCTGCATTTAGATTTTGCCCTGAGCAAAGAGGTTGGATGAGATCAGGAGTGGGGAACCTCAGACTCACGGGCTGATAGTTCTATCAGGCCCCTGGAATCCTCCCCACCCCATGCCCCTTGCTGGCCCTGCTCCACACGCTCCCCGAGTGCATTTGCCTGGCTGGAATATGCCCCTTCCCTGTGATCATGCCCCTTCCATGCCCAGAAAGAGGTGTGTTTTTGTGTGTGTGTGCACGCACGCACACACACACACAGAGGAAGGGGCAGAATCTTCTGACGCTTCCTGGCTGGAACGCAGCTGTACACAAGCTTTGAGCAAGACCACTTGCTTTTGGTCTCTGCCCATCCCATGCTGACACTCGGCCCCTGGAAGATTGCAACGAGGGGATATGGCCCTCAGGCTCTAAAAAAGGACCCCTGCCCTTTGACTAGATGATCCCCCCAAGATCCCTTACAGTGCTTAGGATTCTCAAATCGCTTTAGATCAGGTCAGGAAGCGCCTTGCATGTCAATATATTGTACATCATTTTGTACATTTCAAAGACCTGAAAATAAATAAATATATATGAAATGAAGATGATCCTTCTAGATAAAATGAGGGCTCAGAAGTCGGCGTGCCAGCTTGTAAGCTGTCATGGGCATCATCCTTCCTGTTCCTCTCTCTCTCTCTTTTTTTTTAAAAAAGAAAAGAATAGAAAATCTTTTTAGAGCGTGGCTTTTAATATTCATGGCGCTGCCGACAATTTGTCTCCCCCTTGTTACTGAGCTCTCCGGCGTCTGTGTTTTCTCATTGTGTCTCTGGACAGACAGTTTATTCAGCGCCGCTAAGGCTCAAAAGTGATTGTGCTCCGTAATTTGAGGAGTTCCACGGATGGAACATCAAAGATATCTCCGAACCCTGCTCTGTCTCTCAAGGCGGATTCCCACAAAGGGCCCTTTCCTAAATTAAAAGGGATTTTTCTCAGCTTTTCGTAAATCCACGTCGCGAGATGTACAGAGGGCAGGGCTGGGAGAACGCCATTCTGTGCCGCCGCTCTGCCATTGCGGTGTTTGTGTTGCGAACCTGTGCATGGTGGATGCAGGGGGAAAAGTGCAGAATTCTGTATCTTGAGAATCATCTCTTGGAAACAAACAGCAAGTTTCTAGCCCTTGTGTTGTGCGTCTCCGGGGTGGCTGAACAGGAGTTTCGGGGGTTGGGAGGAGTTTGTTGCACTCCATACAAGGTTCCATCATCACTGCAGATGGTGACAGCAGACACGAAATTAAAAGACACCTGCTTCTTGGGAGAAAAGCAATGACAAACCTAGACAGGATCTTAAAAAGCAGAGACATCACCTTGCCGAAAAAGGTCTGTAGAGTTAAAGCTATCCCAGCAGCGATGTATGGAAGTGAGAGCTGGACCATAAAGAAGGCTGATTGCTGAAGAATTGATGCTTTTGAATTCTGGTACTGGAGGAGACTCTTGAGAGTCCCATGGACTGCAAGAAGATCAAACCTATCCATTCTGAAGGAAATCAGCCCTGAGTGCTCACTGGAAGGACAGATCCTGAAGCTGAGGCTCCACCTCATGAGAAGAGAAGACTCCCTGGAAAAGACCCTGGTGCTGGGAAAGATGGAGGGCACAAGGAGAAGGGGACGACAGAGGATGAGATGGTTGGACAGTGTTCTCGAAGCTACTGGCATGAGTTTGGCCAAACTGCGGGAGGCAGTGGAAGACAGGAGTGCCTGGCGTGCTCTGGTCCATGGGGTCACGAAGAGTTGGACACGACTAAACAACTTAACAACAACAACAACAATACAGAGGCAGAGCTAGCTGCTCCGGCACCCAGAGCGATGTACATGCTGTGCACCCGGGGGTTGGGCCAGCTGCCTGCTGGGGTGGCGTGAGCGTCCCAGGGGTTCGCCGCCAACGGCGAGCGGCAAGTGTCCTGGTTGGGGTGGCGTGGCGATTTCACCCCCCCCAGGGATGACACCTGGGGCAGACCACAGCCACCGCACCCCCTTCCTGCGCCAGTGCCTCCATAGCCCCTCCCCATTTCTTCTACCTGCATAATTTTTCCAGGTTGCAGAACCCCAGCTTTTCTTGATACTTGGGCACTGAATTTAAGTGATTATCATAGGATGTTTTTGGTGGTATTGTTATATGTTTGGGGTGGGGTCGGTTTGGATGATACCCTGAGTGCTTCCATCCCTGCAGAGAATTTAGTAGCAGAGGCTGCAGAACTAGCCCAAGTGGCCTCTTTGCTTTGCTTTGGTTGTCCAGTTAAGTACTGCTCTTCTCCATATACAGTGGTTTGTTGTTGTTCAGTCGTTCAGTCGTGTCCGACTCTTCATGACCCCATGGACCAGAGCACGCCAGGCACCCCTATCCTCCACTGCCTCTCGCAGTTTGGCCAAACTCATGTTAGTAGCTTCGAGAACACTGTCCAACCTTCTCGTCCTCTGTCGTCCCCTTCTCCTTGTGCCCTCCATCTTTCCCAACATCAGGGTCTTTTCTAAGGAGTCTTCTCTTCTCATGAGGTGGCCAAAGTACAGTGGTACCTTGGTTTACAACCATAATCCGTTCCGGAGGTCCAGTTGTAATCCAAAACCGTTGCAAACCAAGGTACCACTGTACAAAGAGGTTGCTCTGTCGCCATAGAGACAGATGGGTGGGTCATTCCCTACCTCACCTGGCTGGGTCACCCTAGGCACAAATCAATTTTTCACTTTTCCTTTTCCAAAAATGCTGGGTGCTAAAAAGTTGTGCCATGGCTTGGGAAATCAAAAGATATCTCCGTTATGGTCTAAGAGATAGAAGATAGGGTGCAGAAAAGGGGGAGGAATGAAAAACAAAAAAACAAAAAACGGGATGGGAAGTCAGCAAAACAAAAGAAAAAAAATATTGCGTATTGGAGTTTATATGTGGAACTTTTGGAAATTTAATAAAATATAACTAAAAAAGATATTTCGGTTAAATTATTATACTTTAATTTTGCTTGGTAAGTAAACTGTGTGTAAAATTGCCTAGAAATAACAAAAGAGGATTGCCAAGTACTTGCACCCAGATGGGCGGGAAATAAATTATTATTATTATTATTATTATTATTATTATTATTATTATTATTGCAGTTGTCATCCATCATCATCATTTAGCATTACATGACATTTTCAGAAGATAAAATTCTTTGGTTTTTCAAAAGCTGTCGATATGCTTCTTCCTCAAATGTAGACTTACCAAGCTAAATGTTGTCTAGTCACAAAATAATAGCACATTTGAATTCCTCACACCCCCCAAAAATATTTTTAACACCCCACACTGAAAAAAAATTGCAAAAAAATACGTTTCACGTCCTAAAATGACAGCGCAGCACCCCACTTGCCCACAGTGCTTTTTTTCTACAAAAAGAGGTGCCGGAACTCACCATGAATGCCTCCTTCTTTCTCTTAGAATGGCAATGACATCTACCGGAGACGTTCCGGAACTGAATTCTGGCAAGTTACACCTGAAGAAAAGCCCCTCCTGTCTCCTTTCCCCAGGATGATGGCACCCCTTGCAGATAGGCACTTGCCTGAGAAAACCAGTCCTGGACTCTGTGCCGGAGTTACATATAAGCTAAACAAGCTATATAGCTTAGGGCCCCACTCTCTTGCCCCCCCAAAAAAAAATTAAAGAAAAAAAACCTGGATGTACATTTCCAAAATATAAGATAAAAAACAAATAAAATAAAACCTACATACGGCAACAGTGTTTTGTGTTGTGTAGGCTCCTAAGATGTAAGTAACGGGCCCTGCCTGCTAGCCTGCTCCCTAAAATTTCACTGGTTTGCTCATTTCTATATATAGGGTGCCTACATTCTGCATGGACTGGTTGCATGGCAACATGCGCAAATAGCTTTAGATACCTATTAGGTCCATAAATTACCATATAGCATATATTCAACACAAAAAAACAGCGACAATTTGTTGTTGACAAAGGACAGCTGGACATATAAAGGACCCCATTACCTTCAGTAGCTTAGGGCCAGCACCAGACCTAAATCTGGCCCTGCCTGGACTCCAGCACCACCTCCCTGAAACCCTCCCCCCCCCCCCGGCCAGAATGGCTTTCACGTGATTTCAATATTCTCCATGTTTCCCGCGGACTAAAACCACCCGCAAATTGCAAAGGATTTATTCTCGGCTCTGAACATGTGGGCCAGCATCTGCGATAGATATCTAAGCAGGCTCCAGAACTGCCTCCGATCGCGAGCGGTGGGCGCCCCCGTCTTGATTAAACTCAACGGCTGCTCCCTTTCCCAGCATCTGGTGAACTGTCAAGTTGCGCTTAAATATTTTAACAAACAAGTAAAAATATTTTTACTGTTGCCTCGGATGGCCGTAAAAATATAAGAGGCGCTTGCTTATGGCGTCTTGGAGAAACACTTCAGCGAGAACGGTGCGCTGCTTAGCTTGACAACCCGTTCCAGGCCAGCTGCCTCTTTAAGGGATGGAAATCCAATCCTTCAAGCCCAGAGCTGTACAACCACTGCGGCTTTTGGAGGGCTCTGTGTGGGCCAGGGGGTGTCACAGTTATTGAGGTTGAATCTTGACAAGACAGAAGTACTGTTTTTGGGGGACAGGAGGCAGGCAGCTGTGGAGGACTCCCTGGTCCTGAATGGGGTAACTGTGCCCCTTAAGGACCAGGTGCGCAGCCTGGGAGTCATTTTGGACTCACAGCTGTCCATGAAGGCGCAGGTCAATTCTGTATCCAGGCCAGCTGTCTACCAGCTCCATCTGGTATGCAGGCTGAGACCCTCCCTGCCCGCGGACTGTCTCGCCAGAGTGGTGGATGTTCTAGTTATCTCTCGCTTGGATTACTGCAATGCGCTCTATGTGGGGCTACCTTTGAAGGTGACCCGGAAACTACAACTAATCCAGAATGCGGCAGCTAAACTGGTGACTGGGAGCGGCTGCCGAGACCACATAACACTGGTCTTGAAAGATCTACATTGGCTCCCAGTACGTTTCTAAGCACAATTCAAAGTGTTGGTGTTGACCTTTAAAGCCCTAAACGACCTCGGTCCTGTATACCTGAAGGAGCGTCTCCACCCCCATCGTTCTGTCCAGACACTGAGGTCCAGTGCCGAGGGCCTTCTGGCGGTTCCCTCACTGCGAGAAGCCAAGTTACAGGGAACCAGGTAGAGGGCCTTCTCGGTAGTGGCACCCGCCCTGTGGAACGCCCTCCCACCAGATGTCAAAGAGAAAAACAACTACCAGACTTTTAGAAGACATTTGAAGGCAGCCCTGTTTAGGGAGGCTTTTAATGTTTAATAGATTATTGCATTTTAATGTTCTGTTGGAAGCCGCCTGGAGTGGCTGGGGAAACCCGGCCAGAAGGCGGGGTATAAATAGCAAATTATTATTATTATTATTATTATTATTATTATTATTATTATTATTATTATTGGAGAAGAAGGCTTGCAACAGATCTAAATGAGAGGTGAGAGACTTTGTGCTGGCCATCAGGCAATGGCCTCTTCCACCTCCCTTGCCCCAACCCTCCAGCTCCTAGGAACCTTCATTAGGGGTCTTTTTCCAGAGGAAGAACTGTGAGGGGTGGGAGACTTTGTCCATCATCATGGGGGTGGGTTTCCTCTGTGCTCCCCCACCTGCCCGCCTCCTGTCCCCCCAAAACAGTACTTCTGTCTTGTCAGGATTCAGCCTCAATAACTGTGAAACATTTTATTGAGCTGAACAGAGTGGAAGATTATGAGTGTGGAGAAGGTGTGCATGAATCACAACTTGTTTTGGGTTGCCCTTTTGTTAATGTCGCTGATATTGTTTTACGGATTACACTTTGCGAATCCTATGACTTTTTAATAATAATGATATCCAGCCTATTTTTCAGTGGTTGTTTTGTTAATAGTGTTTTATAGATTGTGATGGTTTTACTGACGCCTTGCTAATTATTCTGTCTGAGTTATGCTGTATTTGCAATGTTATGCTGGTGTTATTTATTGTTCGTAAGCCGCTTTGGGATTCATTCGAAAGAAAAGCGGCCTAGAAATATAATCCATCAATCATGTCAGATATTGGAAGGGCTCCGTAAATGATTGGCAGGGCTGTACAAACGGAACCATGCATTCCCAACCCATTTAGGAAAGAATATATTTTCTGTCCTTACAGATCAATTTTGACCAAAAGCTTGGCATTTGGGGAGGGGGTGGGGTTGGCAGTCAGTGATTGATAGCTCACTTGGTAGAGCATGAGACTCTTAATCTCAGGGTCGTGGGTTCGAACCCCACATTGGGCAAAAAGGTTCCTGCATTGCAGGGGGTTGGACTAGATGACCCTCGTGGTTCCTTCCAACTCTACAGTTCTAGGATTCTATTCTATGAATCAATCAATCAATCAATAAGTCTGGCCTTGCTAGCTCAGAGCAAAGGTCGCCAGCAGGGCCAGATTGAGGTTTGATGAGGCCCTAAACTACTGAAGGTAATGGGGCCCTTTATATGTCCAGCTGTCCTTTGTCAACAACAAATTGTTACTTTTTTGTGTTGAATATATGCTATATGGTAATTTGTGGACCTAATAGGTATCTATTGGGCTCCATGATCACTGCAGATGGTGACAGCAGTCACGAAATTAAAAGACGCCTGCTTCTTGGGAGGAAAGCAATGACAAACCTAGACAGCATCTTAAAAAGCAGAGACATCACCTTGCCGACAAAGGTCCGTATAGTTAAAGCTATGGTTTTCCCAGTAGTAATGTATGGAAGTGAGAGCTGGACCATAAAGAAGGCTGATCGCTGGAGAATTGATGCTTTTGAATTATGGTGCTGGAGGAGACTCTTGAGAGTCCCATGGACTGCAAGAAGATCAAACCTATCCATTCTGAAGGAAATCAGGCCTGAGTGCTCACTGGAAGGACAGATCCTGAAGCTCAGGCTCCAAGACTTTGGCCACCTCATGAGAAGAGAAGACTCCCTGGAAAAGACCCTGATGTTGGGAAAGATGGAGGGCACAAGGAGAAGGGTATCACAGAGGACGAGATGGTTGGAGTAGTGTTCTCGAAGCAACTAGCATGAGTTTGGCCAAACTGTAGGAGGCAGCGGAAGACACGAGTGCCTGGCGTGCTCTGGTCTGTGGGGTCATGAAGACTCGGTCACGACTAAAATGACTAAACAACAACAACAACAACAACAACAACAACAACAACAACAACAACAACAACAACAATGTAATGGCATGAAGAAACTGGAGATAGTGTTCGTGCTGGGTGATCACTAAATTTGCTGGGGGTTAATATAAGCTTGTATCCTTGCTATTTGTGGTACATAAGAGTTTGTAAAGAGAGGGGCTGGGGTTGTTGGGTGTTTTGTGTCAAAGAGGATAATTGCCAAAACAAAATAAAAAATAAAAAATTCCTTCCAGTAGCACCTTAGAGATGAACTTGCCAAGAGATAATTGCCAAGTATGACTTTCCTACCTGCAGCCTAAAGTGGTGCCAGAGCCGTCTCATCCATTGGGGCTGGTGGCGCGGCGCGCCAGGGTGCAATGGCCTGGAGGGCGCCTCCGTCCTCCAGCCCCGCTGGCAGCGCCTGCCGGCAGCGCCCTCTGACTCCCGGCAAGGGAGCTGGCCGGCCACGCCACACCCTCTGGCTGCCCAGCAGAGCACAGGAGCACAGCTCTGCGCGCCCTTGCAGCGCTTCCGGGACGGGAGGCGAGGGCGGCCGGCTCGCGCTCCCGCGCGCAGCCGGTCAGCTCGCGCTCCCGCGCGCAGCCGGCCGCCCACCCGATGGAGCATAAGCTGCCCAACTGCGCCGCCCGGCTGCGCCGCGCCATCCGGATGCGCGCGGGAGCGCGAGCCGGCTGCCCTCGCCTCCCGTCCCGGAAGCGCTGGAAGGGCGCGCAGAGCCCTGCGCCGCTCCAGCGCCACGCCCCTCACCCCCCGCTCGCCCACCCCCTCCCAAGGGGCGGCAAGCGCGGGAGGGAGGCGGCAGAGAGGCGGCATGGCGGGGGCGCCAGAGGGATAGCCGCGCCAGGGCGGCAGATCCCCTTAAGACGGCTCTGAGTGGTGCAGTCCTCTCTGCCTAGGCATAGAATCCTAGAGTTGGAAGAGACCCCAAGGGCCATCCAGTCCAACCCCCTGCCAAGCTGGAAACACCATCAAAGCATTCCTGACAGATGTTCTATCAAGCCTCCGCTTAAAGACCTCCAAAGAAGGTGACTCCACCACACTCCTTGGCAGCAAATTCCACTGCCGAACAGCTCTCACTGTCAGGAAGTTCTTCCTAATGTTTAGGTGGAATCTTCTTTCTTGTAGTTTGAATCCATTGCTCCGTGTCCGCTTCTCTGGAGCAGCAGAAAACCACCTTTCACCCTCCTCTATATGACATCCTTTTATATATTTGAACATGGCTGTCATATCACCCCTTAACCTTCTCTTCTCCAGGCTAAACATACCCAGCTCCCTAAGCCATTCCTCATAAGGCATCGTTTCCAGGCCTTTGACCATTTTGGTTGCCCTCTTCTGGACACGTTCCAGCTTGTCAGTATCCTTCTTGAACTGTGGTGCCCAGAACTGGACACAGGACTCTGCCACTTTCTTCCTCTGCAGGCATAAGCCTCGGCACTCTTGTCTGCTCTCTTATATGTTTTCCGGGAGGTCAAGTGTCAGAGGAGCTCTATGACGGGGGGATTAATAAATGTCAGGGGCTAAAAGCCTGCAAAGTTATTCCTTGAGATATTAAGTTGATCGGAAGATTAAAATGTGCCGGGCCTGGAGTCTATAGTTTCATTTGATTATATGCTAAAAGGCATGCATTATAGAGCAGTAGCCTCAGGTGAATTTGCAGGAAAGATCTTTGCGAGAGATTGGGCACTCTGCCGGATGGATGAGCAAATGAAGAAAGACAGAGGAATAACAGGGCTGTTATGAAATTTATAAAATCTGATCTGATCTGGATCATGCTAGGCAAAGTAGAAGCCTTCCTGTATGGAGGCGGGGCAGGCTCGTCGCCTGGCAACCAAAGCAGTGAATGCAAGACACTTCAGCGAGCCAATGACATTCCTACCTTGCTTTTCTCTCCTCCCTCTTTGTGGCTTTTGAATCTGATAAATGACTAGCAAATTACCATATTTTCCCGTGTATAAGACTAGGTGTCCCCCCCCCTTGAAAATGAAGCTTAAAAATTGGGGTCGTCTTATACATGGATAGTAGTGAGGTTGGGTTTTTCATTACAAGTGAAAACAAGCTTGCAACGAAGGGTTACCAGCATGACGTACGAACCCTGTAAAAGGAAAGGAAAGCAGTATCTAGCCTCTGCTTGCTTATTTTCATTCTCTGACTTCCACTATGCTAACTTGTGCCAAACATACATGAAAACAACGGGTTAACAAGTCCTGACTAGCGATGGAAGGATATGTCAGTTCTGGCTTTCCTGGTTTCTCATTTTCCCACCCTGAATACCATTTGGCAACAGTTTTCTTAAAAAATTCCTCTTGAAAATTCACCAGCATTTTTGTGCAAACTTCTCTTAATAAACAGATTTTAAATGCCGGTTTGACTCCTGCACATATATTTGCAAGCAAATTCCCATCATACAAGGTACTTGTGAGTGTGGTTTCCACTAATTTCTTCATTTTAATGCACACCTGCTCATAATATAAGAATTTTTGTAAACGTTGGTTGGCTGGAGAACTGCATTGCAATATTCGGATAATTGCAAATTTTGAAAGACGGCTGTATTTTGGTTCACATATCATTTCAGATAGTGTGGATTTGATAGAATTACTTTAAATGTGAACTGAATTGAATTTCTTATCTGTTCCTCCTCCTGACTTAAAAGACAGGTTCAAGAGAGCGATGCAGCAGCACAACACCCCCCCCCCCAATGCTATTCTAGGTTGCATCGACAGAAGTGTAGTGTTCGGATAAAGGAAAGTAAGAGTACTACTCTATTCTACCTTGGTCCGACCACACCTGCAATACTGTGTCCAGTTCTGGGTGCCACAATTTAAGAAGGATCTTGACAAGCTGCAACATTTGCAGAGGGCAACCAAGATGACCAAGGGTCTGGAGACCAAGCCTTATGAAGAACGGTTGAGGGAGCTGGTTGTGTTTAGCCTGAAAAAGAGGAGACGGAGAAGTGATATGATTGTTCAGTCGTTCAGTCGTGTCCGACTCTTCGTGACCCCATGGACCAGAGCACGCCAGGCACGCCTATCCTTCACTGCCTCCCGCAGTTTGGTCAGACTCATGTTAGTAGCTTCGAGAACACTGTCCAACCATCTCATCCTCTGTCGTCCCCTTCTCCTTGTGCCCTCCATTTCCCCCAACATCAGGGTCTTTTCTAGGGAGTCTTCTCTTCTCATGAGGTGGCCAAAGTGATATGATAGCCATCTTCAAATATCTAAAGAGCTGTCACATGGAAGATGGAGCAAGCTTGTTTTCTCCTGTTCCAGAGAGTAAGACCTGAACCAACAGATTCAAATTATAAGAAAGGAGATTCTGGCTAAACATTAGGAAGAACTTTCTGGTGGTAAGAGCTGTTTGACAGTAGAATGGACTCCCTTGGAGGTTTTTAAGCAGAGCTTGGATGGCCATCTATCAGGGCCATCCTACAGTTCAGATTCCTGCATTGCAGGGGATTGGATTAGATCAGGCACCCCCAAACTCGGCCCTCCAGATGTTTTGGGACTACAACTCCCATCATCCCTAGCCAGGGCCGGTGCTAGGGTTTTTTGCGCCCTAGGTGAGATCACCTTCTGGCGCTCCCCCGGCCAATCCCTAGAACCGGCCCTGCGGAGAAGCCCAATTTTGGGCTGCTCCCCCCTCCCCGTCACTCTGCCGCTGGCGGAGGGGGTGGAGAAGCCTGATTTCGGGCTGCTCCCCCTCCCCCACCACTCTGCCGCTGTCAGAGTGGCACCGGGCGGTGGCAGGCTGGCCAGCGCCCCGTCCATTTTGGCACCCTAGGCAACTGCCTGGTTTGCCTAAATGGACGCGCCACCCCTGTCCCTAGCTACCAGGACCAGTGGTCATGGATGATGGGAATTATAGTCCCAAAACACCTGGAGGGCCGAGTTTGGAGATGCCTGGACTAGATGGTCCTTGGGGGTCCCTTCCAGCTCTACATTTTTAAGATTCTATGATTCTATAAGCTTCCCCAGGAGTTAAACCCTGTGGCCTCAGTTATAGGCTGGAAAACCCATCACCCCAAAAAAGGACGAAGGATTCAGGTTGAGAATGAGTCATTAGTTGGGAACAGCTCAGATGTGGCTGAGTTAACAGAAGGGAAAGGCACTTCTCTCACTCTATCTGAGCCAGGGAGGTGTTATGATTGGCTTCCAGGAAGCCGAAATCACTTTTTATATGATGACCCACCCAGTGAGGAAGATGAGAACTGCATAAACATTTTTCTAGCGCTGAATGGTCCATTTGCACTCCAAAAGTGTTTGTGTTCCAAGAACCAGATTTTCAAAGCGCTGTGTGTGTGTGTGTGTGTGATTTAAGAAGTGGTCATAAGACCTGGCAGAGCTGAAGTCCTTTTCACGGGGCTGGGAGCTGTATAATGAGAAATGAATTTCTCTCTTTAACGCATGGTTGGGAAGTTTGTAAAAGAAAATAGGACTCGCAACTGCCGTGTGTCGAAGCCAAGCAAACTGGCAGCTATTTTGGGCACAAAGAAAGCTGCCCCCTTGCCAAGACTCAGCAACGGTGGAAGAAAACTGACCATGAAATGAGAGAGGGAGGGAGAGAGCGAGAGAGCGAGCAGGAGGTGGGGGGGAAAGAGGTGTTGTAGGCAAACTAGGACATGACTTTATGATCAACGTTGAACCATTGTTTGGTCCTAAGCTCTTGGAAGCGTTCCTGTTTGTTGCCAATGCCCTCAGAGGTAAGGATCCTTGCAGCCTTGTCGAAGCATGTTTCTAATTAACTGTCCTAGAGTATCTGCTTACATTTTGGCAGAGGGAGAGGTGAAACCGCACCAACTTGAAACAGACCACAGTGGCAGCCATTGGCTTGAACACAGAGAGCTGCGGTGGCACTGCAGAGAGTCGAGGGCCAGGGTCCAAATCGCCGTACGAATGGCTTCGTGTGCTCAAGGGGGGGGGGATTTGGAATCAAGCTCCTCAAACAGGCCGCCCCCCCCTCCATGCTGTTTGATGCAACGGCTTTTGAAACTGACCAGTGCTTTGGGGAGGGACCGAAGGTGTGGAGTCGGGCACCTGCTTTGCATACAGAAAGTCACAGGTTCGATTCCTGGCACCTCCAATGACAACGATCAGGTAGCAGGTGGCTACCACCAAAGGATATTTGGGTTAAATTAATATAATTTGCTTTTGCTTGGTAAGTAAAATGTGTGTAAAATCGCACATAAATAATGAAAAAGCGATTGCCAAGAACTTGCAGTTATATATATTTTTTTGCTTTATCATTTTTATTGATTTTACCAACATACAGTATATTATGCATATTATACATATTATTACATCATATCCAATCTAATACTTTGGCTTTTATAGCCATGACTTGTCTCAATCCTTTCTTCTGGTTTCAGAAATTTTTTCTCTTTTTTGTTTTTATACCTCTTAATTTTATCGTTGCTTTACTATTCATATTTAACATCATTGTTACTTATTTCATTTTTCAACAATATTCCTTCTATAACTACAAAGCCTCTTGTAGTCCTATTAACGTGTTTAATTGAGCTTTTTCTTTCAAATAATTTGTAAATTTAGTCCAGTCTCTTATGAATTTTTGGTCTCGCTGTTCACGAAGTCTTCCTGTCATTTTGTCTAACTCTGCGTACTCTGTTAATTTCCTTGCAGTTATATTATTCGGCATTACCTGAGATTTTCAGAAGGCAAAATTAAAATCCTTTGGTTTTCCGAAAGCAGATTATGCGCTTCTTCATTAAATGTAGAATTATCCGGCTAAATGTTGTCCGGTTGCAAAAAAAAAAATAGCAGGTTGGAATTCCTCACACCTAAAAGTGTATTTAAAAAAAAAACCCTCGCTGAAGAAATTTGCAAAAATTAAGTCTTGCCTCCTATAATGACGCACCCTATGTATTCCATGTTGTCTCTGGCTTCACTTACCACAGGCAGGTGGCCCTTGGAATCTTGTCCAAGAGGGAATGTGGCCCTCAGGCTAGAAAGATCCCCCACCCTCCCTGCAGGGGCTGCGAATCCCAGAATCCTCTAGGCTCCAAGGTGCGTCATCAGAGTGTCACTGCTTTAACGAACCGCCCCCGCCAACGAGCAGCCACATTAGGCTTAGAAGTCAAGGAGAGAGTTGATTATACAGGATAAGATCCCTAGCAGTGAAGAGTAATACCCTCCCCTCTTTGAAGATAATGTGCGGCCCTTAACTCTCTGAAGATCGTGTGGCTTCCTTGTTCCTCGGAGAGGGTATTGAAACGCGCCGGGCCTTTTGAACAAGAAGTGATATTCCCATTTAGAAATGGCGAGAGATAAGCTCCAAAATGCCACTTTTGAAATTGAACCCAAAGAAGTGTGAACTGTCAGCAAAGGGAGAGAAAGAGAAGTGATTTACCTTGGTCATTTGATAAGTGAGGGAGAAAATTCCAACGATAAGAAGGAAATTGAAGCGGTGGGGTTGGTGGGTGGGTGGCCCGGGGGGGGGGGAAGGGAGGGAGGGAGGGGGGAGAGGCACAAGTCAGCTGACACGGCAGATTCTCAAGAGACTTCCAGCGATGTGGATTCTCTGGCATGCTGCGGGTTATTCAGCCCGGAAGACCCTCACAATTCTGCTCTGTTTCGTATGGAAGGAAAAGAGAGACGCTTCCTCTTGCATGACAACAGCCCTTTAAAACCGAGGCCCCGATGTGGTGTTTGGAGCAGAGCTGTTCCTCAGGGGCAATCTTGAAGACCTGTGACAGTGTAAAGAGACCAGGGCCACATCTATACTGCACATTTTAAGTGCTATGATACCACTTTGAACCGTCATGGCTTCCCCCAGACCAGACAAATGCTGGAGATGGGGATTGAGGAAAGTGAATTATGTACACACCCTTTGGATTTGCTCTCAGATATAGTTATTTTGGAAATCTGTTCAGGCTAATATTCCTGACAGGATATGGGTTCCCACGAGGCCAGACGCAGTGATAACAGCAAGAACCTTTATTGAACTACATAACTGGGAAACACAGGCAAAACAACTGCTTATATACATTCCTGAAAGCCTGGGCCACTCCCACTCCCAACGTGATTGGCTGTCTAAACCTTCCAAGCTGCGAATCACGGGTCAGAGTTCAAGGGCCAATGGCAGAGGCCCAAATCCTGAAATGCTTTGTGACTGGATAACATGCATCAAATCAGAACACAGGAGCTCAGAATCCTTAGTCCAGACTCAAGCTCAGGCAAACGCAGACCACTGAATACATAACATCACATAACTTTAGAACCAGAAATATCTCTACTTGGTTATCTGAAAGATGTTATTCCAGAACAGGATTGAGAAATAATAATAAATTTTAAGGCAGCTGTAAATATTATGATCTTTAAAAATGGGGTGGGGGATTATACCTCCCACTGTATATGAATGTTTTTTTTAAAAAATCTGGTCTCTAGTAACTATGATTATACACAGTGGGTTTTTTTTTCTCTGGGGGTACGCAGGGGTATGCATACCCTGAAACATTTTGTGAATCTAAGTTTGGCTTCATTGAGGGTCAGTATTTCAATATGAGTAGGAAAATGAGAGTACCCCTAAACATTTTTTTAAGGGGAAAAAAAACACTGATTATACATATAAATCTGCCTAACAGGTTTCTGGAAAAAATGTGGTGGGTTGTTTTTTGTGTGTGTGTGTTTTTTTTGGAACAAGATGTTTAAGGATAATGTTCAACCTTATGCTGTTTCCAACCTTGTATAATGATGTTTATTTCCTTATGGATATTTAATTGCAAATTTAAAAAGGTCGCAGCTTCCTCTAAAGAATTCTGGGAGCTGTAGTTTTTTAAAAAGGTGCTTAGAGTTGTTAGGAGACCCCGTGCATTTCCCTCACCGAGCTACAATTCCCAGAGTTCCCTATGAAGAGGGATTGACTGAAAAATCATGCTAGGAATCAATCAGCTCCCAGCACCCTTAACAAATGACAGCTCCCAGAATCCTTTGGGGGGGGGGGAAAGCCATGACGGTTGACAGTAGTATCATAGTGCTTTCAGTGTGCAGCACAAATGCTTGCTGGTTGACACGGTGCGATTCTACGAAGGCTGTGCCATGCTGTAATTTGGGAAGCGTGTTCAAATTGGCTGCTGCCGAACAGGAGTTGAAAGTTTTTTTTTGGGGGGGGCCAAAATGCCACAAATCCAAAATGCCATAAAGCAAAACGCCCCCCACCCTGCCCTGCACATGGGGTAACGGAAAGAAATAAGAGTCACCTACTTCTAAAGTTGAGAGGTGGGCGAAGACAAGATGGCCCTCTTTCCCCTCCCCATAATTACACCCACAGGGCCGTGGGTTGTATAGTCACAGAGACACGAGTTGACAGGAAGGAGGCAGGTCCTTGAGCGCTTGTGACATTTATTTTTCCTCCGCTATCGATCCCATCAAGTCCGTACCACTGCTGGGGTCATCCTTACACCATAGACTATTTGCTTATTGTACTGGAAAGCAGGTGCTAAGTGCTTTGTATACAAACTGTCACTGACACACAGATGTGTGTGCGTGCGTGCATGCGCGCACACACACGGAGTTGGCAAACCATCCGGAGATCCCCTCCTCACTCAGTTGATCAGGAGCGCTGTGTATAAAACTGTCACCCCACTAAGAACTAAGGTTTTAATACACTCCAGATATGGAGCAAAGTACTTTTGCAAGCTCCTTCCTTTAAAACAAGAAGAAGAAGAAGAAGAAGAAGAAGAAGAAGAAGAAGAAGAAGAAGAAGAAGAAGAAGAAGAACAACAACAACAACAACAACAACAACAACAACAACAACAGAAAAACAAAAAAACCATGTCCAGCCAAACAGCTCTTCCAAAAGGCGCTTGATAATAATAATAATAATAATAATAATAATAATAATAATAATAATAATAATAATAATAATAATTTATATCCTGCCCATCTCGCTGGGTTCCCCCAATTGTTGTTGGGAAGTGAATAGATGCTAAGAGAGGATATATTTGTTAGATATTATCCTTCCTTCCCCACGTTTGTGAATTCAGCAGAATGCCACCCCTCTAAGCTTCTAGGTCAGTTTTAGTCTAGTTTAAGTAATCCAGGATGTTTTAAGGCAGACTGGATTCTCCTGCCGTTTCCCCCCCCCCCCTTTCTCCCTCTTAAAACAAAGATCACACAACCGGCCTTGTAAAAGATAAAAAACAACTTTTACTCTCTCGGAATACTTGTTGAAGAGCAACAGAAACAGCAGCGTTGTTCAGGCAGGCTCAGAATGGTAATTCAGCTACAGAGACATACTTAAATCTAGCCTAAAATATCCGGCGCCATAGTGCAAAGCTCCCTCTGGTGCCCCCCCCCCGTTTCCCAGAGTTGTCCACCTTTTTTTTAGGGAGGACGGCACTGCTGGTGGGGCTGGAGGAGGCAGGCAGTGGCTGGAGGGCGGCTCCTCCGGCAGCGAAGAGGCGGAGGCTGGGCACTGTGCCTCCCGGCTCAGCTGGCTGCTTTGTGCTGCAGTGGCCATGGCAGACGGAGCCTCCAGGCGCAGCGCTGCTTCAGCGTGGCATGGCGGAGGCGGCAAGCTGATGCTCCAGAACTTGGCGCCCCACACCACTAGCCTCTATGGGTAAGACGCCCCTGTCTCTCTAGCAAGTTTACAGGAAAACTCTGTGAGCTCCGGCTTCTATCTTGTGCCCATCTAGCAAAACATGAATTGTTGGTTTGACTGCACTTTAATATTCCCACAGTCAAGTCACAACAAACCCTATTATCAGGAAACAAGCCAGAGGCTTTTGTCACGCGAGGAAGCCTCCGATCAGGACCACATGTGTGAGGAGATGCCACACATCCCCACAAAGCTCCGTAGAGGCGCCTTTTACACCAAGGCTCCATGGTAAATAGTCTAGAAAGAGCTGAAACTTGGGGAAAGCATCCAAGGGGATCAGAGACATTCTCGAAATCCAGACGAATGGATTCCATTTCCCAGTGTGGAGTAATGGTTACTGGGGTGGAGTGTGAGCCTGTTAATGGTGCAAGTAGCATCAAGTAATAGCACAGATCTGACACTCTTCATCTTTCTCTCCTGTTCTGACAAGGCCGCAGTCACAGGTGAGCCTGTAGGGGCCTGCTTCCCTGGGATATTTGTAGAGGTTTGGAGCTTTCAGAGTTAACAAGCTCAACCAGGTCGCCCCGCCCACAAGAGGAAAAGCGTCACCGGCAGACTCTGTGTAATGTGTAATGTGATACTTGTTGTTTCTGTATCTTTTTCTTCTTTCGTTTTTGTCCGGAGAAGAAGGCAAAATGTCGTGTGTCTCTCCTGGGATGTAATTTATGCCTTGTAAATAAAGCTTCTAGATTAGGAAAGAAGCTGGACTCTGTCGTCTGTGATTGCTGGCATGCACACACACCGTTGCGCGAGATAAGAGGAAATACTCTGCGGATGGCACAGGAGAAGCAAGTGAGAACGTACAGCAGGTACGTGCGCAGCAGAAACTTGCTGGGCTCCATTTGTGTGCTAAGTTGGTTTGAAGCCTTTCCAACAATCCAGAATGCTTCAATATTCCAGCCAGGATTGGTGTCAGAGGACAGCGGTGTCAGGCTTGGGCTGAGGCCCACACCCAGCAGAGGTTAACCTACTCTGTGGAACTGCTCTTGCTCTTGGCCTTTGCCAGATGTTCCCTTGCCCTCTCCAAGTGTTTGAGCAGCAATGAGAAAAGTGAGGAGATAGATCTTAGCTATCTCTCCTTAGCATGTCACAGAGCACACCCAAAAGGACCATCTTCTCCACGACACCTCCATGGCAGTCATGACAGGATGAAGAGCACACAGGCCAGCCTGAAGAAGAGAAGTCGACTTTGGACTCCAACCCAAAGGCCAGCAACTCATACCTCTTCAGTGTGGAGCCTATATCTCCTTCTGTGTTAGCCCACGAAACACAGAAGCTCCCTCGCTCTCCTTAGGATGTCACAGAGCACACCTAGAAGGTCTGACGTGGTGTGTAAGAACCCGGCAGCTCTTAACCAGAGTAGGATCAGACCTGTAGGAGGTTTGAAAGGGCTTGACCTAAGATTTGATTTTTGCTGGAGCAACATTTGTTCTACCTCAGAGCTGTCCAAGGTTCTGAAGAACCCTCTCTGAATCTGCTACCTGAAACTTTGCAGCATGTGAGCTACTTCCTTGTGGCTAGTTGTTACTGTGATCCTAGCTACTCACCCGCATCTGGGTAGCTGACCTAGAGGCCACATTGCTTTCATGCAGTTTGCTTGGCACCCTTCAGCTGCACCACCCAACTACAATGGGACACCTTTCTGTTCAAATATGCATGGTATGCCAGTTTTACGCCATTTCTGGGAATCTAGCAACCATAGCAGCGGCATTGACCCACGCTGCTACTGTATTAGCATGCTAGTCCCAGTCATTTTGTGACAGTGGTATTGACATTGCCTTGGCACGGAAACTGTTGCGCTCTCATCCAGATCACTTGCTTGCTGGCTCTTGGGTTTGGCTACACATTTTGCCCTATTCCCCACCAAAATAGCACAAGATGTCCTCAGATCGAGAAGGCAACCTGCCTACCAACTGTATTCTGGTTTCCACCAGATTTAAATGCAAATTATGGTAATAGCAGAGGGCTTCTGTGTGCACTAAAATATGCAAATTGGCTCCAGCCTTTCGGCTCATTATTAATACTGATGTGAATATGTCCACAAGCTGAATATTCTCCCCCCCCTTTCTTTCTCTTATTCAGCATCCAGGCACTCCTGAACAAATACAATGAACAGAATAGGAAAGGAGATTTCTTACTATTCTGGGAAGTCATGCAAATGCCCCATATCTGGATCTGCCTGAAGTTCATTTCAGGGGCACAGGGAGCCAGGGAACTCTGGTCCCCAGGGCTCCCAACCGGAGCCTTGTGTCACCCAGCATTCAGAAACATCGAAAATCAGTTCTTCCGAGCAGCCGAGACCTTCATTTGCTAAAACCTAGCAACAAAATCCAGTGTTCGGGTGGCAAAACGTGAGTTTTCTCGTCCAAAAACTGTCAAATAAACTTTAATTCAAGGATGATTATCTGATGTGTGTGCCAGAACTTTGTGAAGGGAGCAAAAGGAGACCCTCGCAGTCTATGGCACCAAAATTTACAAATGCAAATGAAATGGGGGCATGTGCTTGTTTCATCCCCACAGTATGGCAACCCTAGTTTTTACAGGCGAATTCATGGAAGATAGCTCTGTTCATGGCTGTTGCTCATGAAAGCTAAATGACAAGTTCCCTCTATCTCTGATGTTTAGGCTGCGTGTACCATAGCTTGTGCAGCCAACAGCACCAGCCACTCACAACAAGGAGGTATTGGCAGACTCGAGGGAACCCCAAGTTTTGCATAAGTACACATTGGGGGGGGGGGTTGGTGGTGGAGGAAGACACCCGGGGGAGGGGGCCTCTCCCAGAAAACAACCTATTGAAGACTGAGCATGCTCAGTAGCCATGGAATGCTGACTTAATGGTGGCAGAAGGGGAACTGAAAAGCAGCACAGGAAGGTGGGATGGAACACCATGGAGGAGGGCCCAGCTGGGTGGCCGGCATCCTGAACAGGAAAATTCAGCACTGCAGCATTTGGTTGCAGGGCTCTGCTTGTATCCTTCTAAACATCATATACCAGGGGACAAATGGCGACATAACCATGGGCATCACGTTCTGCTTGTGAACTTCCAGAGGCAACTGGCTAGCCACTGCTGGAAGCAGGATCCTGGGATGTGTTGAGCCTTTTTGCATCACTGCAAAGGATGCTTAGGGGTGAGGGCACTTCTCAATCATGTAAAAGTAAAGGTAAAGTGACCTCTGACCATTAGGTACAGTCATGTCCGACTCTGGGGTTGCGGCACTCATCTCGCTCTATAGGCCGAGGGAGCTGGTGTACAGCTTCCAGGTCATGTGGCCAGCATGACTAAGCTGCTTCTGGCGAACCAGAGCAGTGCACGGAAATGCCATTTACCTTCCCGCTGAAGCGGTACATATTTATCTACTTGCACTTTTGACGTGCTTTCAAACTGCTAGGTGGACAGGAGCTGGGACCGAGCAATGGGAGCTCACCCTGTCACGGGGATTCGAACAGCCGACCTTCTGATCAGCAAGCCCTAGGCTCTGTGGTTTAGACCACAGTGCCACCCACATCCCAAATGCCTTGGGCCGTCCCTGCTCTGCTCCAGCTGCAACATTTCCCTAACGCACCTGGACCTTTCCCTCCATCCCATCTCGCCAACCCTCTCCAAGCATACTTTGAAAGATGCTTTTATCACCCCTTTTAGCCAAATCCCAGGACCCGAGGGCCAGCAGTCCTGCTGCCAACCAACCAACCCCCTCCCCACCCCATCTCTCTGCCCCCCTCCACTTTCCCCAACAGCCTAAGGAAAAGAGATGGTGAGCGCCTCTCTCTCTCTTGATTGTGTCGATGGGAGATGATTTTCAAGGTGAAATTTCCCCGTTCAGGAGAGTCACTTTCATTCAAGGCAATGAGCAAAATGTCACCCCCACGTTGAACCGCATTCAGCGGCTCTCCGTTCTCCGGCTGCATTTAAATTTACTCCACTTTTCCTTTCTGACACCTGTTTAAATCAATATCTTCCTCTCCAGGTCGTGGCTAGAATGTGCCTGGTCTCTCCGCACAGCGCTTCTCAAATCCACTAAAATCAACACAATAATTGAAATATTTTCAAGCTGATTACACTGCTGCCTGAGGCTAGGCTGGTTGCTAAGGGTAAGCTCCCCGGTTGCTAGGGGGAGTAAATCATCTTGCATTATTTGATTTTTGTTATAGATATGAAACCGCTACTCCCTCGATTAAATGTCTCTCAGTCTAACACCTATGGGACCTGGGGAAAGAGAAAAGGAAGTCAGCAACCTTGACCCTGTCAAATAAATATCTCTAACTTTTCCTGTCCTCGGGCTCCCAAACCAAACCTGTCTACTGATTTCTCCTCTCCCCCCCTCCAACCTTTTCCCTCTCTTCCTTCCCCCCTTCTTTTTCTAAAACCCGACTTTAAATAACACCGCTGTGGGGACAAGCGGCTGACGAGGGGAAAGAGCTGTCTTTTCCATTAAAGGCACTCTCGACTTGGCGAAACGCTCTCTATTTACTCCAAACACAGCTTGATGGGGAGGCTACACGGACCTAATATCTTTGAAGACGCGCAATTGGAACAATTACGCCTTTCCATCCATCCAGCCGGCCGGGCAACTCGGGTGGCCTTCTCTACCTCCAGCAGCAAAATAGGAGAAGGCCCAAATGGCACAGGAGAGCTGGGGGGGGGCACGGTTCTCTCTTCACTGGAGCTTTGGCAGACCCCCCCCCCAGTGTATTATTTTGTCAGTGGATAGGTTTCAACCGTTTCAACCTTCAAACACCTGCCGAAAACTTTTCTGCGTCGGCAGGCTTATTACGCAGGCAATGGAGGAAAATTCATTCATTCATTCATTCATTCATTCATTCATTCAGTTATTTAGTTACAGTGAACCTTGGTTCTCGAAAGGCTTAGTGGACGAACAAATTGGCTCCCGAATGCCAAAAACCCAGAAATAAGTGTTCTGGTTCACGAACGTTTTTTGGAAGCCGAATATCCGATGCTGCCGTTGGCTATTGTTTCCGGGGCACCTGCTCCAACCTGAAGCCGTGCCTTGGTTTCCGAACGTTTTGGGAGTCGAATGGACTTCTGGAATGGATTAAGTTCGAGAACCAAGGTTCTGCTGTATTTCGTTTATATCCCACCTTTTCTCCAAGGAGCTCAAAGTGATGTATATGGTTCCCCCATTGCCCGCTCCTCATTTATTCCCCACAACAGCCCTCCGAGGTAGGTTAGGCTGAGAGGCAGTGACTGGACCCCCGCCTCAAGGTCACCCCAAGAACTCCATGACTAACCACTGTTATTGTTTCATTGAATGTATTTGTACCCCAAATTGGGACTCAAGGTGACTTACAACCAGTGATACTTTTCTAGAAAAAAAAGAGGTACCAACATGGATGTAGGCAGGATTTACTGGGGAGGCAGGCTTCATATGGGGGGGGGCAGAACTTTGGTTAGTTAAGTATTTTTATTGATTTACTAGATTTAGGGGGCAGCTGCCCCCGGCCCTCCCCTTGGCTACGCCCATGAGTACCGGAACTCACCACGAACACCTCCCTTGTTCTCTTACAATGCAATACTGCCCACCTGAGAGGTGTTTGAACTGAGTTCCAGCTGGAAAAGAAGCTTGTGACATTTGAAAATCTCATGATAAACGACAAAGCAATGAGGTGGCCTATTCTCACAAGCGATTTAGCGCTTGAGGTTGAACTCACCGGTTTGTGAACAAGCTGAGCAACTGAATGAGGCTGCATGGCCTTGCCCACTCCGTACTTTTAAAGCACTATTAAACCACTTTAACCATTGTGGAGAATCATGGGAACTGTAGTTTTCTAAGGGTGTTGAGAAGAAGAAGAAGAGGAAGAAGAAGAAGAAGAAGAAGAAGAAGAAGAAGAAGAAGAAGAAGAAGAAGAAGAAGAAGAAGAAGAAGAAGAAGAGGAGTTTGGATTTGATATCCCGCTTTATCACTACCCGAAGGAGTCTCAAAGCGGCTCACATTCTCCTTTCCCTTCCTCCCCCACAACAAACACTCTGGGAGGTTAGTGGGGCTGAAAGACTTCAAAGAAGTGTGACTAGCCCAAGGTCACCCAGCAGCTGCATGTGGAGGAGTGGGGAAGCGAACCCGGTTCCCCAGATTACGAGTCCACCGCTCTTAACCACTATACCACACTGGCTCTCAACACCACACTGGCTCTCAGTTGTAGAATTGTAGCTCTGCGGGGGTCAACTCTTCGTAAACTACAGTTTCCAGGGTTCTCCATGATGGTTAAAGTAGCCTAATAGTGCTTTAAATGCTTGGTGTGAATGTGACGTCTGGGTGAGAGGAAGGCCAAAGTCCCAAGTCATCAAGCGCAGAACGATCCAAGGGGTGTTGTGAACGGGACCAAAGTGGTGAGTCGCAAAATGTGGAACAGTCAGATGACGTCCAGACATTTGTTACATGTGTTTGGTTTCTTCCCAGCTCCTGCTGATTTCAGACCTCTTTTGAATATCTTTTAATACTGCTTTTTGGTAAAAGTAAAGGGACCCCTGACCATCCCATCAGGTCCAGTCGTGTCCGACGCTGGGGTTGCGGCGCTCATCTCGCTCTATAGGCTTTTAACTGCTTTTTAATTGATAACGTTGATGTTTTGTTTCATATACTTGTAAACTGCTTATATATAGGTGCGGTATGTAGGTGTGGCTAAAGAGGATAAATAAGAATGGAGCGAGCTGAGTCAAAGTGCTGAGTCATCAGGCATGGACCAATCAAATGACGTTGCGAACGGGGCTGAAACTCTGAGTCATCAAGCACTGACCAATCCAGTGGCGTTCCACCTGGAAACAGCATGTTGCTAGAGGGTCATAATGTAGGGTTGCCATATTTTTTTTTAAATGAAGTTTTAAAGCTATGTTTTAGGAAGATCACTGCCATATACCTGGGTTTCCCAGACATTTTAATGGATTTTCGAAAACTCTGCCTGGACATCATTTTTGATGGATGAATCCCGGCTACGTCTGGGAAATTTTGGACATATGGCAGTCCTACATAAGGTGCCTGTCGAGCCCTCCTTCCCTTCTCCCAGGTCTGGCAAAATATTGTGTATAAGCCAAAGGCCTGTTTGAGTTCTGCATCAGGAGAACTACCTTTGAGAACTGGTAGCAGAGGGGCCCCAGGACCCCCCAGTTCACATTGCTTAAAAAAATTGGGTCTCGTATGACTCTAATTGATTAATTTTTTGTCGTGTATATTTCAACAATCCCAAAGTTTGAGAGTCAGTAGCACAGATGTTGTAAAGGAGGAGTGTTGTGCCTAATGTAATTCTTTCCCCTTTGTAAGAAGAAGAAGAGTTTGGATTTGATATTCTGCTTTATCACTACCCGAAGGAGTCTCAAAGCAGCTCACATTCTCCTTTCCCTCCCCCCCCACAACAAACACTCTGTGAGGTGAGTGGGGCTGAGAGACTTCAGAGAAGTGTGACTAGCCCAAGGTCACCCAGCAGCTGCATGTGGAGGAGCGGGGAAGCGAACCCGGTTCACCAGATTACAAGTCTTCCGCTCTTAACCACTACACCACACTGGCTCTCAGAGGTTGAGACCCTGGAGGAATAACAATGAGTTCACGGACGTAAGGCGGGTCCTAAAAATACACGCCTCAAGTATCAAAGAGCTGCATCTTCAGCATTCAGGACCGTAATACCTAAAGGAACACCAAACCATTGGTTTGTTTTTGTTTTTATTACTCACTTTGCGCTTTTTATATTATAATTTTATGTCATGAACCGCACTGAGATCTAGGGATGAAGGGCGGTGTACAAATTCGAATGATTTGCAAAAAGCTGTATAACAAAGCTGCCAGGTACACTTCTGTGCGGAGCTCCATAATTGAGGGACTGCCACCAAGAAGGCCCTGCTGGGGGGCTGCCACCCTGCTGTTATAAAAATTTTAAGGTCTCAAATATAGAATAAATATTCATAAATGCCTGCTGTTATAAGAATTTTAAGGTCTCAAGTATAGAATAAATATTCATAAATGCACACATATCTAAATATATGAATCATGTGTCTGAAATAGTACAGCAGAGCAATCCTGAAGCCATTTTGACTCTCCCAATGACCTCAAATATTCCTCTGCAGTAAGGGAGGCAAATGGGGAAAGTCTTCCTTCCCATTGTCTTTTTTCTTGCAAATCCTGTTTTAAGGGCGTATTTGAGCCTGTGACCTGGATTCGGGAACTAAAGTATTGACCATCACAGAAGAATGGCCAGGCTGCCCAGGTAAAGCAATCAGTGACCATTATCAGGTATCCTGGCAGACAGGATTTCTGCTGTAGACCACCTTCTTCTGTCATGTATGTATGATGTTTTGGGGGGTGGTCTTGGGCAATTTCAGAAGTCTATATCAGGGCTTGCGCACCATTGTTCAGGGTTTTCCTCCCTCCTGTGTGTGGTGGGTGAGGACCCTGTTGCAACAGTTCTTTGAATAAAGATCAGGCTTACTAGCCGCTTTGCTTCTCAGTATGCTCTAGCTGGCCTCTGTTTCCTCCTACCGATAGGGAACCCACTTAAGGACTCTATACGGGCTCTGGAAGACCCTATAAGGCAGGCACGTCCAACTGGTAGATCACTGGCTCCCCCCAAAGATGCTGAACAACTTTGGCTCCCCTCAAAAAAGCTCAACATTTTGGCCCTTCACCCCCCCCAAATGGGCCTTCCCTCCTCCCTAAAAGAAGCTCAACAAGTTTGACCTGAACCCCCCAAAAGGGGGTAAATCACTGCCAGTCTTTAACTCTAGTTACAGGTAGGTAGCCGTGTTGGTCTGCCATAGTCAAAACAAAATAAAAAATAAAAAAATTCCTTCCAGTAGCACCTTAGAGCCCAACTAAGTTTGTTCTTGGTATGAGCTTTCGTGAGGAAGTGTGCATGCACACGAAAGCTCATACCAAGAACAAACTTAGCTGGGCTCTAAGGTGCTACTGGAAGGAATTTTTTTAGTCTTTAACTCTGTGAGTAGATCGCAGTCTCTTAGGAGCTGGCCACCCCTGTTATAAGGGAAAGGGAGCAGTTTTCCTTACAACACTGCCAAACCTAGTCTGAGGGAATACCAAGAGGGTCCTCTTCACCAATCTCAGCACCCATGGGGGCCTGTGAAGGAAGAGGCATTCTTTCGGGTATTTGGGGCCTGGGTTGTTTAGGGATCCAAACAGTAATGGGAACACTTTGAATTGGGCATGGAAACAAACAAGACAACCAGGGCAACTGCTTTGAAACCGGGGTTATGCCTGTGGTCTTTGCAGAGCCATCTGGTTGACCACTGTGGGGGAACAGACTGGTTGAATTAGATTGGCCTTTGTTCTGACCCAGTGGGGTGCCTTTCACGTCCGGGCACTGGAAGGGTGGTTGCCTTAGGAGAAAGGGAGCCAGTTTGGGGCTTGAGGGGTGTGTGTGTGTGTGTGTGTGTGTGTGAAATCAAAGCTGAACCTTGGAAAGAAGTGAGGCGTGGGGAGTCTTTCCAATCTCCCTTCCTCTGCTGTGCCACCTTAAGCAAAGAAGAACTCGGTGCCGGCAAAATGAATGAGCGCACCCGCATGCAGTGCCCACTGGAGCAGACACAAACAATCTGAAGGTTATTGCTGCTCTTATTATTCATGGGTCTCCACTGGTGTGTGCAGACTGTACAAACAGAGAAGGGGATGCAGGCCCCGGCTGGCCCATGGAGCTGGAAAGGGGATGTAGGAGGCTGACAAAAGGAAGATCAGATCAGGCACAGGAGAGAGGTGACAGGCCAAGGCAGCCACCGGATTTGGTGCTTTTTTGTGGGGGGCGGGGGCGGGGTGCAGACAGACATGTATATCTGCGGAACAGCAGAGCTTGTTTGGAAGCAAGTTCCTTCCCCACATTCATTTCAAAAGATCTCCCGGGCCGAGCTCTCAACCGTCACCCGCAAAGAAACTAACAGTTCTACGCACTGATAAGCGCAGGCTGGCTGTGCACAGGAGTGATTGGCTAGCGCCTGCAAAGTCACTCATACACCTCTGCCCAATCCCTGGATTATGAAAAAAAGTCATACTCAGGTCCGGCCCAAGATGTTTTGCTCTCTGAGGCGAACGACAAAATGGCAGACACCCCCCACTTCCAAGAGTGCCGTGCTATTTCTATTGTAATTACTGGTATATTTCGAACAAGTTTTATATATGTATATAGTTTTAATTCTATCAAGGATTGATTGCATTTTAATGATTGGCTTTCCTGTGTTTTTAGTGGTTCTTGTTTTTATCTGTAAGAAGCTTGGAGTCCTTTTAGGGAAAACGGTGGGGTATAAATAGATTAATAATAATAAGTATTATGCTAATAATAATAATAATAATAATAATAATAATAATAATAATAATAAGAAGAAGAAGTTCAGATGCTGAGCAGATTTGCTGTTACTTCAGCACTGGCAAAGGGATAGCATTCTCAACTGCACTGACATTGGAGGTGGCTGCCTTACTCTGCCACTCTAGGCTTTTAAAAAAGGAAGAAAAATAAATGCAAAAACAGATTAACATGCATATAGTACTCAATTTTTATTTTTTAAAGAGGGCAGCCAGCCAACATGGAACATGTGGGGAGGGATAAGACTGACAGGGGAGCTATTATTTGATTCAAAAAATTTCGTTCTTGTGAGTTGTGAAACCCAGAGATTCTGGCCTCCTGTCATGGGCGAAGAACCTCCTGTGACCCCGCCCCCTGCCAGCGTCTCTACCCTTCATAAATCAACCCACCTTGGAAGACAAGGCTGTTGGAGAGAAACCATAGAGGTGATAAGGTTCTAGGGGCAACCAGCCATCTTCACTTCCTGTTCTCATTCAAAGGCTGCCATTCTGGGGGGCCAGGAGGACCTCTCTGTGGTACAAGCCCTAGAGTTTGCCATCCAGGTGGTTGCATTCAGCTGGAAACCAGAAGTGCAGATCAAGCACCTCCTCATGGTATGTGTGGGAATGTTTTGGGATGCAGGAGAGGATATATTGTTTAAGATATCCTATTCCAACTTGTGTTTACAAGTCCCAGAAATTAGCAGAGTTCTCATTCCCCCTTTAAACACACATGCAGCAGATAGCTTGCTCAGGTTTGTTAAAACCTTTGTAATAAATGTCCTGGTATTTTCCCCATTAATCCCTCTCAAAATAAGACACTACACAGTCTTCTATAAAAGCATAAAATGTTTACGCACAAGAAATCATCTGTTCACAATTGGATCCCAGACGGCAGACTTAAACTCAGTAAAAGTAACATTTACTCAGGAAACTGTTCCGTAAGGGAAAACAGTCCCTTTGTGGAGCATCTCAGTGGTTCTCCTTCCTTGAGAGCGTGGTCCAAAAGAGAGAGAGATGGAGTCTCACCCCTGTGGTTTTGTGTTATCCTGCCCAGGTGAGACCACACCCACCTCCAGTTACACAGAGGAAGTCTATCCCAGCCCAGGGGAAACAGCGAGTTCCGAATGGCTGGCCTAGAGTTCCCTTTCTATGTCCACTCTAGCAATGTTGTGTTTGACTGCTCCTGCATTTTACACCCCACAGTATGCGTTTTCCATCCGAATTGAAACAGAAAGCATCGATCCATCTGCTTGGAAGCCAAGCGCTCCCCTGCTGTCTTCAGCTCCATCCTCGCAGCAGCCCCTATAAAAGGAATCAGGAGGAATTTCAGAGCAGGTTGGCAAGTGCAAGATGCGAAGGACAAGATGGCGGCTCTCCACCACCACCTGCCAGCCAGACTGGCAATAGGACAGGGCCTTCCGCTACTCCTCAGGCCTGTGCTCCAGCTTAAGAGCTGCAGGGAAGGCCATGGGGCACTCACAGCTGGTCCACTCCCTACCCCTCCTTACCTGAGGAGGCAGCCTCATTCTGCCTACTGGCAGGGCCGGCCTTGCAGAGTGCTAAGAAAGTCGAGGAGAGGCACACAGACCTGAATGCCTGGGAACAAACTAGAAGCCTGCCAGAAGAGCTCTGTTGGATCAGGCCAATGGCCCATCTAGTCCAGCATCCTGTTCTCACAGTGGCCAACCAGATGCTTGCAGGAAACCAGCAAGCAGGACCCAAGCACAAGAGGACTCTCCCCTTCCATGGTTTCCAGCATGGTTTCCAAGTTGGTGGCCATCACTGCCTCTTGCAGGAGCAAGTGCCATGGATTAACTATGCGCCGCATCAAGCTGGACTTCCTTTTATCTGTCTTGAACCTTCCAATATTCAGCTTCATGGGATGTCCCCAAGCTCTAGTGTTATGAGAGAGTGAGAAAAATTTTTCTCCACCCAATTTCTTCATGCCATGCCACGCACCATCTTTATAAACTTCTATCATGTTGCCGCTCACTTTTTCTCTAAATTAAAAAGTTCTGAATCCTGCAACATTTCCTGATAGGAGAGTCGTTGATTTTGGTTGCTCTGTTCCGAAGAAGAGTTTGGATTTGATATCCCGCTTTCCACTACCCGAAGGAGTCTCAAAGCGGCTAACATTCTCCTTTCCCTTCCTCCCCCACAACAAACACTCTGTGAGGTGAGTGGGGCTGAGAGACTTCAGAGAAGTGTGACTAGCCCAAGGTCACCCAGCAGCTGCATGTGGAGGAGTGGAGACGCGAACCCGGTTCCCCAGCTTATGAGTCTACTGCTCTTAACCACTACACCACACTGGCTCTCCAAACCTTTCCCAAATTTACAACCGGGGCTTTTCTCCCCCAGCCGGGACATGCTAGAACTTGGTTCCAACACCTCTCAGATGGGTGCCATTGCCATTATAAGAGAACAAGGGAGGAGTTCGTGGTGAGTTCTGGCACCTCTTTTCTAGAGAAAATAGCACATCCTTTTTTGAGGTGAGGCAACAAGAGCAGGACGCAGTATTCCAAATTCGGTGGCATTTATTAAACCCTTATCAGCAGAACAGTATGCTTGAAGCTGCACAGCTGATGCCCGAAGAGACCTCGGCAACAAGAGCAGCCGCAAAAAGCATGCGGTTTTTCTCATTGATTCCACTCACAGAACGAACATTTCGTGGTGCAGAATTTGGTGCAGAGCATTGGCCCCTTTCATGCACGCAGCCCTGGGTTTAAGCATGGCCTGGCTTAATTGGATTAAATCTGCAATCAGTCTGGCTTTGCCCAAAGGGACGCAAACCCCTTAATTTTCAAGAGAGCCACGGAGAGGAAGGCACTTGACCCCCTACTCAGTTCTGTGGCGTCCGTGTAATTACCTCCCCCCTGCACCCGCGATTTAATTGGCCCGCGGCCATTCCAGCACTTGCATCTCCTTAAAAAACGCCCCCCTTGCTTTTGCAAAACCGACGGCAGTTTTGGGGGAGAAGTGGAAGCGTCGAGCGCCGTTAGCGAGGTGGCGCCTCGCAGGGGCGTTTCCGTGCAGGTGAGTCTTCCCCGGGCAGTTTCCGAGGTTTTCAGTGGGCAAGGATACCGAGCCTCCTGAACTTTAAGTACAGCTGTACCCGAGGCCTGTCTGCCTGGCAGCAGGTGGGCGTGTGCAAACGCCATTCCTGCTGGGATACAGCCAGCTGTTCCTAGAAATGAATCTCAAGTAAATTAGCAAACACCACACAAACCTGTCATTTGAATCATTCTTGATTACTTTAAATGCTGGGCTGTCTCCTAAAACCCCAGTTCCCCAGTGCCCAGCTCCTGTCTGTCTGCATTTCCGTTTAAGCCCAGGCTCCCTTACTTAGACCTCAGGGCCTAGTTTCTACTTAATGCAGCGACAACCTTGGTTCTTCGGTGGAAAACGAGCTCGACAGTCGTGATTGGTTTATCGGTATATTTGTCTCCCACCTTTCCTCTAAGAAGCATCCCCTCCTTACCTCATTTCATCCTCGCAACAACCCTGTGAGGTAGTTTAGGCTGAGGGACGGCGACTAGGCCAAAGCCATCCGGTGAGTTTTGTCACTGAGTAGCTCGGTCTTCCAGGTCTTGATCTGACAATATGGGAGACAGCAGTTACAGGTTACCGGTCTTCAGCAATGATGGGCACTGTGATTCTACGCTAGTTTGGCTTATTATCATTTTATTTATTGGATTTAAATACCTCCCTATACCCAGAGGTCACAGGGTGGTTCACAGAACTAGATCAATATAAAAACCTCTATCTATCTATCTATCTATCTATCTATCTATCTATCTATCTATCTATATACCTACCTACCTACCTATCTATCATCTATCTATCATCTATCTATCTATCATCTATCTGTCTGTCTGTCTGTCTATCTATCTATCTACCTACCTACCTACCTACCTACCTACCTACCTATCTATCATCTATCTATCATCTGTCTATCATCTGTCTATCTATCTATCTATCTATCTATCTATCTATCTATCTATCTATCTATCTATCACAGCTGTCAACTTTCCTCCCTTTTTAAGGGAAATTCCCTTATTCCGAACAGGATTCCTCGCAAGAAAAGGGAAAAGTTGACAGCTATGCTATCTGTCTATCTATCTATCTATCTATCTATCTATCTATCTATCTATCTATCCACTGCCCAGACTCAGCCTGCTCTGCACGCTGTGGCCGCTGCCAGCCAGAGCTGGGGAAAGAGGCATGCAGGGGTGGCGACCCCACACACCTCTTTCCCTGGCTCGGGCTGGCAGCGGCTTGGGCTGTCCTCTTTTTTTGCTCTTCAAGATATGGCAACCCTATTTATGCCAAGTCAGAGATGGGTCCATCTTGCTCTGTACCGTCTACACTGACTAGCAGTGGCTCTCCGTGGTTCCAAGCAGGGTTTGAGCCTGGGACCTTCTGCTTGATCTTCTGCAATGATCTACGGCCAATGGAAGGATAGATATCCTAGCAGGTAGGTCCAGTTACAGGTAGGTAGCTGTGTTGGTCTGCCATAGCCAAAACAAAATAAAAAATAAAAAAATTCCTTCCAGTACAAACTTTGTTGTTGTTGTTGTTGTTGTCGTTCAGTCGTTCAGTCGTGTCCGACTCTTCGTGACCCCATGGACCAGAGCACACCAGGCACGCCTATCCTTCACTGCCTCTCGCAGTTTGGCCAAACTCATGTTAGTAGCTTCGAGAACACTGTCCAACCATCTCATCCTCTGTCGTCCCCTTCTCCTTGTGCCCTCCATCTTTCCCAACATCAGGGTCTTTTCCAGGGAGTCTTCCCTTCTCATGAGGTGGCCAAAGTACTGGAGCCTCAACTTCATCTGTACAAACTTAGTTGGTCTCTAAGGTTGGTCTCTAAGGTGCTACTCTAAGGAATTTTTATTTATTTATTTTTTGACTCTAGCAGGTAAGTGTTATTGAAATGGCTCTGGATCATAATGGTCTTGGCTTTTAATCACAGCAATGGGCAGGACATAGTACGCTTAAAAACGGTAAATGTCATGCTGGTGGTCAACAAAAGAGGTTCAAAGACTCTCTCAAGGCAAGTCTAAAAAAAAAGTTATTATAAACACCAATTACTGGGAAACACTGGCCTGCGAGCGCTCCAGTTGGAGAGCAGCCTTTACTGAAGGTGTCATGGACTTTGAAACTCAGGACGAAAGGGAGAAATGTGCTAAGAGGAAGGCACACTTGGTAAACCCTCACTGTGATCAACTCCCACCCGGAAACCAATGTCCCGATTGTGGAAGGACGAGTGGATCCAGAATTGGCTTCCACAGTCACTTACGGACTCACTTTTAAAACTGTGTTCATGGAAGACAATCTGACTCGGCTACGAGTGATTGCCAAAGAATAAAAGAAGAAGCAGAAGCAGGACATACCTGTAGTTAGTCGCAGGTGGAGATTTGTCCAGTTAAAAGGTAAAGGGACCCCTGACCATTAGGTCCAGTTGTATCCGACTCTGGGGTTGCGGCGTTCATCTCATGTTACTGGCCGAGGGAGCCGGCGTACAGCTTCCGGGTCATGTGGCCAGCATGACTAAGCCGCTTCTGGTGAATCAGAGCAGCGCACGGAAACGACGTTTACCTTCCCGCCGGAGCGGTACCTATTGTCCAGTTACTGCTTGCTTAACTGTATTTGTGACTAAATGAGCCTACGAAAAAGGTTTTTGTCAAATTCATGGAGGAAAGGTTTTTCCCCTCTTTTAAAAAAATGGCTATTAATATATGATAGCTAAGTGAAACCTCCCTGATAAGGGGCAGCCTACCTTTAAGTGCAAGATGCTGGGGAGGAACAAGAGTGGATGGCCCCAGAGAGACATCCGATTTGTCGCTTTTGGAATCAGAATAATAATCAGAATAATTTTATTATTTGTACCCTGCCATGTGGCTGGGTCATCTCAGCAGCTGCTAGACTTAGATGGTCCGATCCAGCAAAGTGCTTCTGACGTTCTCCATTTATTTCGTAGGGTGACGGCATTCCTATCGCGAAATGAAGCTTGGAGTCAGGTTTCCAGCGACGCCATAATAAAATTCAATTAGGATTGTTTCCGAGGATGCAGCGAGAAGACATATAGGGAGGCCTGAAATTATGCTTTTGTATAATAAGGGGAGTCAAAATAAGGAAGTTTGTACAGAAGGGCAGGCAGGCAAGAATTACACTTGATTAAAAGCTGAATTACTGCAGCAATTCGGCCAACGAATACAGGAATGTGATGCCGGGGTTATTAATGCAAAAGGAGAAGAAGAACAGAGGCCAAGAGGAGAACGAAGGGGAAGAGAGATCAGGGCAGAAAAGACCGGGGGGGGGGGTGGTGGTAGATACACTAGGAGGCACGATATTAATAATAATGCTATAAATATGTATACCGCAAAGTCAACATCTTCCAAAAGGTCTGGGCCACCTCAGTTTCCCAGAGCCATAAACATTATTATTAGGTTAAATTTTGTGCAGAATGACACAGGTGTCCATTTGGGAAGGGACAATCCTTGCTAAAATAAAAAAATAAAAGTGTGTGTGTGTGTGTGTTTGTGTGTTTGTGTGTGTGTGTGTTTTACATGGACTTTTTTCCAGTTGGAAGACTCATTGGGAGAGAACTTTCCATGATGTAAAGTAAATACCTACCCATCGTTTTCCGGTTGCATTTTGACCAGAAGAGAGTTTCAGGACAGTTGTTGTTGTTGTTCAGTCGTTCAGTTGTGTCCGACCCTTTGTGACCCCATGGACCAGAGCACGCCAGGCACGCCTATCCTTCACTGCCTCTCGCAGTTTGGCCAAACTCATGTTAGTAGCTTCGAGAACACTGTCCAACTATCTCATCCTCTGTCGTCCCCTTCTCCTTGTGCCCTCCATCTTTCCCAATATCAGGGTCTTTTCCAGGGAGTCCTCTCTTCTCATGAGGTGGCCAAAGTACCGGAGCCTCAACTTCAGGATCTGTCCTTCCAGTGAGCACTTTCAGGACAGAGTGACTTGCAATTGATGGATCGGTCGAGTCCCAGTATTTACAACTTGCTTTCCAGCCAATTAACTTCCAGACAGCCTGATAAGTCTGAACCGTGGGGTTGGCTTCATAAGGTTACTTCATATTATGTAAAATATTATTAATAATAGGCACCTCATGCTGAGGCTCAGATTTAATGGCGGTGTCAACCGATAAAGCCCCAAAGAACTTAGGAACAGGATACCTGAAGGAGCACCTTTCTCCCTGTTACTCTCCAGCGTGAGGCCCGCACCAGAGTTCTTCAGCCTTGGCTCTCCAGATGTTTCTAGATTATAACTCCTATCATCCCCAATTGTCAGGGATGATGGAAGTTGGAGTCCAACAACACCAGGGCACCCAAGGCCGAAGGAGCTCTGGTCAAGGATAGCTGATGAAACCCTCCTCATCATATACCACAGCCTTTGAAACTACAATTAGCCTTCTCTAGAGGGGCGGTCTGTTTGGTGGTGGCCCCCCGTACTATGAAACCAGTTTCCATTTGAGCTGAGGTGAGCACCCACATTCATAGCATGGAGATGTCATAAAAAACACACCTGGATCTCAGGTTATTATCATTTTAATTCTCCCCCATTTTTCAGTTGCATTTCCCCCCCTGTATTTGATTTTTTCCAATATTGGGGTGTGTGTGTGTCTATGGTTGTAAACTACCTAAAGACTTGCTATGGGAGTTGGTACAGAAATGTTTTTTTAAAAAACCAAATGCATCAACGCACAACATTGATGGGGTTGTGTTCTTTGTGGTTTTGCTCTTCGGCAGGTTGCTAGTCTCCTTCTTGGTTGGGAAGTGTTGACTGGATCATACTTGGCTATGATTCCAATCTATGGAAGGAAGCAGAGGGTACCCAGCTCCTCCCCACTTAGCTGGTGTACAGATCCTGACTTGGGCTTTCGCCTATACGAAAGCATTTGTTTGATCTGCTACGTTATAGTAGTGAAAACCTGGCTCTGCCGTTAGGCAAAGTGAGGCAGCCACCTGGGGCAGAAGATGGGAAACGATGTGAACCATGGTTCCAGAAATAGCGATCCTCTTCCTCTGTTGCAGGGGATTGGCCTAGATCAGGGGTCAGCAAACTTTTCCAGTAGGGAGCGGTTTTCCACTGTCTCTCAGACCTTGTGGGGGGCCGGACTATATTTTGAAGAAAAAAATATGAACGAATTCCTATGCCCCACAAATAACCCAGAGATGCATTTTAAATAAAAGCACACATTCTACTCATGTATAATCACGCTGATTCCCGGACCGTCTACGGGCCGGATTGAGAAGGCGATTGGGCCGGATCCTGCCCCCGGGCCCTAGTTTCCCGACCCATGGCCTGGATGACCCTTAGGGTCCCTTCCGTCTCTACAGTTCTGTGTGACTATTTGGTCTCTTTGAAGCCACTTTCCTTCTCGAAGCTACTAACATGAGTTTGGCCAAACTGCGAGAGGCAGTGAAGGGTAGGCGTGCCTGGCGTGCTCTGGTCCATGGGGTCACGAAGAGTCGGACACGACTGAACGACTGAACAACAACAACAACAAATCATACCAGCAAAACTGTTTTCACCACTTCTTGTGCATTTATTTGTTCAAACGTTTAGCACCTGGCCCTTTAGTTCCACAATTCCCAAAGCGGCTTACAATTTTAATTTTTTTTAAAATTAAAATTGACCTTTTAAAAAAGGGATGCGGTCTGTGGCCACAATAACACCATACATTGAAAGTGCTGTGAGGCAACAGCCATGGTTTCCCCCAAAGAATTCTGGGAAGTTCAGCTTGTTATGGGTGCTGAGAGTTCTTAAGAGACACCCTATCTCCCTCCTAAAGCTACAATCTCCAGAGCGGTTTAACAACCATTCCCTTTTCCCAGGGATCTCTGGGAATCGTAGCTCTGTGAGGGGAATAGGGGGTCTCCTAACAACTCTCAGCACCTTTAACAAATGACAGCTCCTAGGATTCTTCAGCGGTGAAGCCACGACTATCTAAAGTGGTGCTATAGGACTTCGAAGGCATGATGTGAAGGGCAGTCAGTGTCTTTCAAAGATACAGCTGAAAGTGGGCCTTGGCTAGCCCTTGCTTGGAGGCAATCCATGATGCAACTTACATCCCTTCCAACATTTCTCCGATGAAAATAGGGATGCCCACTGCTATTTTTCTAGATAAAGAGGTGCTGGAACTCACCATGAATGCCCCCCTTGTTCTCTTATAATGGCAATGGCACCCACCCAAGAGGTGCTGAAACTGAGTTCTGGCTGGGGGGGGGGGAACCTTGGAGATGTCCTATTCCACACCCTCCACCGCTTCTCAGATGAAAATAGGCATGTCCTAAGTATAAAGGTCCGTATAGTTAAAGCTATGGTTTCCCCCAGTAGTGATGTATGGAAGTGAGAGCTGGACCATAAAGAAGACTGATCGCCGAAGAATTGATGCTTTTGAATTATGGTGCTGGAGGAGACCCTTGAGAGTCCCATGGACTGCAAGAAGATCAAACCTATCCATTCTGAAGGAAATCAGCCCTGAGTGCTCACTGGAAGGACAGATCCTGAAACAGAGGCTCCAAGAGAAGACTCCCTGGAAAAGACCCTGATGCTGGGAATGATTGAGGGTGCAAGGAGAAGGGGACGACAGAGGACGAGATGGTTGGACAGTGTTCTCGAAGCTACTAATATGAATTTGACAAAACTGCAGGAGGCAGTGGAAGACAGGGGTGCCTGGCGTGCTCTGGTCCGTGGGGTCACGAAGAGTCAGACATGACTAAATGACCAAACAACAAGGGAAACCAGGACATTCTGGGATCAAATCAGAAACGGGGACGGTTTCTGTAAATCCAGGGGTGTCCCTGGAAAATAGGGATACTTGGAGCGTCTGAACTTGACCCACTGGGTCTGCCTAAGGGAAGACATTCCCTTTGGCGAGGCACCCTCGCCTCATGGCAAAGGACGGCGCCCCCGCGGCTCAGGGCCTGCCTTTTCCGCCTTTCATTCCGCGGCGCTGATGGGCAGCGAGCGGGGATCAATAAGACACCTCCGACTTTGTCTGTTTACAAACTAGCTGCCTTCAGCAGTCAGGCTGGTTAAGCACTTCATTCCCATTCCAGGAGGCCATCTGCTGCCTTTTGCTGTAAGTCTCTCTGAAAACCCCGGCCTTGACAAGCCGGAGATACGTCAGTGCCGTTATCAGCAGAACACAACATCTGCCATGCCTGACACCCACCATTGTAGGCCATTTAATCTGTCCCCCTCCTCCCTTTAACTGGAGACAACAGCTCCCTATATTATATTTTCCCACTCAATTAGCACTATCATCCTGCTGAAATAGAGGCCAATTTACCTTTAATGACATCATTGTTAGGAGAGTGGCAAGCGGCGGGTCCGGAGCTGTCACCCGATTGCGGGAGGCATGAGCCGCCTCTCTCCTCTGCTAACCCTGGCGGAGGAAGGGAGGGACAGGCAGCCTATCCGAGGCAGCCTTCACCCCCGACCACAGACATTGTTTCCGACAGTTCACAGAAGCAGTGTGGCGGAAAATTGAGTCCAGATTCATTAGGTTTTTCAGTGTGCTGCTCAAGTCAGTTAAATTGATACATTTCCTAACAAAATTGAAGTGCTTTGTGCTGCCAGCGGAAAGCCTGGTGACCCTGCTCGGCCCACTGAGCAGCCAAAACGAGTTGATGGATCCATTAGGCCGCTCCGAATGCTTCCCCCCCCATCTCCCTCCGTTCCTGAGTGACACAGTAAATCTGAGCCAATTTCAGTCCCTAATCATCATTACAAACCCCCTCCACTGTTCATTTATTACTTCTACAATTCTAATACGGCGCACGAATGGGTCAGCACCCGGGGAGGCAAATGCAACGGCACCGACAGGCTTAAAGAGCCCATAATCCTTTCCCTCGGCTTTATCGGCGATGCCAAACGCTGCCTGGTTTCCGCCTTTCCGCCCCTTCCGCTCTCTCCCCAAGAGGCCGGCGGCCAGGTGATCTGTTGGTATTGGCTTGGCTGCAAGACCAGGCCAAGATATAGATCTTGGCTATAAGATCAGGGGCGAAAGCTATCCGGAGGGTAGGAGTGCTCTCGGCAAAACCAAACATGAAGGTTGTTATGGGAATGCGAATGACAGGTGATGGAGATGGAAAGGAAGACCTGCACCCCGGAAGAGAAATCAAAAGGGGCCACAATATTGCAATGTCTTTGGGCCGGCTCAGGGTAACAGCAAGGTTTGTTTGTCAAATGCATATTTCTCTCTCTCTCTCTCTCTCTCTCTCTCTCTCTCTCTCTCTCTCTCTCTCTCTGTGTGTGTGTGTGTCTACGCATG
Source organism: Lacerta agilis (assembly GCF_009819535.1). Classification (NCBI taxonomy): domain Eukaryota; kingdom Metazoa; phylum Chordata; class Lepidosauria; order Squamata; family Lacertidae; genus Lacerta; species Lacerta agilis. The sequence continues at coordinate 47,565,299 of NC_046324.1, forward strand.
CGTGTGATTTCAGACAGAGATCAGCAGGAGCGCTGGCCAGCTCCTGGGGGCTGAAGTGCCAAGCCGTTTGGCACATGCATTGGATTGACAGCTGCCTGGCGCGGGGTTTTGGGTGGCAGAGCTGCCATGGCACGGCCGGGCTTGATGAGCGCGCGGAATGGCAAGCATGTGTCAGGGATCTGGTATGGCGATTAGAGTTTTGGTTTTGCATCTGGTGGGCTTTGTCTGAGCTGTTTCGGTGTGGCGGGGGGACAGGGGACGGACGGCGAGTTCCCTCTCTCCGCCACGACGCCTCCATCGTGGAGGGGAAATGTCACCGCAAGCCAACCGCTCCCGTTCTGGACAATAGCTTGCTGAGATGCACCTTGTGTGTGTGTGTGTGTGTGCGCGCGTGTGTGCGTGGCGGGGGAGATCCCAGAATTTGAGATCCACATGATCCACTTTAGAGGTAGATTCTGCTTCCTGAAACACTTTCTTTCAGTAAGTAACAAGAGTATAATAGCACAATTATATAATCCCCTGCTGGATCAGGCCAGTGGCCCATCTAGTCCAGCCTCCTGTTCTCACAGTGGCCAACCAGATGCCAGTGGGAAACCAGCAAGCAGGATTTGAGGACAAGATCCTTCTTCCCTCCTGGGTAGCCAGTGTGGTGTAGTGGTTAAGAGCAGTGGACACGTAATCTGGTGAACCGGGTTCGCTTCCCCGCTCCTCCACATGCAGCTGTTGGGTGACCTTGGGCTAGTCACACTTCTCTGAAGTCTCTCAGCCCCACTCACCTCACAGAGTGTTTGTTGTGGGGAAGGAAGGGAAAGGAGAATGTTAGCCGCTTTGAGACTCCTTCGGGTAGTGATAAAGCGGGATACCAAATACAAACTCTTCGCTTCTTCTTCCTGTGGCTTCTAGGACCTGGTCTTCAGAAGCATGGCCAGGCATCCTGGCTAGTGGTCACTGATAGCCTTCTCCTTCATGAACTTCTCCAATCCTCTTTTACAGCCATCCAGGCTGGGAGTTCCACAGTTTAACTATACGTTGCACAAAGAAGTCCTTCCTTTCATCTGCTTTTGATCTTCCAACGTTCACCTCGGAATGGAAGATCTCGCCTGGCATGCAAATATCTTTGGTATGAAAATGTACGGAACCCACAATATAAGGTTTCCAAAGGCTTAGAAGATACCATTTTATTTATTTATTGTTCTGTGAGGTGGAGCTCTTGTCATTTATTTATACCAATGCAATTAACCTCCAGCACTCTTTGGCTATACCAGTGAGGGAAATGTGGACCTCTTAATGTGTCTGCTAACAGGTGTCTCCCCTCAACTTCTGATTTCGCTGTCAAATCGGGAGAACGGACACGTTTTAAGTTTGTTGTTGTTTTTATTGTGTTTCTATCTTCTTATATGTTGGAGTGAAATGAACTTTATTTAAATAAAAAATAAATAAAAAGTCTCTTCCGAGAGAACTGAGTGTCTTTACTCACCCCTTGAAGCTAAGCAAGCTCAAACGATGTCTCCTTGTTTAAGCAATCGTTTACACCCTTCAAGAGTTAAACATAATTTGGCGTCTCCTTGGCAAATTATGGCATCTTCTCCCCCTTCCCCTCTTATTATATAGCAGCTTTCCTCTGGAAACTCTTTATATATATATTGTTTTAACTGTTGGAAGTCATCCTGGTTTGTCGAATAGGGTATAAAAGTTTCAGATGGATTTCGTTTTGCTGGGAAGGGAGAGCTGTTATTAGACCAGGATAACTTTAATAAATAAACTCTGGAAGAACCTGGAGTTTCAGCTGCTTCATGAATGGTCAAGGCTGCCTAATTTCAAATGAGCCAAAGTTCTCGTTTTCACGTGGCAGGCTTCCAGGAGAGCCATTTCACACGCTGTTCATGGACCTACAGACCAGTTCTGGGACCAAATGCAGTGCAAATAGGAAAGACTGTTCTTGTCGTTGTCAACAAAGTGGAACCCGTAACAATTCTGTCCAGATACTGCGTTAAAAGTGGGTACACAAAACTTGCATTTAAATACTGCTTAAATATGGGTCTTATCACAAAAGAAACACTTAAATGTCTATCTCAACGTATGCATTTTATAAACACACTTCATCCTAAAATACAGATATTGATGGATCTTTGGTAGGTTTTCTGAGCTGAGGACTAGCTTCACAAAATTTGGAGATGTGCCAAATCCAGGGGATACAGTGGTACCTCAGGTTACATACGCTTCAGGTTACATACTCCGCTAACCCAGAAATAACGCTTCAGGTTAAGAACTTTGCTTCAGGATAAGAACAAATCATGCTCTGGGGGTGCATCAGCAGCGGGTGGCCCCATTAGCTAAAGTGGTGCTTCAGGTTAAGAACAGTTTCAGGTTAAGAACGGACCTCCGGAACGAATTAAGTTCTTAACCCGAGGTACCACTGTAATTATGTTCCAATCCATGTATCAGGTCAATTTTCTTTAAAAGTGGACACAACAAAATTCTCCTTCACCTCTAGTCACAACAGAGAATACTATGCTAGACAGACAAATTGCCTGATCTGCTACAATGGTGCTTCCTGTCTTCATTGGCTAAGTAGAATATCGACTGGCCCAGGTAGTGCACAATCACTGAAGTTCGTTCTGGAAAATAAAAAAAGCACTTCCAGAAAATTTTGCACAGCCATCTGCCGCCTGGTAGCTATTTTGCTGTCAACTACATATCACAGATCTGCCCCAGGTGTTGTGGGACTGACAGATCTTTATTGCTGGGCTTCTATAGTGATTTGGAAACCACTGAACTGGGAAGCCCCGGGCAAGTAGCTCTTCTAACAGCTCTAGATGGGCAGGCATCTATCGTAGGATAGATCATAGGATGAAAGGGTGATTTTGAACTTAAGTTCAGCTATGACTTCAACAGGGAACCCTTGGATTCAACCTTTCAGGACCTTCTGTGCTGGAGGAACATCTTGGCAAGGTCAGCTAAGTGTTTTCCTAACGTAGGATTATCTGACCTCTTTGGAAGTTCAGTAGATGTATTGCTTTTGCCAACATACCTTCTGAATTCAGCATTCACACATTACGCAGCGACCTGGCACCCTTCCTACATGGCCCCAGCACGTGACTGACCGTTTGGATCAGTTGGGAGTAACAATAGAAGATGAGATTTCCAAACCTAGTTCTGGTGTCCCACCAAAATCCAGCTTCATTGGAAGTCTATAAAGTCTAGTGTTAGGAGAGAGGAAGGAAAACTATCCACTATCCACTTTCTCCAAGAGTAATTTTATAAACTTCTTTTGAAGACGGTCTAAGAAGTCATCGCATGTGTGTGCCACATTTTGAAAAAGATAATGCTATTTATTTACTGCACAAAATCCACATGATCCTCTCAGTGGTCCACAGTGCGCCTCAGACAGCCTACTAATTCATGCGGTGGCGCAATGGGCTTGCGGAGACTGAACAGAACCTTCTGCCGTCCCCATAGCCAGGTTCTTAGTGCAGGCCGTGAGCATCTGTCTCGGCATATGCTCAGAGCATACATCTTCTTTTCCTTACACCAGAGTAACTTGAGAAGCAGCGTGTAGAAGCATCTCAGGCCTTGGAATCCCACCTAAGACAAGAGCTGGAGTTCTGTTTGTGAGTTGGACTGCTGAATCTGGGGTGGTGACCCAGGAGAGGACATTTCCTTGGTGGCCCCTAAATTGTGGAAATCCTTTGCCGCAAAAGAGTACCTGACACCTTCATTGTACATCTTTTGGTGAATGATAGACACACCGTTTCACCCTGGCTTTTGACTCTTGAGGTGCAGATGGAGGGTTAGGCAATGGCCTTGCCCTCCGATACCCCACTAAACCCAATGCCTAACCGCCAATCTAACAGAGTTGCGACAATTTGCTACGAGGTAGGTGAAAAACCAAGAGGCTGAGACAATTTGCCAGGTGGACAAAAACTCCTACCAGACCCCTTGTGCAAACAAGGCGACCAACCGAAGTCCATAGCAATGTCCTAAAAGAGAGCCAAACCTAAGGGAGGGTGGGCGAGAGATCCGACGAAGCAGCGACGAACAATGACAGAAAGTGCTGCCGCAGCTGCCCTAAGTGCGGCTAAGCCCCGCCCCTGGGTCAGCCCTATTGGCTGGCTGCTAGGGGTGCGGCGCGGCAGCGGGGACAGGTAAGGCTGGGGGCGGAATGCCCCCTAGGTGATGCGGGAGCCGGTTCCCGCCCACAACCCCTCCCCTCCCGGAGGAGGAGAGGCTTTGTCAACAACAAATTGTCACTGTTTTCTTGTGTTGAATATACAATGGTACCTCGACTTACGAATTACTCGACATACGAATTTTTCGACTTACGAACGAAAAAATGTCCCGCACGCCTACGAATTTTTCGACATACGAAGGACATCTGTTGGCGGTTTTAGATGGGGTTTACTTGACTTACGAATTTTAGATGGGGTTTACTCGACTTATGAATTTTTCCGATTTTTCGTTTACAATGCATTCCTATGGGGAAATCGCTTTCTTCGATTTACAAATTTTTTGACCTACGAATGTGCATTCGGAACGGATTAAATTCGTAAGTCGAGGTACCACTGTATGCTATATGGTAATTTATGGACCTAATAGATACCTAAAGCCATTTGCACATGCAGAATGTAGGCACCCTATACAGGTGAAACTCGAAAAATTAGAATATCGTGGAAAAGTCCATTTATGTAAGCAATTGTTTTCATTAGCTACTGGAGTTTAATATATGAGATAGACTCATGACATGCAAAGCGAGATATGTCAAGCCTTTGCTTGTTATAAAATTGTGATGATTATGGCGCGCAGCTGATGAAAACCCCAAAGTTGAAATTGTTAATTTGGGGTTCTCATCAGCTGTACGCCATAATCATCACAGTTATAACAAATAAAGGCTTGACATTTCTTGCTTTGCATGTCATCAGTCTATCTCATATATTAGTTTCACCTTTTAAGTTGAATTACTGAAAGAAATGAACCTTTCCACGATATTCTAATTTTTCAAGTTTCACCTGTACATAGAAATGAGCAAACCAGTGATATTTTAGGAAGCAGGCTAGCAGGTGGGACCCATTACTTACATCATAGGTGCCTACACAACACAAAACACTGTTGCTGGACGTAGGTTGGTTTTTTATCTTATATTTTGGAAATGTACATCCAGTTTTCTTTTCCTTTAATTTTTTTTGGGCTTCCCCCCCAAGAGAGTGGGGCCCTAAGCTATAGCTTGTTTAGCTTATACGTAAATCCGGCACTGGTTCAAGGTCCCAGGGGATTGAAGACCCATCATTTCTGCACCAAGGTATCAGCAAGGTTCCCTGTCCCCAGCATCTTAGGGCTGCACAACCAGCGTGAAAGGGGATCTCTTTAGCCACAGAGGCCTTCTCCTCTCACTCTTTGTGCCGGTTGGAGCCAATCGGAATGACAGAGGTCAGCCAGTCACTGAGGATCGGCTCCTAGGGTCACTCTGGAGAAGGCACATGGGAAGAACACTGGGGGAAGAGTTGCACTGCATGCTCCAAAGCCAAGCATTTAGGAACACTGAAAACCCAAAGTGCTTCCGTTTCAAGAGAACGATGTGCAAGTTCTGTTACGTGCCAACGGAATTTCAAGGAAAACACAACTTACGCAGTACCAAAAGAAGATATCGCAGCACTCCAAATCATTTGCCCGTGTGCTTGCACAGATAATAGTAGACGTAGCTTCAAGGGAACACACAGAGATCTGCAATGAACATTGCAACACACCCCCTCATTATTATAACGGTATAATTAGAAGATTGTTGTGTAATCTTGGAGGGTTGTATAATCTCAGAAGGGAGCGTGGCTGCGACTGTCACAAAGGGCTCTTGCATACACACTGTGAAGTGAGGCAGACAGAGACATACTTTTTGCAAGGGGGTCAACCTGTTGAGTCAAAGTGTGAAGGTTGGCATGTGAAGTTCCTGTCCTACTGGAGCTGTGGAGCAACTCTGACCAAGAACTGGATTAAGCTCCGTGGGTGCTGATGGATGGAGCTAGGACCCAGGGGAGCCGCTCCCTTCTTGTGACCTCTTGGAGGGGTGGGTGGGGCTATGGCATCCAATATAAAGGCTGTTCAGCTGGTGAAGGAGGAGAGCAAGCCCCAGCTGAAGGTCCCATGGGTGGTAGATAACATTTCTGAGGAGGCTGGGCAATGCAATCTTGATGGTCTTGGGGGTTAAGTTAGGCAAGGAGGTGCTGAACAATGTTGGGAAGGGGTTGGTCAGGAAACTGGGGTGACATGGCTGGGTGGGATCGTTCGTACAAACACAAGTCGCATGTTCCACCCATAGCCTATTAAGACTTGCAATTAGCGCTTAGTGGCTGAACCCACTGAAGCTCAATATGGGCTTGCCGTTCAGCCATAGAAGAGATTAACGGGGACCGGCTTTTAATCTCATCTGGCATCCCCAGCAGATTAAGGACGGTTTGTTTCACTGTTGGGCTTGTGGATTTCTTGCTCAGCGTAATCTTAAGGAAGCAGCGGATTTATCCCAGGAAAGAACCTAGTAGGAGCCATAAGCCATGAATTACGGATATACATTTGAATTAGCGAAACGGGTGGGGGAGGACGAAGGAGTGGAGGGAGAGCAAAGGCGGAATGGCTTCTCATTTCCAAGGTACACTTATCAAGCACTAAACAAGGGGGAGGTTTGGGCGAACGCGTTCCTCGTGGCAGCGCATGGGGGCGCAGAGCTGTGCGCGCCGCATCAGGGAAGCCGGTTGGAAAACTAAAACCTGCTCTGAAATCTATGTTCGCACATGTATGTCAACCACCCGAAGAGAGGGTCAGAGGAGAATTTTGCTCCTTTGCATTTTCAAGCGATCTGACCTAACACACAGTTCCCGGACTTACTCGCAGATAAGAATTCTACCGCACACTTCTCCAGATTTTGCAGAGCAGTTTGGTTTGGCTGCAGAATGCGTTCAAAAATGTGCATATTAGGGGAAAGGGACGCGGGTGGCGCTGTGGTCTAAACCACTGAGCCTAGGGCTTGCCCATCGGAAGGTCGGCGGTTCGAATCCCCGTGATGGGGTGAGCTCCCGTTGCTCTGTCCCAGCTCCTGCCAACCTGGCAGTCTGAAAGCACGTCAAAGTGCAAATAGATAAATAGGTACCGCTCCAGCGGGAAGGTAAACGGCGTTTCCGTGCGCTACTCTGCTTTGCCAGAAGCGGCTTAGTCATGCTGGCCACATGACCTGGAAGCTGTATGCCGGCTCCCTTGGCCAGTAAAACGAGATGAGCGCCGCAACCCCATAGTCGTCCGCGACTGGACCTAACGGTCAGGGTCCCTTTACCTTTACATTAGAACATGTATAATTTAAATGCAATGTTTTGAGGCAGTTAAAAACAACAACAAAAACTCCACAGAAAGTGGACCAGAATGGACATGATCAAACACTTGTGAAATTGACAAGGAAGGGGAATAAGCTGATCCGATGTTCACCCCTTCCTGCGGACCAGCTCACAGAAGGGATGAAATTCATAAGTGAATGAGGTTTAGTCTATGCAAGCAGCAGACATGGTGGAATCACTGTTGGGTTCTTAGACTATACCACCTTCAACTGCAAGTGGGGGAAATCGCCTGACTAAATGCTTCTTCCCCTCTGTAAAGGAACTTCTCAAATGGCAACAAAAATCCTGCATGCAGAGATAGGAGGGGTGCAATCCAGTACTCTGATCAGCAATCTCTCTAAAGAGATATAGGCCAGGAATAGTTTTGCTGCATGATTCGTTTCTTGTAAGGATGGCTAAGGATGGGCAAACAGATTTCAGTTTCTCATTTTTCAAGTCTTAAACTCAGTTCTCCACATTTCCACATCAGTTTGTGAATAATTTTTAAAGAAGTCCTTGTGAAAATTCACCAGCATTCTAGTGCTTTTTAAAAAATCCTACCATGCACTTTTAAATGTGCAATTTTGCCTGAAATACACATTTTTGCAAGGATGCTCTCCCCTAATACAATGCAATTTTGCACGTTGTTTTTACTAATATATGCGTTCCTATGCAAATTTGGTCCCAATATATGCATTTTTGGGCCCATTACTTGGCTGGAGAATGGTATTGCAAAATTCAGAGATGTGCAAATTTCGCAGGACAGCTGTGTTTCAGGTCACTTGTGGTTCTCAAAACTGCAAATAAGGCAGAGCTGCCTTTAAATGTAACCTGATTCAAATTTCTCCCCAATCCCTTGCCTCTACATACCTATGGTCACACATCTCCAAAAACACCTCCATTTATTTTGGATTCAGCTGCCAATTCTCAAGGGTTGGTACACGTTAGCAAGGGAGTCCTTCAACATTTGATCCCTGGCAGCTGAATATGTGAATGGGATCCTTTGAAGAGCACAGTGCCTATGAAAGATAAGAAACCCCCTCTTAGCTGATTCTATCTGTGATAGGCCACCCAGACATGGGAGCATCATATGAAGTTACAATCATCAAGTGATGGGCTGCCACCACCTTCTCAAACACCCGGTCCCAAAAGGGGATATTAGCCACCCACAGATAGTTGTATGGCAAATCTGGGACAAGAGAGGTCCTCTTAAGGTTTCAATACACCACGATCTCCTTCAGGGCAGATAGTATCTTCCCTTCCTCCAACAAGGGAGACATCACACCCTAGACCCACCCAGTCAACCCCCTTCGTTGTTCAGTCGTGTCCGACTCTTCGTGACCCCATGGACCAGAGCATGCCAGGCACTCCTGTCTTTCACTGCCTCCCGCAGTTTGCTCAGACTCATGTTGGTAGCCTCGAGAACACTGTCCAACCATCTTGTCCTCTGTCGTCCCCTTCTCATTGTGCCCTCCATCTTTTCCAACATCAGGGTCTTTTCCAGGGAGTCTTCTCTTCTCATGAGGTGGCCAAAGTCTTGGAGCCTCTGTTTCAGGATCAGTCCTTCCAGTGAGCACTCAGGGCTGATTTCCTTCAGAATGGATAGGTTTGATCTTCTTGCAGTCCATGGGACTCTCAAGAGTCTCCTCCAGCACCAGAATTCAAAAGCATCAATTCTTCGGCGATTAGCCTTCTTTATGGTCCAGCTCTCACTTCCATACATTACTACTGGGAAAACCACAGCTTTAACTATTCGGACCTTTGTCAAGGTGATGTCTCTGCTTTTTGAGATGCTGTCTAGGTTTGTCATCGCTTCTTTCTCCCAAGAAGCAGGTGCCTTTTAATTTCGTGACTGCTGTCACCATCTGCAGTGATCATGGAACCCAAGAAAGTGAAATCTCTCACTGCCTCCATTTCTTCCCCTTCTATTTGCCAGGAGGTGATGGGACCAGTGGCCATGATCTTAGTTTTTTTGATGTTGAGCTTCAGACCATATTTTGCGCTCTCCTCTTTCACCCTCAAAGGCCAAGATAAGCAAGGGGCAAGGGGGCAGCTGGTCTACACACTTCTCTAGACAGCTTGGACACATTCTCAGGCTGCAATAATTGAAACTGATCCAGTACAGATGGAAAGGGACGCGGGTGGCACTGTGGTCTAATCCACTGAGCCTCTTGGGCTTGCCGATCGGAAGGTCGGCGGCTCGAATCCCCGCGACGGTGGTGAGTTCCCGTTGCTCGGTCCCTGCTCCTGCCAAACAGGACTGTGCCAGCCCTTTCATTAAATGCAGTCAGATCCCAAAAGCCTGTTGGAAGTCTTAACCTGCCAGCAGAAGGAGAACATGGAGGGAGCCAGTCTAGCTTCTCTAGGGAGGGAGTTGCAGAGTCTGGGAGCAGCCACCCTGGGAGTCTGCCAGTTCGAAAGCACGCCAAAGTGCAAGTAGATAAATAGGTACCACTCCGGTGGGAAGGTAAACAGCGTTTCCGTGTGCTGCTCTGGTGTCAGCAGAAGCGGCTTAGTCATGCTGGCCACATGACCTGGAAAAACTATCTGCTGACAAATGCCAGCTCCCTTGGTCAGTAAAGCGAGATGAGCGCCGCGACCCCAGAGTCGTCTGCGACTGGACTTAACTGTCAGGGGTCGTTTACCTTTACCTTTAAAAAAAAACAAAAACAGATGGAAAAAGCAGTGCTGACTCCAACTGTGGTGTTCAACTCTGTCCAAATCTGAGCAATTTTGTTCCTAAAGTGCTTTGCAAAATGTTTACACTCTCTTGAACATCACAAGAGCCTACCGCAAGCAGGGTCTGAGCACGGGAGCCCTCTCCCCTCCTGGGGTTTCCAACAACTGGTATTTGGAAGCCTTAGTGCCTCCGACCATGGAGGCATAGGATAGACATTATGGCTACTGGCCATCGATAGCTTTCTCCTCCGTGAATTTGTCCAATCCTCTTTTCAAGACGCCCAAGTTGGTAGCCTTCGCTGCCTCCTGCAGGAGGGAGTCCCACCATTTGTGCTGTGTGAAGAAAGACTTCCTTTTATTCATTCACCAATCGAAAAAAGCTCTGCCAGACAGCTAGCTACCTGCAGACATAATGCGGGTGGAGAAGTGGGCATTTTTTGCTGCCATGACAGCTACTTGGTAGAATTGCAAGCGCATCTGGGTTCGACCAGGTTCCAACCAAGATTTGTTAGGGACATGGGAGAGGGCCTTCTCCCAGACTCCCAGGGTGGCTGCTCCCAGACTCTGGAACTCCCTCACTAGAGAAGCTAGACTGGCTCCCTCCTTGTTCTCCTTCTGCTGGCAGGTTAAGACTTCCTTGTTCCAACAGGCTTTTGGGAACTGACTGCTTTTAATGAAAGGGTTGGCACAGTCCTGTTTTTATTGTAATTATTGGTATGGTTATATATATATGTTTTCCCGAAAATAAGACATACCCATAAAATAAGCCCTAGCAGGATTTCTATGCATTTGCTCAATATAAGCCATACCCCGAAAATAAGACATGGTGACGTGGCGCTTCCCCTAAGACGGCCTGGATAGGTGTGGCTATGCAGCGTACTGACGCAGAGCAGTTAAAAAACTGGTAGTGATCTACTCCCTTTTTGGGGGTTCAGGTCAAAGTTGTTGAGCTTTTTCAAGGAAGGAGGAAGGCCCATTTTTGCGGGGTTCGGGTCACAGTTGTTGAGTTTTTTCAGGGAGGAGGTAAGATGGTGAGCTTTTTTTTTTTTAGGGGAGCCACACAGTTGTTCAGCTTCTTTGGGGGGAGCCAATGATCTACCAATGATCTACCGCAGACATCCAGGGATCTACCGGTAGATCACAATCTACCTGTTGGACATTCCTGAAATAAGACATCCACTGAAAATAAGCCATAGTGTGTTTTCTTGAGGAAAGAAAAAAAATAAGACAGTGTCTTATTTTCAGGGAAACACAGTATATCTATGTTTTTAGTGGTACTATGTTTTTATTTGTAAGCTGCCATTCGTCCCATCAGGGAAAATGCAGGGTATAAACAAACAAACAAACAATATTTGCACCACACACACATGCACACGCACACACAGAGTTAGTTAGTTAGTTAGTTGGTTGGTTGGTTAGTTAGTTAGTTAGTTAGTTAGTTAGTTAGTTGGTTGGTTGGTTAGTTAGTTAGTTAGTTAGTTAGTTAGTTAGTTAGTTAATATACCGCCCTTCACCTGTAGATCTCAGGGCGGTTCACAACATAAAAATACAACAAATGTGCCATCTGTCCTGTTTCATTGCTCACAGGTCACCCAACTGCCAAGGTGACTTCCTTGCTCCACGGAGACAGCGAGCACATTTAGGAACATAGAATTGTAGAGTTGGAAAGGACCAAGGGGGTCATCTAGTCCAACCCCGTGCAATGCAGGAATCTTTTGCCCAACGTGGGGCTTGAACCCACAACCCAGAGGTTCAGAGCCTCATGCTCTACTGACTGAGCTATCCCATTGCCATCATGACAATGGCCCCACGTACCTCGCATTTCGCAGGGAGCAAGAGCCTCAACAGAACTGCCTGCCATGTCAGTCAGCAAATCCCCACAGATCAGGGGAAACCCCCTGCAGATCATGGAGGTCCAAGTGGACCACAAGCATTGCTATTTTTCTACAAAAAGAGGTGCTGGGACTCACCATGAACACCTGAGAGATGCCGGAATTGAGTTTCAGTGTGTTCTGGCTGAAAAAAAGCCCTGGCCGCAAGAGGACTTTGACATGGAACCGCCCATTGGACAGCCCTGCCCTAGAGAATTCAGGAATCCATCTGATTCTAGAAGTCTCTGAGGATGGGCTCTGTCAATGGGTCCTCCTATATGAGGTTGCTGTGTTCAGACCAAGCCTCACCACAAGTGCTTAAACCCCATCCTGCCTTCCAGTATTGATGTTATCCCTTCCCATTTCTTCTCCCTGTTAACATTCCGATTGGAAGCTCCCTGGGGCAGAGACTTGCGTTTTATTTATTTATTGCTTTGCAATTTGTTACTCTTGCCTCACCCGTGCCTCCATGCATATTGACGGTGCCGCACAACAATAGCAAGAACAGTAATTAGAACAGTAACAGCAACAACAATCATAACTTGTCTGTTTCCAGAAACAACAAACATATGAATTTGGTGTTCCATGCCACCAATAAGGAATTAAACATTTGATCTGGCAAGGAACCTACACACACATTAAGAGTTTCTGTGCTTCCTATGAGACCCTGGTCACTGTCAAAAAAAATTGTGTGTGCGTGTGAGCCTCACTTGCACTCTCCTTGAAGTACACACACACACCAGAGCTGTCAACCTTCCTTTTTTGCAGTGGGAAATGGCCATAGCTGTCAACTTTCCCTTTTTTTTGCAATGGGAAACGGCGCTGCAATAAGGGAATTTCCTGCAAAAAAGGGAAAGTTGACAGCTATCACACACACACACACACACACACACACACACACAACATATTTAAGGCAAGTGTCATGTCTGCTTGTTTGGTAGCAGTGAATTTTCTCTGTGTTTATCCCCCAGAGGGGTTGTTTTGTGGCTTTATTGACTAAATAACGGTATTGATTTCTTAAGAGCTTTCCCCACTTCCTTTCAATGGGAGATATCGTTACGTCTCTCCCTCCTCATCTCTGGACACTGGGTGAGAAGTTCTTTTTAGTGACACCATAAATTTCCATCTCGGCTTTGTAAACAAGTGTTGTGGTGTCCGCGGGGGTTAATTTGGTCATGTTAAATGTTCTGGATGATTCCTCCTGGGAGAGTAGACTGTGGCTCCCAAGAAAAAGCTGCTGGAAGAGAAGGCAACCTCCTCCTCTCACACTTTCTCTATGGTTACACCATCAACCCTGACATCATTTGTGCAAACTGCTGGAAATAAATTAGCCAGGAAACCAGTTCCCCATCCTTTAGGGAGGAGGAAATTGATTCCCCACCTCCTGTTCCTTTATTATTATTATTATTTGTCCGGGTGGTCCAGTCAGCATTGGGTTCCCCTTCTTCTGGATCCTACATCCACATTACTTTGTTTATTTGGGGACTGAATTCCCCTTTCCCCCATTCCTCCCAAAGGAGCCAAGGGGGAGGCAAACAATCATGCAGCAAAGCAAAGCAATTAAAAAAGAAAATTAAAACAATTAAGAACCGAATGTCGGAAGATTCTGAACAGATCAAAGAAAACCCTTCTTTGCGCAGTTAAACCATGGAACTCCCTGCCACAGGAGGCAGTGACGGCCACCAACCTCAATGGCTCTAAAGGCAGATGAGGGAGATTCATGGAGGGATAGGCTATTAATGGCTGCTAGCCAGGATGGCTGTGCTCTACCTCCACAGCAAATAGGGACGCGGGTGGCACTGTGGTCTAAACCACTGAGCCTCTTGGGCTTGCCAATCAGAACTGGTTGCCGGTTCGAATCCCCACGATCGGGTGAGCTCTCGTTGCTCTGTCCTAGCTTATGTCAACCTAGCAGTTCGAAAACATGCCAGTGCAAGTAGATAAATAGGTACCACTGCGGCAGGAAGGTAAACAGCGTTTCCGTATGCTCTGCTTTCCGTCTGGAGCCAGCATGGTATAGTGGATAAGAGCAATGGACTTGTAATCTGGTGAACCGGGTTCGCTTCCCCACTCCTCCACATGCAGCTGCTGGGTGACCTTTGGCTAGGCACACTTCTTTGAAGTCTCTCAGCCCCACTCACCTCACAGAGTGTTTGTTGTGGGGGAGGAAGGGAAAGGAGATGGTTAGCCACTTGAGACTCCTTAAGGGGAGTGAATTAAGGGGATGCGGGTGGCGCTGTGGGTTAAACCACTGAACCTAGGGCTTGCCTATCAGAACGTTGGCGGTTCGAATCTCCGCGACGGGGTGAGCTCCCATTGCCCGGTCCCAGCTCCTGCCCACCTAGCAGTTCAAAAGCACATCAAAGTGCAAGTAGATAAGTAGGTACCGCTCTGGCGGGAAGGTAAACGGCGTTTCCGTGCAGTGCTCTGGTTCACCAGAAGCGGCTTGGTCATGCTGGCCACATGACCCAGAAGCTGTACGCCGGTTCCCTCGGCCAGTAATGCGAGATGAGCGCCGCAACCCCAGAGTCGGACACGACTGGACCTAATGGTCAGGGGTCCCTTTACCTTTTTAAGGGGAGTGAAAGGCAGGATATCAAGTCCAAACTCCTCCTCCTCCTCCTCCTCCTCCTCCTCCTCCTCCTCCTCCTCCTCCTCCTCTTCTTCTTCTTCTTCTTCTTCTTCTTCTTCTTCTTCTTCTTCTTCTTCTTCTGTGATGGTGTCCCGTTGTGCCAGAAGCGGTTTAGTCATACTGGCCACATGACCCAGAAAGCTGTCTGTTCTATGTTCTTATGGTTAGGACACTCTCAAGATCAGGAGATGGTTGTTGCCTCCTGCCCTCTGAATGTGCGAACACATTTGTCATGTTTCATAGCGGTCGCTCTGACCACCCAATCACAAAAATGGGGGGGGGTTGAATAAGTGCATTCTCTCTCTCTCTCTCTCTCTCTCTCTCTCTCTCTCTCTCTCTCTCTCTCTCACACACACACACACACACACACACACACACCCTGAGTCCCCAAACCAAAACAGCCTGTTTTTCCTTTAAAAATAAAATAAAATCAAACAATCCCCGTCTCCCTTTGAAGGGGCCAATAAAACAAAAACAAAAAAACAACAGCCCAGTACATTTCCCCCCTTTTTTCTATTAACTGGCAATTGAACCAAAAAAGAGAAGAAAAAAATCTTTCGCTTTCGCCACTTTAGCCGCAGTAAATAGAGACTGACAGTTTATTTCCGACCTCCTGGTTTTAGAGTGCGGGGACAAACACACACACAGAACGCTGAGCGTAAACAAGCCCCCAACGTTTGAAATAAATACTTATGGGCCCCAATGACAGACAGGGCAGAACACAGCCAGCTCTCCGTAGCAATCTTTCTGAGCTGTCACACTCTCTGATCGGTCTTTTTTCCCTTTTTTTTTTTCTTAAACACAAACACAGCTGATTTCTTATCAAATGTAAAAAACCTAGGCGGCACTTTCTTAAATGGTTACCGCGAGCATGAAATTGACATTGTGAATCATATATGACACTGCCTTGTCTACTTTGTAATTGATCTGTGCTTAGGAAAAGCAGACAGAGCTTGTACATCTTCAGTTCCAATCACCTGCCTCCTCTTCTCTCTCTCTCTCTCTCTCTCTCTCTCTCTCTCTCTCTCTCTCTCTCTCCTTCTTCCTTCCCTGTAGCGCATACCAAATTTCCAAAGAATTTACTCAGGACCTCAAGTGACAGCAAATTGTTATAAACTGTAAGGGCAATGTTTTTTTATTTTTTTAATACAGATATATTTTTGGTTCTTTTTTTTTAAAAAAAGGAAGATTAAAAGGGTTCCATTTGTTTGAAGAAAAGGTTTTTAAAACGTGCTAATCCTCCGAGGTGTCACTTTTAATGTTGATGAATTCATTATTATGCATTTCAGACGGTTGTAATTGGTTAATCCAGAAATTTTCTCCCTTAGGGAAGAAAGCGGGGGGGGGGGGGAGTTGGAATTAAGAAAGGAAAAAGGATGGGATGCGAGGCAAATCAAAGAGGTATTTCCTTTTTCTTTTTGCTGCTGAAGACGGCACCTGTGCCACCCTGAGCTTGGCAGTCCAATAAAACAAAAGGAAAGGGAGACTGGCATTTTAACAGGATCCCATTTGGTTCGGTTAACTGAGTGCCATTTGGAAACCAGCGTTGTCCATCATGGCATGAAAGAAGGGGGGAAGGAACCTCCCTGGGAAATCAGGAACCATTCATCTGTTTCCCCATCATATAGTATAAGAATCAGCCTGTCCATCTGATTATTCATTGGAGGGGGGTGGCAACCATTTAAGCTATGGGTAGGCAAACTAAGGTCCAGGGGCTGGATCTGGCCCAATCGCCTTCTAAATCAAAGTCCATTTATGTAAGCAGTTGTTTTCATTAGCTACTGGAGTTTAATATATGAGATAGACTCATGACATGCAAAGCGAGATATGTCAAGCCTTTGCTTGTTATAATTGTGATTGGTTCCCACCACCCTTCTGAGTAATACCCCTCCCCACTCCCTCACTATATTTAAGGATCTGGTGACTTCTGTTTCAGTGTATCTGAAGAAGTGTGCATGCACACGAAAGCTCATACCAAGAACAAACTCAGTTGGTCTCTAAGGTGCTACTGGAAAGAATTTTCTATTTTGTTTCGTCTATGGCAGACCAACACGGCTACCCACCTGTAACTGGAATTATTATTATTATTAGTATTGAATAGGACATTCCTATTTTCAACAGAGAAATGTTGGGGATTATGCAGCCCTCTTTGTGTTTGTGTGTGGGGGTGCGTGTTGCCTCCCAGTACATTTCCGGGCACAATTCAAAGTGTTGGTGCTGACCTTGAAAGCCCTCAATGACCTCGGCCCAGTAGACCTGAAGGAGCGTCTCTACCCTGGACACCGGATGTCCATCTCCTGAGGGCCTACTGGCGGTTCCCTCCCTGCGAGAAGTGAAGTCACAGGAAACCAGGCAGAGGGCCACGTTGGAGAATGCTGGGACAAACCTATAGCAAGCAAGAATCAGCTAGCTGGTCTTGCGTTTTTATTTTTCTTCGAGAGGAGAACACACACCCCGCGTGAGCTCGCGGGCTGCCGATGGCGGAAGTTTGAATGTAAATGTTACATTGCGTGCGATTTACATAACGGCCCAGTTGCCATGACACCACACGCATAAAAATCAATCAATAAATAAGTGGAATTGGTGTCAATGGAAATTTTGCAAAGCACGACCCATTCATTTGGGAAGGCCAGTTTCCATTTGTTCTCATGTGATGTTTCTCCCTTCTCCCTCTCTCTCTTTTTTTTAAAAAAAGCTTTGCCTGGGTGGGGGGCCGATGCATTTTGAATGCGAGCTTCTAATACGCCAATGTTGATTTCATTCAGGAATCAGAATGGTAATAAGGAATGTTTATTCTTTTATCAGATTGATGGAGATGATCTCCCGCCTCTTCGAGGAAGGCTCTTTTCTCAGGTGCATCTGCCGCAAACACCCAAAGGAGGGGCGGGTTTTGTAATCCAGTGGGAGAAATCCGTTGGGGGGGGGAGGGGGAGAGATCTCAGAAGCATCATGTCCATTATCTCAAAAGGCGGGAGGTCAGTTTCATGAGTGAATCATAATTTGTCTAGGGTATTTCATATCTGTGGATAATAAGAGGGACGTGATCTAATGTTCAGTGTGGCTTTTGCATGCCGGGAGGTGGTCTGATCCAGCTATCGTACAGTTGGAGGCAGAAGGGGGGGGGCAAAGAGAGAGCTCCCAGGCAGCTGGTTGATCAGTGATAGTCAGGCCTTTATCTTAAAGGTAAAGGTAAAGGGACCCCTGACCTTTAGGTCCAGTCATGGACGACTCTGGGGTTGCGGCACTCATCTCGCTTTACTGGCCGAGGGAGCCGGCGTACAGCTTCCGGGTCATGTGGCCAACATGACTAAGCCACTTCTGGCGAACCAGAGCAGCGCACGGAAATGCCATTTACCTTCCCACCAGAGCGGTACCTATTTATCTACTTACACTTTGACGTGCCTTCGAACTGCTAGGTTGGCAGGAGCAGGGACCAAGCAACGGGAGCTCACTCCATCACGGGAATTCGAACCGCCGACCTTCTGATTGGCAAGCCCTAGGCTCTGTGGTTTAACCCACAGCGCCACCCGCGTCTTAGGAAGTGTCAGATTGGTGCAAGGTAGTTGCAGTAAGATGCTAGTCCAGTTCGCTTTTGTACGTGGAGCAGGAAGAGATGCCATCTTGACCTTTGCCTCAGGCAGCGAAATGACTTGGGCCAGTCCTATTTGTAACCATGCAGCTCACAGAACCATAGAGTTGGAAGGGACCCCAAGAGTCATCTAGTCCAACCCCCGCAATGCAGGAATCTCAGCTAAAGCATCCATGGCAGATGGCCACCCAAGCTCTGCTTAAAAACCTCCAAGGAAGGAGAGCCCACCACATCCCAAGGGAGATCGTTCCACTGTCAAACAGCTCTTACCGTCAGAAAGTTCGTTTTGATGTTTAGTCAGAATCTCCTTTCTTGTTAGCTTAACCCACTGGCTCAGATCCTATCCTCCATAGCAGGAGAAAACAAACTCGCTCCCTCTTCCATGTGACAGCCCTTGAGATGTTTGAAGATGGCCATCATATCTCCTCTCTGTCTCCTCTTTTCCAGGCTAAACATACCCAGCTCTTTCAACTGCTCCTCACATGGCTTGGTGTCCAGACCCTTGATCGTCTTGGTCTCCCTCGTCTCCACGCCATCCAGCTTGTCAACACCCTTCTTAAATTGTGGTGCCCAGAACTGGTGCCCAGTTGTGGCCTTAAGGACCACCTTCTTCTACATCGGCCTCCCTCCATGCTTCAATCGGGATGCTGGACTAGAAATGCCATTGGCTTGATCAAGCAGGTACTTCTTATGTTCCTTTGTTGATGAAACGATGAATAAGCTGCTTTTCTTCCCTTTTGTTGTTCAGTCGTTAAGTCGTGTCCGACTCTTCGTGACCCCATGGACCAGAGCACGCCAGGCACACCTATCCTTCACTGCCTCTCGCAGTTTGGCCAAACTCATGCTAGTAGCTTCGAGAACACTGTCCCACCATCTCATCCTCTGTCATCCCCTTCTCCTTGTGCCCTCCATCTTTCCCAACATCAGGGTCTTTTCTAGAGAGTCTTCTCTTCTCATGAGGTGGCCAAAGTACTGGAGCCTCAACTTCAGGATCTGTCCTTCTAGTTAGCACTCAGGGCTGATTTCTTTGAGAATGGATAGGTTTGATCTTCTTGCAGTCCATGGGACTCTTCCCTTACTCTGACAATATTAGTCCATGCTATCCTTTGAACCTCATTTGTATTATTATTTTTCCGGTGGAAATGGATTGGGGACCTTTGGTTTGGCGAAAAGAAATCTTTTAAATAAACCTACAAACTCAAGGCCTATGGCCGATGGGCTAAATTCCTGGAGGATCCATTCCATTTCTCTGTCTTTCCAGCAGCCAGTGGAAGGTTAGACTCAACCCAGGAGAATCATTGTCGGACTGAGGTGCCCCTGGCCAGCATTCTGCTTCTCTCGGAATGAGTAGGTGGAAGAGGGGGGCTGGTTGGAAATCAAAACTTTAAGGTATATGAACTGTGAAATTAAATCGAAATACTCAAATAAGGAATCACATAACAACATAAGCAAAGATGTTTACCAGGGCTTGAAGTTAAATACAGATTTTTTCATAAAACCCAAACACGGAATGCAATAAAGTTCTGTGGAATGTTAAATATAATTTACAATTGGGGGGCAGTGAGATGGGGGCCGGCGGGGAGGGGGGGAATATATATATGTTCCCAGCTGTCATAAACCATCTTTTTGTGGTGTCATTTACCCAGTAAAAAAAACAAACAAGCAAGCAAGCAAGCAAATTGGTATTTTGTCATATCTCTCGCCCTAAGCAACCTTGGTCAAATCTGTCCCGAGCATTTAAAATTGTGCCTCGTGCCTGCCAAGTGAGAGCTAATTAACAGAGTGGTTAGAAATATGAGGGACTCCAGGAGAGACCTGTCTCCTTAGGGTGGGGAGAATCACTGGGTAGAACCACCTGCATCAAACAGTCCATGTTCAGGGGCAGAACAAGAGAAGAGGACCCTTGTACTCTTTCCCTGCTTGGGGGCTTCCCAGGGACATCTGGTTGGCCACCACCAGAACAGGAAGCTGGACTAGATGCGCCCCCCTTTGGAATGGTCCACCTTTAGGCCTCCCCCCCCCCATGTTCTTAGTTGCTGGAGGAGAGACAGCAAGAGGCAGCTTGGCCTTCACACCTTGCTTGTGGGCTTCCTTGAGACATCTGGTTGACCTCTGAGAGGTTTCATCCAGCAGGAGTCTTCTTCATGTTGTTACAAAAGTTGGGTGCCTCCCCCCCTCTCTCTGTCGAACGGTGGCAAGAGTCCATGGGGTTCCAGGCACTGTGGTCCTTTGGAGAATCGAGACGGGACAGAGACTTTAAGAATTATGGTTTATCCACCTATTAGCACCTTTAGTCTGCAAGGAGCGAGTCCAGATCTTACAGCATGGTCCTTTCTAGAGGGGCTTGTCCCTCACAGCAGAGCAGCCCTGGAGTCCAAGGCATCTCTCCCAGCCAGCCTTCAGCCAGCCTGCCCAAGATGGACACCAGTCTTTCTTCTTCCTTCTCTTCCTCCCAGATCACCTTGCCCAAAGCCCCCTTTTTCCTGTCACCTCACACCCAGTTACCCTGACAGCCTTCCAACCCCCCAGTCTCTGTTCACACCTCAGGACAAGGGGGTAGGAGTTCTCTTCCATTGCCAATGGCTCTCAATGGCCCTGTATTGTTTCTTAAAGGCCCTAGCTTGGCCAGGTCGTTTTGTATAGGCTAGCCCAGCAATTCCTCTGTAATTGTAGTTCTCCCTTAATCTCCCAAATGATCAAAATCTTACCATTTATTAATTTCTAGGCTGGGGGGTGTGTCTCCAAATTTATAACAGTATGTTCTAACCCAGAGATGGGGAATCTGGTGCCCTATCATTGGACTCCAGCTCTCATCAGCCCCATGGCTGGTGGTCAAGGGATGATGGGAGTTGTAGCCCAACAACATTCACAGGTTCCCTAGTCCTTTCATAGGATGGGAGGGGGGTGTTATAACCAAGTATCAAAAGAAGGGAAGGCATACTCAGTCTTTGGAGGGCTCTCTCCAATTATTCTTGAGAGTTACTCCTTCTAGTATGTGTGTTTGTTTGTGTGTGAGGGCCTAAGGAAGGGGTGCAGAACCTTTGCTCAGTGTGGTGTAGTGGTTAAGAGTGGTTGACTCCTAATCTGGTGAACCGGGTTCACGTCTCCATTCTTCCACATGCAGCTGCTGGGTGACCTTGGGCTAGTCACACTTCTCTGAAGTCTCTCAGCCCCACTCACCTCACAGAGTGTTTGTTGTGGGGGAGGAAGGGAAAGGAGAATGTTAGCTGCTTTGAGACTCCTTCGGGTAGGGAAAAGTGGGATATCAAATCCAAACGCTTCTTCTCTCCAAATATTGTTGGACTCCATTGCCCACTGTCTCTGAGCATTGGCCATGCTGTCTGGGGATGATGGGAGTTGGAGTCCAAAAATATTTGGAGGGTGTTATGTACTGAGTTGAATCCTAGAACAATAGGATCCAGAATGCAGCAGTCTGATTGGTCTGAGAACAATAGGATCCAGGATGCAGCAATCTGATTGGTCCGCAGGAGCCACCCAATCCAGCTCCAGGGGGAAGTGAATCAGGGACCTGATTGGCCTGCAAGAGCAGCAAACCAGGCTCCTGGAGGAAGTGAACCTGCAACTTGATTGGCCTACAGGAGTAGACCGGAATTAGCCAATCATGTGGG
Organism: Lacerta agilis; assembly: GCF_009819535.1. Taxonomy (NCBI): domain Eukaryota; kingdom Metazoa; phylum Chordata; class Lepidosauria; order Squamata; family Lacertidae; genus Lacerta; species Lacerta agilis. The sequence goes on from NC_046324.1 coordinate 47,587,048, forward strand.
GCCCATGGTGTAAATAATGTATATATTGCAGACGTTTTGGGGAAAGACTCATTCCTCGCTACTATGAGCTGAATAAAGAGCATGAAATTCACACTTGACTCCGAGTATATTTCAGAGGGACACCACTTTCCCACCCCTGGCTTAAGGAGAAGTTACCTCCTGCAGCCCTGATGCATTATCACATAGGGTACCAGTACACATAGCTGCCTAGGAACAATGGAGGGAATTTTGGGCCAATTGCACCAGCCAAACATAAAGAAGGACCATAAAGAAGGCTGATCGCTGAAGAATTGATGCTTTTGAATTATGGTGCTGGAGGAGACTCTTGAGAGTCCCATGGACTGCAAAAAGATAAAGCCTATCCATTCTGAAGGAAATCAGCCCTGAGTGCTCACTGGAAGGACAGATCCTGAAGCTGAGGCTCCAAGACTTTGGCCACCTCATGAGAAGAGAAGACTCACTAGAAAAGACCCTGATGTTGGGAAAGATGGAGGGCACAAGGAGAAGAGGACAACAGAGGACGAGATGGTTGGACAGTGTTCTCGAAGCTACCAACTTGAGTTTGACCAAACTCCGGGAGGCAGTGGAAGACAGGAGTGCCTGGCGTGCTCTGGTCCATGAGGTCAAGAAGAGTCGGACATGACTAAACGACTAAGCAACAACAACAACAAGGAAACACATTAACACCAATAGGCTAGAGAGAACCATGTGACATCCCCGCAGAAAGGCTTCTGGGTATTATTATTATTATTATTATTATTATTATTATTATTGATAATGATGATAAAATTTATATACTGCTTTTGTCAGAAGACCAAATGGCAGTTTACAGCATACAATACAAATGTCACTATATAGCATGACATCTATGCAAAAAAGAAATCGAAACAATTACAGTGGAGCCTTGGTTGTCGAACGTAATCCGTTCCAGAAGACCGTTCGACTTCCGATACGTTCGACAACCGAGGCGTGATGGGCGGTCGTCAAATGCCATTGAGAAAATGGAGAAACACGTCTCGGAAGCCGTTTGACAGAAGCATTCACTTCTGGGTTTTTGGCGTCTATGTTCCGAATCGTTCGGCATATAATTATAATGCTAAGAATACAGATTCTCGTAGCAGCAACAGCATAAAAAATAAGGGCAGAGAAAATCAACCGCAGGGCATCTAAAATACAAAAAACAGTGCACTAAAATAAACTCTTCTCTCAAAGGTAGCTCTTCATTCTGGACCACCCACAGAAAATGACGGACCTTCCCAGTTCTCTCACCTGGGAGCTTTCCCCTCCTCTATCCCCTCCTTCGCTCCCCTGCCTCTCTGTCAGGGTCTTTCTCTCTTCTCTCTGGGTGTGGCCCCCAGCCCCCAGTAGCAGCCCAGAAGGAACGGCACCAAAGGGCTTATTTCCTGTGCTGCCTCTCCTTTGCGGAGACGCCCCCCCTCCCACCAGCTTCTCCGCTTTGGGGATTTAGATGTTCCTAATCGCCTGCCTTTAAGGCACTTCCCTGCCACTAAGATTCACCTTAAGTAGCTCCTTACGACTTCCACCGAGCCACATCTTTCCATCAGCGAGGAAAGCGTTCAAATAGCTCTAATTGTCCTCCTGGACGTTTCCGGTCCCTGAACTGTACAATTTCATCCGAGGCGACTGCGGGGAGATTATTCCTTGACAACTCCCTCTGCTCTCTCCCTCTCCTGCCTCGCCCGCGATCCGGGCACCCCTGACACGCGCACCCTGAGATGACAAGCTTGGAGGAAGGCAATCTGGATGTCACAGCCTCTGGCTTCGGTGTCACGGCTGGTGTCCTTGCGGTAGCTGCAGAGATATTCATTAAGAGACACTCATCAAGCCGGAGCTCATTTGCGGAATTGCCTTTGGATGGTGGAAGTCAAGGCGGTGGATGCGGCCGACATTTCCTGTTCTCTAAAAGGCGTTTGACGGACAAGCAGCCGGCCTGGTTAACGCCATCTTCACTTGGTGGCTGGTGTCTGTGAGCCGGATTCACATGCTACATTTATCCGGATATTATTAATTAAAAATAATGTTGATTCCCACTTTCCCCCCTCCAGTTGAGATGCCCAGAGAGGCTAAGGAAGAACCAACGGCGCTTGCTGCAAAATGACAACAATTCCAGTCGTTGACATAACAAAATAATTAACAGAAACGGGCGTTTGACATGACCGAGAGGATGCAGTGACTGCCCTACAAGCGAAGGCTGCAGCTTTTGAGGTCATTTAGAGAAGAGGCGACATGACCGAAGTCTACAAAATCATGCTTGTCATGGAGAAGGTGGATGGATAAAAGTTTCCCTCCCTCTCTCGTAACGCTAGGACTGGTGGATGTCCAGTGAAGCCGAAGCCTGGAAGATATAATAATAATTTGAATAATAATAATTTATTATTTATACCCCGCCCATCTGGCTGGGTTTCCCCAGCCACTCTGGGCAGCTTCCAACAAAAGATTAAAAATACATTAAAACATCAGTCATTAAAAACTTCCTTAAACAGGACCGCCTTCAGATGTCTTCTAGTTGTTTATTTCCTTGACATCTGGTGGGTGGGCATTCCACAGGGTGGGTGCCACTACCGAGAAGGCCCTTTGCCTGGTTCCCTGTAACTTCTCACAGCGAGGGAAGCGCCAAAAGGCCCTCGGAGCTGGACCTCAGTGTCCGGGCCGAAGGATAGGGGGTGGAGACGCTCCTTCAGGTATCCTGGCCCGAGGCCGTTTAGGGCTTTCAAGGTCAGCACCAACACTTTGAATTGTGCCCGGACAGAGCCTAGGGCTTGCCGATCAGAAGGTCGGCGGTTCGAATCCCCGTGACGGGGTGAGCTCCCGTTGCTCGGTCCCGGCTCCTGCCCACCTAGCAGTTTGAAAGCACGTCAAAGTGCAAGTAGATAAATAGGTACCACTCCGGCGGGAAGGTAGACGGCGTTTCCGTGCGCTGCTCTGGTTCACCAGAAGCGGCTTAGCCATGCTGGCCACATGACCCAGAAGCTGTACGCCGGCTCCCTCGCCCAGTAAAGCAAGATGAGCGCCACAACCCCAGAGTCGTCTGCAACTGGACCTAATGGTCAGGGGTCCCTTTAGGCTTGCTAAGATGTATAAGACTGAATCAGATAGGTGCTGGAGATGCAAAAAGGTGGAGGGAACATCCCTTCATATGTGATGGACTTGTAAAAGGGTAAAGAGTATTGGGAAATGATCCATAATGAATGGAAAAAAATGTTTAAAAGTACTCCCCCCACAAAAAAACAACAACAACCCAGAGTCCATTCTGTTGGGTATAATTCAGACGGAAATTCCCAGGTGTCAAAAAAGGTTATTTATGTATGCCACTTCGGCGGCCAGTGTTTTGTTACCCCCCAAATGGAAAACAAGCGAGGTCCCAACCCAAGAAGAATGGCAACTTAAGTTGACAGAATATGCACAACTTGCAGACTTAACATATAAAATAAGAGAACCAGAAGAACATATGTTTAAAGAAGATTGGAAAATGTTTATTGAATATAGTTGTGTACAGCTGAAAACGCTGGCAGCACTAAGTGAAATTCAACAGTGTAAATAAGTTTTGATGGATGCTATAATGGAATGCTGAACGGTGTAGTTTTTGTAAAATATGCAGGGATTTGTGATATGTAAAATGAACCATGGAAAGAGGAGAAGGGAAGTCACTGATATCTTAAGGATGTAAAATGAGTATTTTAAATTGCAAAACAGAAAATTTAATTATTAATATAATATAATATAATATAATATAATAACTTCCTCCCTGCTCACTTAGTGAGGGCACCCAGAAAAGGGCTGGCAAAAATGACCCGAGGGTCTAGGGAGACGAGGATGATCTGAGGGTGTGGGGGAAATGGCGATTCTTGACCTAACCTGGCCCCAAGCTCTGAAGGGCTTTAGAGACAGGGGCATTCCTAGCCCCTTGGCTGCCCGGGGCGGGAAGCCAAGAGGCACCCCTGGGGGCGGGGGCATCGCGGCGCATGCGTGCGTCATGATGTCATGACGCACGAACACGCTGTGACGCCCCGCTCCCGGGGGGTGCCGGGCGGGGGCTTCGGGACTATCTGCAGCTCGCAGAGGCTCCCGAAGCGGCGGCCCGGCATCCCTGGGGGCAGGGCATCGCGGCGTGGGGGATGCTGGGCGGGGGCTTTGGGAGCCTCTGCGGGCTGCAAAGAGTCCCAAAGCCGCCGCCCGGGCCCCCTCGGGGGAGCGCAAGTGGGGCAGGGAGAGGGGCGGGTCAGCGAAGAGGGGTGTCACCCCTCTTCGCTGGCCCGCCCCTCTCCTTGCCCCGGATCCGCAAGCCAGCCAGCGGCGCAAAAAGCCGTTGGAGGGAGGAGGCTATTTTCGGCGCTGCCGGGGCAGAGCCACAGGGGCAGCCAGCGAGGGGGGTGACACCCCTGCGGCTCCACCACGGCAGTGCTCAAAATAGCCTAAAAAGAATTAAAAAGAAAGAAAGAAAAAAAGCCCAGTGGGCGGGGCCGCCCCCGATGTGTCACCCCCAGCAGGGGCGCTGCCCGGCCCCCCCCGGCCCCTCCCCCCCCTGCGATGCCCCTGTTTAGAGACCAAATGGACTTGAAGCCGACCCAGCAGATCAAAACATAAACAAAGATGCAGGACTTATTTTCTTTCTTTGCTTTCCCCGTATGCGTTCCTTATTACCAAGATGGCCTCTAAGCGGTTTACAACCCCCCCCCACATCTCTCAAACAATGAAGTTGAAAAACTACAGTGCCAAATAAGAATGCATTATCCCATATAAGCCCTCTCAGCTGTTTCATTCCGAGGAACTGGCCTTGGTTCCAGGGGCCACACAATACATTCTGCATTTGTAACAACTCTGTTTTCTATTATGGCAACATCTACACTTTGGAACTCCCTGCCGATTGATACCAGTCAAGTGCCTTCAAAATACAGGTACTAATTACATTTCTCTTCAGACAAGCCTATCCAGATATCTAGGAAGCTGATGAGAGTTTTCATTTGTTTTCGGTTACAGGTAGGTAGCCGTGTTGGTCTGCCATAGTCAAAACAAAATAAAATAAAAAATTCCTTCCAGTAGCACCTTAGAGACCAACTAAGTTAGTTCTTGGTATGAGCTTTCGTGTATCTGAAGAAGTGTGCGTGCACACGAAAGCTCATACCAAGAACTAACTTAGTTGGTCTCTAAGGTGCTACTGGAAGGAATTTTTTATTTTGTTTTGTTTAATCTGTTTTCAGTTTATTTTAACCCTTCCGAAAACTTTAAATTATTGTTGCTAATGGTGTTGTTTTATCTTCTTATTTTTTTGTAAACCGCTTTGTGGTTTTGCTTTGTTTTTAACGTGGGCTTTATAAAATTACAATTATAAAATTAACCGATGACTAAAAACCATGATTGATCATCCGCTTTACTCACGTTCAGGCCAAATGTGGCAAACAATATTGCAACGTGTCAGGCATCGCGCTCAGATTCCGCCTCCCGCCTGCTCCCACAGAATTTCCCTACGACATGAAGACAAATCATGCAGCCCTGTCAAAAGGCCTGTTATCTCTCGCCGCTGCCCACCTCAGCTCAGAAAATGAGGACATCTGGAAACAGGCCTCTCGCAAAGACCTTAGAAAGGTGGCAGGATTCTGTGTGTCAAAATAAATGATCGTCATTGCATCATGGAATGCACAGTGTGTTACGGCATTACATAAGCAAAGGCAGTTCTCTGCCCCAAAGAGCCCTCAATTTATTTATGTATCTCTTCAAATTGGTTTTTTTTATTAAAGATTTTCTTATGTTACCAAACAAACAAATAAACAAGGAGAAACACATACAGAGCCTGCCGTTTAGACGATCACACAGGTTTGCGTGTGTGTTGCGATAAGCTTTGCAGGATACGCATTATTTTGCAAAATAATATAAACTGAGTGAATACAGGTCTCTGCCCCGAGGAGGCTACAGTTGAAAGCCAGATGGTCACAGGAGGAGACGGGGTAGCAAGACAGGAATGTTAGGAGGAGGAGGAGGAGGAGGAGGAGGAGGAGGAGGAGAAGAAGAAGACGAAGAAGAAGAAGAAGAAGAAGAAGAAGAAGAAGAAGAAGAAGAAGAAGAAGAAAGGGGGTTTCTTCCAGGTGTGAGCAGGCACACGTACAAATACGCTGAAACTAAATTCATTTTTTTTTCAGCCTTTGCAAGAGGAACGGGGGGAAGAGAAAGGGAGGAAGGGGGGAACTGTTTTGATCACGGTCTGGTTGGAAAGCCCAGGTCACTGGGGGAATGGAAGAGAATCCTTTGTGCTATCAAGTCCCAGGTGCATCATGTACTGGGCCGAATTTGAGCTTACAATTTGGGATTAAAGTAAATCCTAGTATTTTTCTGCATGCGTGCCTTCCTCCCCGTCTCCCGGAGACTGCTGGGTAACTGCCTATTATCCCGCGGTTCCACTCCAGCGCCCTCCCCAATAAAACTTTTCATATCCTTATAAACGAACTCGATTGCCGTGTTATAAACATTTACACTGTGCTAACAGATCATCTCCGCACATCGGAATTGGCTAAATTCCCTTTTCCAGATGAATATATTGAAGGAGATTAGAGATATGATAGCTTTTCAGATTGCTGAACCCAGAGAAATTAGTTTAGTGAGCATTTACAGAGGCTAAATTGGAACCATTAAATAGTGGATTAAATTGATGGTAGTTTCATTGTCTGTCCTTCGGTACTGCTGTAAAATCAATTAGCCGTCACTATTCCATTCTCCATATAGTGAGATTGTCAGACTGCTAGGAGCTGCGGAACCTCGCCGGAGCAGCGGGTGGTGTGAAAATACACCTATTAGGTGATGTGGCATGAAATAATATCACAGGGCAGAAGGCCCAGTGAGATTTATCCCAGCCTTATCTTGACTTTAACAGAGAGGGGACAGACAATAGTCTCGAGGTGACACTCATCTCCTAAGAACATCGACGGGGCAGGATGCGCGCTCAGCTGACAATTATTGTGACATCCCCAACTCCATCAACCTCAATTTTTATTTTTTTTCGCATTAAAAAAAAAAATCTGCCTGGGCCATCCACCGCCTCCCTCCCTCAAATTTGCTGTGTCCTACATAAAAAACTGTGTGTGTGTGTGTGTGTGTGTGTGTAGGTATATATATTTGTGTGCGTGTTTTTTTTGGGGGGTGTTAGTCTGCGTGATGCTCAGTCCCTAAAAACCTGCATGGGCCATTCATTCTCCCCCTCCTCAAATCTGCTGTGTCCTACATGAAAAGCTGTGTGTGTGTGTGTGTGTGTGTGTGTGTTTGGATTTGATATCCCGCTTTTTACTACCCGAAGGAGTCTCAAAGCGGCTAACATTCTCCTTTCCCTTCCTCCCCCACAACAAACACTCTGTGAGGTGAGTGGGGCTGAGAGACTTCAGAGAAGTGTGACTAGCCCAAGGTCACCCAGCAGCTGCATGTGGAGGAGTGCAGACACGAACCCGGTTCCCCAGATTACGAGTCTGCCGCTCCTAACCACTACACCAAACTGTGTGTTTCCGTGTGTTTGTGTGTACAGTTATTAGTATTGGGGTGTGTGTGTGTTAGTCTGCATGATGCCCAGAGTCCTTGAAAATCTGCATGGGCCAGTCATTCTCCCCCTTCTCAAATTTTCAGTTTCCTACATAAAAAAAGCTGTGTGCATGCATCTCGGTACAGTGGTACCTCGGTTTAAGAACAGCCCTGTTTACGAACGATTCGGTTTACGAACTCCGCAAAACCGGAAGTAGTGTCCCGGTTTGCGAACTTTACCTCGGTCTAAGAACAGAATCCGAACGGTGGAAGGGCACCGGCGGCGGGAGGCCTCATTAGGGAAAGCGCGCCTCTGTTTAAGAACGGTTTTGGTTTAAGAACCGACTTCCGGGACGGATTAAGTTCGTAAACCAAGGTACCAGTGTGTGTGTGAGTGTGTGTGTGAGTGTGTGTGTGTGTGTACATATCTATCTATCTATCTATCTGGCTGCCAGGTGTCCACTATTTGAGTGGACAGTCCACTTTTTTCACATTATGTTTTTATTCAAAAGCTTTATGATGAAATGGTATTTTAATATGTGTTAAAATGTTTGTAAGAAAATATATAATTTAATTTAATTTAAACCCCCCCCCGCTTGTCCGCTATTTTTGGGAAGTAGACCTGGCAACCCTATCTATCTATCTATCTATCTATCTATCTATCTATCTATCTATCTATCTATCTATCTATCTATCATCTATCTATCTATCATCTATCTATCTATCTATCTATCTATCTATCTATCTATCTATCTATCTATCATCTCTCTCTCTCTCTCTCTCTCTCTCTCTCTCTCTCTCTCTCTCTGTGTGTGTGTGTGTGTGTGTGTGTGTATATGTGTTTGTGTGTATAGTTATTAGTGATTTGGGGGGTGTTAGTCTGCATGACACCACGAGTCCCTAAAAGCCTGCATGGGCCATCCATTCTCCCCCTCCTCAAATTTGCAGGGTCCTACATAAAAAGCAGAATATATATCCTGGTATATATGAGTTTGTGTGTGTGTGTGTGTGTGTGTGTGTGTGTGTGTGCCAATTTGCATTCTGCCCCAACTCCCTTCTGGTTCTTGGGTCTTTGTATCTGTAGGGATAAAAGATAAGAGGGCAGACTTGCCCAATCGGTCCCTTTGTGTAGGGCAGGGGTAGGCAAACTAAGGCCTGGGGGCCGGAGGCGGCCCAATCGCCTTCCCAATCCAGCCCATGGATGGCCTGGGACTCAGCGTGTTTTTACATGAGTAGAATGTGCGCTTTTTATTTAAAATGCATCTCTGGGTTATTTGTGGGGCATAGGAATTCGTTCACCCCCCAAAAAAATATAGTCCGCCCCCCCACAAGGTCTGAAGGGACAGTGGACCGGCCCCCTGCTTCAAAAGTTTGCTGACCCCTGTAGGGCAAGGTCTGTGTTTGGCATAGCATGCCCTCCAAGTGTCCCGGTTTTCCAGGGACAGTCACAGAATTACAAAAGCCACCCTGGTTTCTGATTTGATCCTGGAATGTCCTGCTTTCCCTCCCCCTCCCCTCCTCATCTCAGAGAACAGTTAAAAGAGGTGTGTGTAGGTGCAAAAAAAACCAAAACTGCAGCCCTGTTTATATTGAAAATAAAATTATTGCGGGAATTTTGCGGGAGGTGCTGTCCTCCCAGGAGCTGTAGAATTGCAGCCTGAGGCACCTGAAATGGTTTGTATATTTTCAGTTGACACCCGTTAATTTATTCATTAATTTGGAATATTTATAGCCTACCTGTGAGATCGCTTTACCCAAAATAGGGCCACTCAACAGCTTCGATCTGCAGAACAGGCGCTGTTACAGATGTCACACTATAGTGCTTTCACATGTGTAAGGAATCATTTTTGTTTAGGAATGTCTGTCCAGACACGTCAAATCTGTTTTAATCTGGTTCTGTTTAAGGTTTATTCTTGGCTTTATTTATTTCCTGAACGTTTTGAAGAGCTGTTTTTCACTTTCCCCCACCCATTGATAATTTTAACATTTTATTCTTTTCCCGAACCACTTGGAGGCTTTATTCTTACAATCAAGAGGCATATAAATTGCATGAAATAATAATAATTCGTAATGATGAATAATAGTATGTAATGCAGAAAAAGCCACAAGGAAGTTTACCACGACATCAAACAGGAGAAATGAATGCATAAATTAATGGGGTCCCTAAAAATGACAACCACGCGTAATGTTTGATGTTTTATTTTGCTTTTACATTTGCTGGAAGCAGTCCAGAGTGGCCAGGGCAACCCAGTTCAGATGGGCGGGCTACTACTACTACTACTACTGGAGAGCCAGTGTGGTGTAGTGGTTAAGAGTGGTGGACTCGTAATCTAGTGAACCGGGTTCGCTTCCCCACTCCTCCACATGCAGCTGCTGGGTGACCTTGGGCTAGTCACACTTCTCTGAAGTGTCTCAGCCCCACTCGCCTCACAGAGTGTTTGTTGTGGGGGAGGAAGGGAAAGGAGAATGTTAGCCGCTTTGAGACTCCTTCGGGTAGTGAAAAGCGGGATATCAAATCCAAACTCTTCTCTCTTCTTCTTCTTCTTCTTCTTCTTCTTCTTCCTCTAATAATAATAATAATTGCAAATCACAAAACAGTAGTTACGAATAACAGCAGCAATTACAGTGGTACCTCGGGTTAAGAACTTAATTCTTCGTTCGGGAGGTCCGTTCTTAACCTGAAACCATTCTTAACCTGAGGTGCCACTTTAGCTAATGGGGCCTCCCGCTGCCGCCTCACAATTTCTGTTCTCATCCTGAGGCAAAGTTCTTAACCTGAGGTACTACTTCCGGGTTAGCGGAGTCTGTAACCTGAAGCGTCTGTAACCCGAGGTACCAATGTAATCCATTTGTGATCCCTCCTTGGAAGCTTCAGTATATTTGGTGACGCAGGAATTTGCCCTATACTGTGTCAGACCATTGCTCTAGCTGGCTCAGTTCTGCCCCCACTGACAGGCAGCAGTTCTCCAGGTTTTCAGACAGGATACACCCCCAGCCCTACCCGGAGATGCCAGGGTTTGAACCTGGGGCTTTCTGCATGCACAGCAGATGTCCTACCCCTGAGCTACAGCTCATCCCATAAAAAACAAAGCAGGTTTCTAGTCCTCATTAAGGGCTGATTTAAATAGGAACATCGGACGACCGGTGCCTCCTGCCTTCACAGTTCAGCTCAGCTCGGCAGAAGGACTTTCTTTCATCTGTCCTGAATTTTCAGGACAGCCCCACTGGATGCCCACAAGTTCTGGTGTCACGAGAGAGGGAGAGAAAACCTTTTCTCTATCCATTTTCTCCACGCCAGGCATCACTTTATAAACTTGACCATAGTGAGGGCATCACGATGCACACGCTCCCGAAACGGCCAGAGCCCACAGCTTTGGAGACTTTGTAATTGTCCTCAGATTGGGATTCTCGGAAGGAGAAGCAACTTTGGTGGTTTATGAATTATGAGAACGATGCGCCCGCTCCCCTTCTGCCCCCTTCCTCATTAACGGAGGGTGTTGCTCTTTCAATCAATGGAGAACGCCGGCAATCAGCTTGTGCCATCCATCTCACGCCTTCCTGGGTTCCCTCCATCTATCATCATTACCCCCGTGGCGTTGATGAGCAGAGAGCCGTCCCTGCCATGGAAGGACACTCGGCTGGCACTCGCCTAATTATTGAATCTCGCGTATCAGTCCCCCCCCATCAAACCTTTTTGTGACATGGCGCCACAGCTTCCTCACCACTGCCAGGCCTGGCAGGTCCACACTGTGCACTCCTAAGCGGTTGGACCACCTGTGAGGGCAAGCATGCACCTGCAAATGTACCTTGGGCGCTAGGATCGCCATATATTCAGAAACTGGGATTGAACCGGCGAAAATGGCGCCGCTGTTCTGGACGTTGCGTTTCGCTTCCTAAAACTTCGACAACTTCTGTGTCCTGAAATATGACATGGGTGACTTCTTGAAGGAAGCTTGACCCTTGATTCGTTTCACCTGAAAGTGCGACGAACCTCCACTTCAGACTCTCCCCTCGTTACTAAGTGAATTTCTAATCAGGTGTTCTGGGTCAAATTACAATGCACCCCACCTGTCCCTCTGAGGTCCGTCTGTTATTTCACTCCCCTTTTATTTATAATCTGGGAATCTCTTAGTAACGGGAGTTTTCCTGTCCAGCGGCCGTGGCCGGTTATATCCTCTGCTCAGGGCTTCAGGGGTTAACCTCTCCTTTGCCTACAGTTCGGGGTCTCTCTTTCATTAGATCCCTCACTATATCAGTTAGCTAAGCCCTCTTAGCAACTCTGTGGCAATACCAGGGTTTCCGCCTGCTAGCCCCTCCTGAGGGAACTCCAAGACACAAACTATCACCCTTCAGGTTAGTTTTGTCCTTTCCCTGAGTTCACCTCCTCAAGAGCCTATATAACTCGCTGGACCAAATGAACGATGATATTTTCTTAGCTCAACAATAAGAGGTCTTTATTTCTTACATAACATAACGGTTTCCGCAATGGTTCATAAGCTTAGTTTCATAACAGTGTAAACTCTTTCTTTCAGCAACATATACACATCTTCAACGATCCTAACCTAACCTAACCTACCCAAACCTATCCTGGCCTCACGCCCTCCTTCTTCCAGTCACCACCCTCTCTCACTAATGGCTGCTCCCTCACTTTTAAAGAGCGGAAGGTCCCGCCGCCCAAGGGATATCTGCCACTCAAACTGGGGTGCCCATTAACTCCTAAAACACCGTGGGTTTCTGAACATCCCTTAACTTAGATCCTTTCGTTACAGAAAGTCATTCTCTTTAATGTGTGCAGGCCTCAGTTGGGTTAGGAACGTAGAATCATAGAATTGCTGCATAGGAATTCAGGAGCTGGACTGAGGAGGAATGGTGGGGACCGTTCCTCCTTCTCCTGAACCTTCCCGAGAACAGGAGGACGGTGTAGATTTAGAACAGTGGTTTGCAGAAGGGCATAGTTCGGAGGCTGCAGAGGGGAGAAGCTGGGAAATGTTGGGAGAGGAAAAGCAGGATGCAGCAGCACCAGGGGAGAGACAGCTGACAGACTCCGTGTCCTTGGAAAGCATTCCTGACCCTCCCTCTCCCAGGACCAGGCGAGCATTGAGAGTGTCAGGAATGAGCCAGCTCCTAGCGAAGGTTTGCAGCCAATGGCAGAAAACAGCCAGGAACAGAGAGGCTTAGATGTTAGTCAGGCAGGGGGAGATCCGGCAGCTGCATACTTCGGCCTCTTCCTGACCTTGACAGGCTGGCTGATAAGGCAGTAGCTGAGAGCAGGCTAGAACGCAGTCAAAGCTCTCTGGAAGTTCAAATAGGCACGAATAGACACAGAGAGAGTCTCTTGGAAAAGGAAGAGAAGGGAGATGATCCAATAAGTGCATGGAGTCAGTGAATGGGAGGGCTGCTAGACAGGAAGCAAAACAAGAGAACAGCCCGCTGGTCGGTTTAATCTGGCCCCCTGTGGCTGTTTATTTCCTGGGGTAAAATCCTAAAAAAAAGCTCAACAATTTTGGGCGGCCCTTTGGTCGGCCCTCATGCATGTTCACTTCATCAAATCTTGCCCTTTTTGAAAATAGTTTGGGCACCCCTGGAAGGGGATGGAAGGGCTGTCCTATGACGAAAGGTCACAACATTTCAGACTTTTTAGTCTAGAGGACTGGTGAGTAAGAGGTGACATGACAGAGATTTAGAAAATGGTGAGAGTGGATGGAGAAAAGTCCCCCCCCCCTCTCGGAACACTGGAATTCATGGCTATCCAATGAAGTTGAAGGTCGGAAGACTCGGGACACCCAAAAGTTAAACTGGGGAACTCACTTCCACAGGAGGTGATGTCCACCAACTTGGATGGATTTAAAAGAGGATTCGGCAAATTCATGGAGAATAAGGCTACCAATGACTAGTAGCTGTGATGGCTATGCTGTTCCTCCACAGTTGCAGTCAATAATGCTTCTGGATCCTAGTTGCTGGAATCCATGGGAGGAGGGAATTTTTTTTGTGCGCAAAACTTCTTGCTTTCTGGTTTCCCACAGACATTTGATTGGCTGCTGAGAGAGCAGGATGCTGAACTAATGTGCCATTGGCCTGATCCAGAAAGGCTTTCCCTATGTTCTTATGACCACCACACATGCATTTTTTTAAAAAAAAATACTTTGTGCAGTGGTACCTTGGTTCTCAAATGCCTTGGTACTCAAACAACTTGGAACTCAAACACTGCAAGCCCAGAAGTAAGTGTGTGAACTTTTTCCGGAAGCAGAACGTGCTCCGATTTGAGTGCCACACTTCCGTTTTGAGTGTTACGCTGAGGTATTTGCTATTTATTTTGCATTTTTAATTTTGCAGCTTTTCTGTTTTGTTTTTGTGACTGTGCAGAACCCAGTTCAGCTACCGATAGATTGATTGAATGGGTGTGTGACTGCAGTACATTGTTTATTGCTTTCATTTTATGGGTCAATGGTCTCGTTGGATAGTAAAATTCATGTTAAAATGCTGTTTTAGGGGTTGTTTTTAAAAGTCTGGAATTAATCCGTTTTGCATTACTTTCTATGGGAAAGCACGCCTTGGTTTGGGAACGCTTTCGTTTTGGAACGGATTCCGGAACGGATTAAGTTTGAGAACCAAGGTTGGTTCTGCATTGCTTTTGAAATGAAATTTTTTTTTTTGGGGGGGGGTGAATCCTCTGCCTTCAATCACTGTGGCATTTCCTAGAGAGTCAATCCAGGACTCCCTCTCCATCTCTAATAAATGTCACCTTCTCCAAAAGCCTGAATCTATTAGCCGAATTAATTATACAAGCATGCAAATGAGTGGTGCTGGCCCGGTTTTTCCTGAGTTTTGACATTTGGTTTTCCTCTAGTGCAGGATTTGGCACAGAATGCGCACACTTGTTCTTATCACCTCTCCCTGCCCCCCGCCCCCCGTTAAGTAAATCTTGGGTTCATTCAAAAGAAGCCCCATTCACGACTTCCTGCTATCCTGGTTCTTGTTTTCCTTTTCTGGAAATGATGTGACTTCAAAAATACCTCCCTTTCCTCGCTTCAAAGCCTGGCTACTGAACTTTGATTGTCCGGAGAAATTATTCACTGGTTGTAGGAGCCACACCAGGGGGTGGGAAAATGAGCCGGGATCTCCATAGCAATGCCCCTTCTTTTTGCTGTTATTCGTGGAGACATCAAGACGCATGAACAATTAATCCTTGATTTCCAGACCCAGGCGACTCCGCCAATAAAACAGCTGTCAGCTGCCGGTCCTGTTGAGGTGCAGTTTAATATCCCAAGAGAGGATAATTATTCTTATCTGATTTGGCTCAGGAATGAACTGGTAAGAAGCCTCATCCCGTTCATTACCAAAAATAAAATAAAATAAAAAAGATTCCAGGTCTTTTGAGAGGGCTACACGGAGTCTCAATGGCTAACGTCCATGCCAGTCTTCACTCCATCTAACAGCTGATGTGTGACAAAATGTAACCAGCAGAAGCATAGAAAATATTATTTTTAAGGGAAGGCATGGAACAGCTGCATGCAAATGGTCCACACACACACACACACACACACACCATGACATCTCCAAGAAATACAGAGAAACCCTGGACAAAAGCTGCCAGTCAGTGTAGACGCTACTCAGCTGAATGGAACAATGATCAGCAACAGCAGCCACCGACCCAAGGGCTAGCTGAGTTGTGGTCCTGCAACATTTAGGGGACTGGACAATGCTTGGCGAGATGGATCAATGGCTTGATGAACCAAGGCCATCAACTGCCCCTGGACCTCTGCAGGAGGAAACTTAATCCAGATTCTTTCTTTTTAATTAATTTATTTGGTTTTTCAGATTAAAACTTCACAGTCACATATCCAACAAACAACACAAAAACCAGATTCCAAGGAATCTCTTGGACTTCCCCCCTCCCCTTTGTGGGTCCTATTGTTCATCATTTCCTCTGGCGTCTTTTATAATGATCCAAATATTTTACTTCTCCATTGTGTCCAAAATCCACCATTAAACTACAAGTGATATTCCCAAATCCTACTAACTGTTTTCACTGTTTACAATGGTCTTTAAGGCAAGTTATAAATTTTCCCCGTTCCTTATTAAAATTTTGGTCTTCCTGATTTCTGATTCTTCCGGTCATTTTAGCCATTTCGGCATAATCCGTCTACTTGATCTGCCGTTCTTCTCTGGCCGGGACTTCATCTTCTTTCCATCTCTGGGCCAGAGAACTTAATCCAGATTCAAGCCAGTCTAAACTTTCTAGCACTGATACGGTCATGACGTGACTTTGTGGAGGAGACGGCCTCGGACAACACGAAAGAGGGACACCGGTAAGGGGTTTGGATTCGACTCCAAAATTCTAGAGCCAATCCAGAGTTTGTAACATCTTAGCTCTATTATCTGACCTAATGAAATAGATGGAAGGTGCTTCTTTATCCGATGAAAACCTCTTTCCCCCCCCCCTACGCACACCTGCCTGGCCTCATTGATGATGATCAGAGTTACGATGATATTTCGAGGAGCTGCTGATTTGGCTGGGGGATACAGAACTGACTTCTTGTTTAAAGTTATGAATGACCTTTATCATTATCTTTCTTACCTCCCATCTCGAGAGGCTCCTAGAAGTAATGACCATGGAACTCAATTTAACATCCTCCGAACTCTTGTTTACTGAAGCCTTCAATTGAGATGGCGTGCCGGATTAGCGGATCCGCCCTGCGTCTGAAGTGCGGCTTAACGGGATCTGCGTGCAATGCGAGGACAGCCTTTGAGAGACCTTGGCAGGCCGGAGGGAGCTCTTGAATTTGAGAAGCTGTTGAAAACCCTGGGCGGGGAGGGTCACCGCCGAAGATTGATGGCGGGGCTTGGGTATCGCAGCTTGCTAAGTACTGGGTAGGACATTAAGGGGCTTCCGGGGTCATCTTATTCGGTTCTGGTAATCAGTTCATCTGAGAGCTGACCCATCCTCCAAACTCAGCTGGGGAAGGCAGTGGTATTTCAAGTATTACGGCTGCCCTAATAACTTTGTAGTATAGCGTGGGCATATTAGTTCCTCTTACTCTGCAGACATTTGCCAGATTCCCCCATAAATGTCAAAGCAATAAGGGTCGGGCAATGGCGAGAACTGAGGCACAATGCAATGAGATTGCAGGAAATGGATCAGGCCACATGCCTTTCTAAGTACAGCATTTTTAAAATTTCCAGTAGCAGCCAGTCTGATGCCTCTGGGAATCCGGCAAGTTGCTTGGGAGCCTGATACTCTCCCCCTATTCTCAGCATAGTGAAGATAGACTGCTCTTGTACATGAAGTTTCAATTAGTGATCATGCCTAGTAGTAGTAGCAGTAGTAGTAGTAGTAGTAGTAGTAGTAGTAATAATAATAATAATAATAATAATAATAATAATAATAATAATAATAATATATTTTTAAAAATTATATCCCGCCCTCCCCGGCCAGAACCGGGCTCAGGTCGGCTAACACAAATTAAAATTACAATAAAACATAAAAGAAAAAACAGTTAAAAGAAAACAGTTAATTAAAATACGGGGTTAAAATACAATTTAA
This sequence comes from Lacerta agilis, assembly GCF_009819535.1. Classification (NCBI taxonomy): domain Eukaryota; kingdom Metazoa; phylum Chordata; class Lepidosauria; order Squamata; family Lacertidae; genus Lacerta; species Lacerta agilis. Next base: position 47,604,110 of record NC_046324.1, read on the forward strand.
AATGCAGCCTCATTTTAGTAGTAGCCCATAAATTAAAACCATAAGGGGAGGGAAACATAAGGGTCAGACTGAGTCCAAGCCAAAGGCCAGGCGGAACAGCTCCGTCTTGCAGGCCCTGCGGAAAGATGTCAAATCCCGCAGGGCCCTGGTCTCTTGTGACAGAGGGTTCCACCAAGTCGGGGCCAGTACTGAAAAGGCCCTGGTCCTAGTTGAGACCAGTCGAACCACCTTGGGACCTCCAGTGTGTTGTTATTTGTGGACCTTAAGGTCCTCCGTGGAGCATACCAGGAGAGGCGGTCCCGTAGCTACGAAGGTCCTAGGCCGCATAGGGCTTTAAAGTAGGCACTGATAGACGTTCTCCTCCCATGGACGTGTCTCCTTCCTTCCCAGAACCATCCAAGCATGTAGCCACCACTCTAGCTTGCACAATTAATGCCTCTAATCTCACTCTGTGCCATTGTTATGTACTGAGCTGAATCCTAGAACAATAGGATCCAGAATGCAGCAGTCTGATTGGTCCGCAGGAGCCACCCAATCCAGCTCCAGGTGGAAGTGAATCAGCGACCTGATTGGCCTGCAAGAGCAGCCAATCAGGCTCCTGGAGGAAGTGAAACTGCAACCTGATTGGCCTACAGGAGTAGCCCGGAATTAGCCAATCACGTGGGGCCCATTGTGTAAATAATGTATATATAGCAGATGTTTTGGGGAAAGATTCATTCATTGCTACTATGAGCTGAATAAAAAGCATGAAATTCACACCTGACTCCGAGTATATTTCAGCCATTATTTCATGTTTGAGCAATGGGAAGAAGAAGAACGTTCTGCAGTGTTTATAATTTTACATAATGTCACCCAGACTCATCCTTTCTGGCCCCCCTCCAACGCCCCAATGGCATTTCCTCTCTGGAAAGAAACATGCAAAAAAGGTATTTGAAAATTAAGTCAGATAGCCTTTAAACTGTAAATTTTGCCTCCTGTTCATGCCATGACATCATGGCTGGGCTTCCTGCAATAGTCCCAGCGAACCCCTGAATTTGGGAAGAAATGTCATGACTTCCACTGCAGCCCCGGACAGGAGCCATGCAAGAACCAGGGATTTGCTGCCAATTTGCTATCGGGCCAAATTCAAGATTTTACTATCAGTTTAGTTTGGCAGCGCCTGCACTGTGGAACTCCCTGCCTTTTGACATCACTGTACTCTTTTTGGTACCTTCTAAAATTATTTCTGTTTAGACAATCCTACCTAGGTATTCAGAAGGCTGGTGGGAGTTTTACTCTGTTTCTAATGTATCGTCATTCTAACTTTTCGAAAGTCTTAAATTATCATTGTTACTTTTTCTCATGGGTAATTTTATTGTTATGTCTTTTTCGTAAAGGGCTTTGAGGATTTTCTTTTGTACAGTCAAACAGTGTACATTTTTAAAATGAAATCGAACCATCAATAAAAAATAACTATATCAAACCCCTAATGTCTGGGGAACCAGATTAGTTGAAGGGTCGCCTTTCCCCATCTACAGGTGAAACTCGAAAAATTAGAATATCGTGGAAAAGTCCATTTATGTAAGCAATTGTTTTCATTAGCTACTGGAGTTTAATATATGAGATAGACTCATGACATGCAAAGCGAGATATGTCAAGCCTTTGCTTGTTATAACTGTGATGATTATGGCGTACAGCCGATGAAAACCCCAAAGTTGAAATTGTGAATTTGGGGTTCTCATCAGCTGTACGCCATAATCATCACAATTATAACAAATAAAGGCTTGACATATCTCGCGTTGCATGTCATGAGTCTATCTCATATATCAGTTTCACCTTTTAAGTTGAATTACTGAAAGAAACGAACCTTTCCACGATATTCTAATTTTTCGAGTTTCACCTGTATGGTCTCTCGACTGCTTCGATCTGCAGAAATGGCCCTCTTACGAATGTCACATAATACCCATTGCCCAGTTGTAAGAATTCCATCTTTTAGTATGGAGGCAGCTATACTTTGGAACTCCTTGCCTATTGATGCCAGGCAGGTGTATTTGCTGGGCTCTTTCTGGCACCTGCTTAAAAGATTTTTGTTTGTTTGTACACAGGCCATATGAAGTTCATTTGACATCTGCTAGGAGTCGATCTTGTGGCATGCAGAAAATCCTTATGCTTTGGGACTCCCTGCCTATTGATATTAAGCAAGCACCCTCCCTATTTTTATTTCAGCAAGCTTATCTGGATACGCCATTTACTTACGGCTTCTAAAGTTTATCAGTGTATCACCAATAATCGCTCCCTTGTTCTACGTATGGCGCTTGGAGGTGCCTGTTTATGTGTGTGTGTGTGTGTTTAATTAAACGGATTATAACCCCCCCCCCAATATAAATAAATAAGGCTGCGATCCCCGGGTTGAGCCGGTGAGAGATGGTGCCGTTTGGAAAGGTCACCGTAAGCCCAGAAGGTGAGAAGTGCTGTAACAACAGGTTCTCATGAACCGGGCTGACCTGAGCCAATCTCAATTGTGACGGTCCGTTTTGGCGAGGACAAGGGGCCGCAGCATCCGGGAGCCCGGCCGCTCCGACTGACAGCCACGATTATTTAGAGCCTTCTTGGACAAGGAGCACAGGTGTTACCCAGATGCTCGGGAGCCTGACATTTCTCTGGCGCAGAGTTATAGGGCCTTATGCCACCCCTCTCTATGGGAACCACCATTGACTCCTCTACGAGGAGCGAGGGTCCTATGAAAAGACAGTGTAAACACATCACGGAGCCTCGTGCATCTGTTACTAGGAGTAGTAAAAGGAAATGCACAAGGACCCGGATGGGAACGGGGCACAGAGAGAGAGAGAGAGAGAGAGAGAGAGAGAGAGAGAGAGAGAGAGAGAGAGAGAAGAAAAAAGAAAATGCCAGAGAATAACCCTTGGCAAAAATGTTTGCTTATTCCTTGTTCAGGGTCAGGGAGAAGCACGAATTTGGTTGAAAGAAGAAGGGCAGGGGGCAAAGTAAGAGACTTCTGGGAGAAAATTTATAATGAACTTAAAAAGGTGTTGAAAAACACATTTACTAAGAAACCAGAGGCCTTCTTGCTGGGCATTGTAAACCATGAAATCCCAATAAAAGATAGACCAATCTTTATGTTTGCCATCACAGCTGCAAGGATGCTACTGGCAAAAAACTGGAAGACTGAAGTGATTCCGACAGTGGAAGAATGGCAGATGAAAGTGATAGACTGTATGGAGCTCACAGAACTGACCGGGAAACTCTAGAGACTGGAGGGAAGACGCAGTGGGAAAAGATTGGAAGAAATTTAAAGATTATTAAAAAACTTATGTTAAGATTAAGAATGTAAGAATAGAGCAGGCAGACTGGATAGGCTACAGATTTAAAAGTAATATTAGGAAGAAAAGCAGATAGAAGATGTGTTAAAGAAAATAGATTTAGAATAGATAATGATAAATTAGATAAGAGGGTTGTTCAATGTTAAGAAATTACTAAAGATGGTATTCAGTGAACGCAGAAGGTGAGAAGGTGAGGAAGTCACCCAAAAGATGTTAAGGATATTTGATGGTTATTATCATAATTGTACTTGTGTATTTTTATTGTTGTTTGTAGTGTTTTACTGTTTGTAGTGTTTTTATGTTTATGTTTTTCTTTTGCTGGAAAATAAAAATTCTTATAAAAAAAGAAGAAGGGCAGGGGGCAACCTGTTTTATTGCTGCTCTCGCGTTACAGAGAGAAGTTAGAAGCATGGAATTGCAGAGTTGGAAGGGGCCACGTGGGTCATCTAGTCTGACCCCCTGTGATGGAGGAATCTTTCTCGGTACACATCGTTGCCAGTGCTGTCAAGTATCCCGTTTTCCCCGGGATTCTCCCTTATTTTAAGCAGTTTCCCGCTGCTATCCCTTATTTTTTATTTCCCTTAAATTTCCCATTTTTAATGGAAGCAGCTCCTCCCCTGCTGGCCAGGGACTGGGTGGGAAGACCTCGCCTACTAGGAGAGAAAAGCCTCAGCCCTCAAAGCAAGTGGGAGCCGTTTCCTGTGCTTACAGGGGGGTGTATTCCTCCCCCTGCATCAGCCCCTATCCGTTGCCGCCGAGCCCCTCAGCCGGCCAATAGGGTTAGCTGGCAGGCGGATCCTGGCTGCCTTTGAGCAGCTGCTGCTTCCTGTCCTGTTTTGATGGGATCAGACAAGGAGACAATGGGGCTCCATCGCGCGGAGCACATGGCTGCCCTCCTCTTTGCTGGCTGCCCTCCTCTTTGCTCCGCTCCGAGCCCGAGGCCGCTTGGAGTTTACATTGATGCTCCGCCCGCCCACTTTTGCTTCTGACTCCGCCCACCACTGACATGTGACTGTCCCCGGGATAGGTGAGACTGCTGATCCCTTATTTTCAAATCCGAAACTTGACAGCTATGATCGTTGCAGATATACATCCTAGCACAGGGAAAAGTTTAATCTGTTTTAATATTTTAACTTTTGCATCTTTTAAAGTATGGCTTCGGTTTTCTTCCTCGATTTTATTGCTATATCTTTTTGTAAACCACTTTGAGGGTTTTTTTTTTCAATCAAGCAATGCATACATTTTATGAAATAAAATAAATACAATGCAATCTTTCCCGAGTACTTTGATTTGGTATTTATAGTTTTCAAATTTACACATTTCACTGATTTTATACATTTCACTAATTTTATAATCATTTTGACATTTCAAAACTTGACTTCCTTCCCCCTCTTTCTGCGGTTCCTTAAATCCTCTGCATATCCAAATTAACTTAATTTGCTCATTTATTCATCTTCTTTAAATATATACTCTTATGAAACTGCAGGTCATTACAGTAATCCTGCCAATGTTTTTATCTGTTTACAATTTATCTGTAAATATTCAAATAAACCATTTCCATTCTTTCATTTAAAAAATTGTTATCTTGATTTCTTATTCTTCTGGTAAGTTTCACCATTTCTGCATATTCCACAAGTTTTTTTTATATCCCTTCTTCCTTTGCTGGGACTTCTGCTTCTTTCCACTTTGGGGCAAGTAACATTCTTGCCGCTGTAGTAGCATAACATAAATAAATTTCTATACAGTTTAGGTAGTTCTGTCCCTATAATTCCCAAAAGAAAAGCTTCTGTTTTTTTGTTTTGTTTTGTTTTTACCAAGGTTATTTTGAACATTCCTTTCAATTCATTATATATCATTTCCCAGTAAGCTTTAACCTTACTACAAGACCACCACATATGATAAAAAGAAGAAACACTGACCCTTTAAATTGGGTGTAGAGATGGCTTGGCAGTCAGGGGCGTTATTTAAGCTCAGGCATGCTCTTAAATGACCTGTCCAATTCAGAACCTATTCCAGACTAACTGCATTTCAGAGCAGTCTTCAAGGCCAGCCCCGCATACAACACATTGCAGTAGTCTAGCCAGCATTATTCTAACCGGGGCGAACCTACATACATGCCATTGACTTTAAATCGTGAGCACATGGCCTGTTTCGTCATGACTGTCTGCAGAGCAGCTCATGATTTTCCGTGATGAAGATGGTTAATATTAGAAGCAATAGCTGTAGCCATTGGATCTTGCAACATGCTGGGACAGAAATCCAAATACAGTGGTACCTTGGTTCTCAAACGCCTTGGTTCTCCAATGCCTTGGTTCTCAAACGCCAAAAACCCGGAAGCAAGTGTTCTGGTTTTTGAAAGTTTTTCAGAAGCCAAACGTCTGATGCGGCTGTCAGCTAGTGTTTCCGGGGCACCTGCACCAATCAGAAGCTGTACCTTGGCTTTCGAACATTTCGGAAATCGAAAGGACTTCCAGAACGGATTAAGTTTGGTGCTTTTGTTTTTGCTATTTATTTTGCGTTTTTGAGGCTTTTTCTGATCATTTGTTTTTGTGACTGTGTGGAACCCAGTTCAGCTACTGATTGATTGATTGATTGATTGTATGAATATGGAAATGGATAAAAGCCCCCCATCCAAACAATGACTATCATCAGTGAAGGTAAGGGGGAAAATTATTTTAATTTTTAACATCTACAATACTGTCTTATTTATTTTATAGTACAGTACATTGATTATTGCTTTCATTTTATGGATCAATGGTCTCGTTAGATAGTAAAATTCATGTTAAATTGCTGTTTTCGGGGCTGTTTTCAAAAGTCTGGAACGGATTAATCCATTTTGCATTACTTTCTAGGGGAAAGCGCGCCTTGGTTTTGGAACGCTTTGGTTTTGGAGCGGACTTTTGGAACGGATTAAGTTTGAGAACCAAGGTACCACCGTAAAGAAACGTCAAATGTATAAAAGCACCGGGAATTTTCTCTCTTCCTCTCTCTCTTCCTCTCTCTCTTTGACAGAAATAAACAGAACAAGGAAGGAAACAGCTACAGAAGCAGACTGGCGATCAGTCACCGATATTGAGGGATCTGTCACAAGAGTATAACGGGGGGTTGAACAAAGAGACTTCAGAATCAGTCAAACATTTTCAACATCCCTTTTCTAATTGGCAATTTTGTAATATTAATTCACAACAGATCTGATTGCTGGATTCCCACTGGCTCCCCTCAGGAGGTTTTGCGTGAAATCTATTTGAAATGGTGTGTCAGGGTTTCCAACACACACACACACCCCTCCTCCCTTCCCTCCTTCTTCCTGAAGTCACCATCTGGCTGATAGACTTGAGTCTGTTCTAATACAGTGACCCAGCGAATCACTGTTAAACAATTCCCCTGGGCTCACGGTCCTCTCGCAGGCAATCCATCGAGGGAAATGCTGTGCGGAGAGAGACACGAGGAGATGCACGGAGCGATAGGGGCGTATTTTGAATGAATTAAGCTGACGGATTGTAAAATAATTTGATTTATGAGGAAGGAGAAATCTGTGGGGGCGATCTCGTCCGGCTCCCTCACACTTTGGTTGGCCCGGTTTGGTTTCCAAGGATGTGGGTGATCCCATTGCTTTTAATTAATGTCAGGGCCGCTCTCCCTGGAACAGTGCCAGGTTCAAACCCTAGTCCAAAGCAATATAAGAAAAAAAAAACCTCACAATGAAAACCCATGCAGGTTGCGGCAGAATGCCAATTCTGTGGAGGAGACAGGAAGACCAGACAGAAGGTTGCGGAAAGTTTGGCCTATCGCTCAACATCCCAAAAAAACAAAATCCTGCACCAACAAGCACAAAACAACCCCTCTGCAGCGCCACAAATCCAACTCAATGGTGTAACGTTGGAAAGTGTTGATCACTTCTCCTGCCTGGGCAGTTATCTTTCCACAAGGGTTGACATCGATGCCGAAATCCAGCATCGCCTGAGCTCTGTGAGTGCAGCTTTCTCCCGATTGAAGCGCAGAGTGTTTGAGGACCGGGACATTCTCAGGGAAACCGAAATGCTTGTTTACAAAGCTATAGTACTACCAACCTTACTGTATGCTTGTGAAACATGGAGCACCTATAAACGGCAACTCCTACTCCTCAAAAGGTTCCATCAGCGGTGTCTCCAGAGAGCCAGTGTGGCGTAGTGGTTAAGAGCAGTGGACTCATAATCTGGGGAACCGGGTTCGCATCCCCGCTCCTCCACATACAGCTGGTGGGTGACCTTGGGCTAGTCATCCTTCTTTGAAGTCTCTCAGCCCCACTTACCTCACAGAGTTTTTGTTATGGAGGAGGAAGGGAAAGGAGAATGTTAGCTACTTTGAGACTCCTTAAAGTAGTGATAACGCGGGATATCAAATCCAAACTCTTCTTCTTCTTCCAAAATTTTTTATGCATCACTTGAGAAGACAGGCAAACTAATGCCAGTGTACTGGAAGAAACAAAGATCACCAGTGTTGAAGCAATGATTCTTCAACATCAACTTCATTGGACTGGTCATGTTGTGCAGATCACTCCTAACCGAGTAAGATTGTCTTCCACGATCTTAACAGTGAGTCCGCAAGTAACTGTGGAGGCCAATTCTGGATCCACATGTCCTTCCACAGTGGGGACATTGGTTTCTGGGGGGGGGGGAGTTGACCACAGTGAGGGTTTGCCAAGTGTGCCTTCCTCTTAGCACGTTTCTCCCTTTTGTCCTGAGTTCAAGTGTCTTCAAAGCCAATGACACCTTTGGTAAAGGCTGTTCTCCAATTGGAGCGCTCGCAGGCCAGGGTTTCCCAGTTGTTGGTGTTAGCAGATGATGCTGACCTGCAGACTTATTTCAAGGCAAACTGGGTTTTAATTGCTGGTTTAAAAAGCCTTTTTCATTATTGTTTTTCACTGGTTTGATTTTATTACTTTGCAGTTGATAATGATGTTTTTGAAATGTTGTAAGCCGCTTTGAATCCCAGCTTGGGAGAAAGGTGAGATATAAATACATAAAGGAAAAGGTAAAGGGACCCCTGACCATTAGGTCCAGTCGTGTCTGATTCTGGGGTTGCGGCGCTCATCTCGCGTTGCTGGCCGAGGGAGCCGGCGTACAGCTTCCGGGTCATGTGGCCAGCATGACAAAGCCGCTTCTGGCAAACCAGAGCAGCGCACGGAAACGGCGTTTACCTTCCTGCCGGAGCGGTACCTATTTATCTACTTGAGCTTTGACGTGCTTTCGAACTGCTAGGTTGGCAGGAGCAGGGACTGAGCAACGGGAGCTCACTCCATCGCGGGGATTCGAACCGCCGACCTTCTGATCGGCAAGCCCTAGGCTCTGTACATAATACATTAATCTCTCTCTCTCTCTCTCTCTCTCTCTCTCTCTCACACACACACACACACAGATCTGATTCTGATCCTTTTACCGTCTCAAGCAGCTCTTTTACCGCCTCTAAGCTGCTGTTTCCTCAAGCCTGAATTCTGCCTTCCAATATTTTGCAAATATTATTTTTGCGCCCCTAAATCATCGCAACTTGCCTATTGAGCAACCCCCTGCCATTAACAGCGAATAGCCGAAGGAACAGATGGAGCCTCTGGACCATCCTCTCCTGAGCTCTTCTGCTCCCGAGCCGCAAGCCTGATCAGCTGTTTTCCCATCCTTGATGCTGGGAAGAGGGAAGAGGGGAAGGAGACTTCGCTTGGCTTCTGCGAAAAGGTGGACGCCAGCCAGCCAGCCAGCCACCGGCTTCTGTTTGTAAATACAGCTGAAGATCTCCTCCGATGGACTCACGCTGCTGAAAGCCCACCTCAATGGTGGGAAAGTGGAAAGGTAAACAAAGGCTGCTCGTTCCCACCAGCCACCGGACTCCACCAGACTTTTAAATCTTCTACCTCTAGAACAAATTGATTTCTTGCCAGTCGGCCGACTTTTTACTGATGTTGTGGCTGTTCTGGTTGAAGACAACCAGGTGCAGAGAGCTGGGATAATCTCTCTCTCCCCCCCTTCTCCTTTCCCAGTGTCCTGTTCATCACCCCCTTCCTCAGCCGACAGACACACAGATCTGAAAGGAGGAACTAAGCCTATACCAAAGGGAGCGACTCACTGGTGTGTGGGGGGGGGGTAGGGGGGAGAAGGGAAACCCAATATGGGAAAAGAATGAGCCTTGCCAGGATCTAGAGGCTTATACCGGTTTGTGGCGCATTCAACAGCAGGGTCACACCACTCCTTTTGGATTCAAAACTAACATGGGCCAGACCAATTCAAGCCTTGAATGTGAGACACCAAACTTGCCTGAAAAGGGGACTCAGAAATTGAAGCTCTGGTATGCTTCAGAAATGGCTGTTCCTCCTTTCAGTATCTCTACTGTTATGTCTTTACTCTGTACATATAATGAAGTTAAATATTTCCCCTCCGTATATAATTTTTTAATTACATTTTTCAAATATTGCTGTTGCATTTGGCACGGTTTAGCGGGAAGACACCCCAGTGAAAATATCTGTTACTATATATCTTAGATGGCTGTTTCTTTGCACAGTCGCACCTTGGAAATCAAACGGAATCCGTTCGACTTCCAAAACATTTGGAAACCAAAGGGTGGCTTCTGATTGGCTGCAGGACCTTTACGCACCCACCAATCACCCAAAAACACACCGCTGGCAATCTCCTGCTCGTGGCAGCCAACAATCGCCCATCCCACCTCCCAACTATCCATATAGAAGACAACCCCCAATTTTCAGCATATTTTTAAAAATAAAATAACCCCGTCTTATACACAGAAAAATACGGTAAATATGGTGTTAGTATTTCAAAAGACTGCAGTGGGTGCATGATGGCAGACATAGTGCCTTTGTGTTTGTGCATAGATATTTTACATGCCTTTGCACCAGTAACATGATTGACCAGGTAGATTTAACTTCTAGAGACTCTGGTGAAGGAGCTGAACACTGACCGGGCAACTTTAGCAACTCATACCAACAGTATTTTAATAAGTCATTTCCAAAACACAAAAACAGGAACAAGGTTAAAATCAGTGTAGCAAATTATCCATGATTTAACTCCCATTGATTTTGTCAGAACTGAGTCTAACTGGCTTATACGGGATCCAGTGATTTCTGAAGGAATCAGAAGGTAGGTCTTTGTACAATCCATATGTCACCTCCAAGGAGTTTCCTGATTGATCAACGTAGGGAATACATTACAAAGATGTTATTGGTTTTTATAAATAGCCAGGAATCTGGAAGATCAGTTCCAAGTATATATAAAATGGTTTGGTCTTTTCAATTGAAGAAAGGCTAGATGAAAAGAAAAATGAAAGACGGATCTAATTAATGGAGTCATTGTAGGTGGAAATAATAATAATAATAATAATAATAATAATAATAATAATAATAATAATAATAATAATAATAATAATGTTATTATTTGTACCCCGCCCATCTGGCCGGGTCCCTCCAGCCACTCTGGGCGGCTTCCAACAAATATTAAAATACATTATAATATCACAGATTAAAAACTTCCCTAAACAGGGCTGCCTTCAGGTATTTTCTGAATGTCAAGTAGTTGCTTATCTCTTTGACCTCTGATGGGAGGGCGTTCCACAGGGCGGGTGCCACTACCAAGAAGGCCCTCTGCCTGGTTCCCTGTAGCTTTGCTTCTCGCAGTGAGGGAACCACCAGAAGGCCCTCGGAACTGGATCTCAGTGTCCGGGCTGAACGATGGGGGTGGAGACGCTCCTTCAGGTATACAGGACAACAAATGCTATAGAGGTTGGAAGCAACAAATGCTATAGAGAGAAAAAGTAGTATTATAATTCAAAATTGACTATTATGTTAAAGAGAAGATTCCTAGTCCTTCTTGTAAAAACTATTGTGCTTAAAGAAATGCAGTCTGAATCCTGAAATACATCATCTATTTCTATTTATTTATTCTATTTATCTATTTCATAGTCATCTATTTCTGTTCTTCAATCAATATTACTTTTGTAATGGAGTCACGGTATGGAAAACAAATAAATATATTTATGACTAAGGAGAAGGGGGGGAGGAAACGATGGGAAAAGCTGTGACTGCTCAACACTTTCAAGACTCTCAAAACAATCTCAGTTTTCTTCCCGCAAATCAGTGGAACAGGGATCCGGGATCCTGCAGAGCCAGCTCGAGCGCTTCCTTTGATTGCAGACATCTATCTCTTCCTTGACAACTTTGCCTGTTAGCAGAGGGAGTCGGCTGTTTAATTCACCTGACTCGTTAAGGGCTCCCTGGTCCCCCCCCCCCACCCGCCTTCTATTCTTGTTTGCTTTTTCTGAAGTTCTGGGAAGTCAACGATCTCGCATTTGCAGGCTAAGTGCGGAGTTCCCGTCGGGTGACTAAAATTCACAAATAATCTGGCAATTTGTCCACTGTTTCGGGAGACCGCAGGGAAGCTGATCACTGCAAGAGTTTTTGGTATAAAAGAGGGAGATTGATGAGCTGCCCGGAATGCAGGGCTGGCTGGCAGCTTTCCAAAGCTGAAGATGAAACGCTACAAGCAAAGGGAACTCAATTGGCAACGCTGTCCGTGATTGTTCCTGCATCCTGGGCGGACTCTTGATTTGGCAATCCTTGCTTTAAAAGGCACCGCTGCTGAAACCTCAAGTCCCCGCTGCTCAGATAGACTGCTCCAGGCTCATACACTCTTCTGCAACAAAACAGAATCTGATTAGCTGCCGCTGTCCAGAACCTCGTTTATTGATTGCATTTATCCCCCACCTTTATCTCCAAGGAACTAAAGGTGGTGTGCACGGCCGTCCTCACTCCTTATTTAACCCCCACAGCAACCTTGTGAAGTAGGTTAGGCTGAGAAGCTGTGAACAGCCCAAGGAACTTCATGGCCAACCCTGGTCTTCCATGTCTCAGTCCGCAGCTCTAATCATTGAGACACACTGGCTCTCCTGTCATGCCCTCGATTATTTTCTCCCTGCCCCGTTGGCACACTGAATGTGCTTTACTGCGTTAGGCCGAGAAGCAGGAGCCTCTGTGCTACACTTCCTGACCTGCTGCCCACACTAAGCCTCAAATCAATCTTTTCACTGAGCATCTCGGAGACAGGCTTAGTTATTCTGTGCTGGGGAAGGAAAATCCTGGGCTTGGGTCACGGGCGGGGGAAGTGGTACCCTTCGAGTGTTGTTGAAATCCGACTCCCATCATCGCTAACCATTGGTCATGCTGGCCATGGCTGTCAGAATTGAAATTGAGGCCTAGGATTTTGCTTCCAGTAACAACCGATGGGACCATGTGCAGGACTGGCATCAGCACCTGGCATCACTGGGCAGCTGCTCAGGCTGTGCCAACCCTTGTCCTGGGTAACCTGGCAGCCGCACCTCACCCCCATTTAAATTTCCCACAGAACCCTCAATTCTGGGCAGGGGAATCTTGCCCATAGAGGCAAGTGGCGTGGGGCTCCAGGGCTCCAAGTTCGCTCCAAGTTCTGGAGGGCGCCTGGGAAGAGGTGGAGGCTCGGCGCAGCGCCTCCCGCCATCAGCTCACTGCCCTCACCCGTCACACTGAAGCAGCCCCACGCCCAGAGCCTCCGCCTCTTCCCCGCCGGAGGAGCCGCCCTCCAGCCGCTGCCCGCCTCCTTCAGCCCCGCAAAGCTGCCGGCAGCGCCGTAAAAAGGTGAAACCAGGGGTGGGGGTGGGGCGCCGGAGGGATCTTTGAACCACGGTGCCGGATATCCTTAAGGCAGCCCTGATTCTGGGGCATTGTGGGAAAGGAAAATGGAGCTGGAGCCAGCATATTGGTCCTCACCAACCGTAGCCAAGGGTGGAAGGCTGCCAGCTTTGCTTCCCTCAATTTTTCCAATCTTAAATTTGGCTCCACATTTCTGCAGCAATTTCTGAATTTTCTTTCTTTTTTAAAAAAAATCCTCCTGAAAATTCTTCAGCATTTTAGCATGACATTTCCCCATGACCAAAGTACACGTTTTGCAAGCCATTCCTCCCAATACGATGCATTTTGTATGCTACTCGCACAAACACATTCATTTCCAGGCACATTTTCTCTCGATAAATGCATCTTTGTAAACACTGTTTTGGAGAACGGAATTGCAAAATTCAGGTGAGTGCAAATTTCAAAGGACGGTTGCACTTCAGTTCTCGTATCATTTCAGAAAGTGTGAAGACAACAGATTTGGCAAACTGGATTAAAGTTCTCTGCAGATCCCTTCCTCCAGATAAGCCCACTGGGACAAACATAAGAAGGGGAATTCCCAAAGTGAAACTTGAACCCAGGACTCCTTCAGACCTGGAGCCAGTGCTATCAGTTCTCCTTCTCATCTGTTGTCATCTGAGAGATGCCATCCACACCACACATTTAAAGCGATATGATACCACTTTAAGCAGCTGTGGCAAAGAATCCTGGGAGCTGTAGTTTATTAAGGGTGTTGAAAGTTGTAAGGAGGCCCCTATTCCCCTTTCAGAACTACATTTCCCAGATTGGCTTAACCATCAATCCCAGGGACCTTTGGGAATGGCAGCTTTGTGAAGGGGGGCAGGGAGTGTCCTAATGCCTCTCAGTGCCCTTAATAAACTACAACTCCCAGAATTCTTTGGGCTAAGCCACAACTCCTTACAGTGTATGGTATGAATCTGGCCTCTGTCTTTTTGGCAAAGAGAAGACACACTGGACAGCATATCCTGCCTTTTCTTATTTTCTTATTTAATATTTATAGTGTGCTATTATAGTTATATGATTATATAGTATTGTTATCATTAATTCATTAATGCATTGTCCCTTAATGTAACAGAAAAGCTATCCCTCCTTTATTAATGGAACAAATTCATATACTGCATACCACAGACTGGATAGAAAACCTTATAATCATGTTACAAGTAGGTAGCCGTGTTGGTCTGCCGTAGTCAAAACAAAATAAAAAATAAAAAATTTCCTTCCAGTAGCTATCTGAAGAAGTGTGCATGCACACAAAAGCTCATACCAAGAACAAACTTAGTTGGTCTCTAAGGTGCTACTGGAAGGAAGTTTTTTTTTTTATAATCATGGTGTTTTATTTATCCATTTATAAAAAAATATCTATATATCCTGCAGTGCCATGCCATAAAAATACATCAAAGCAGTTCACAGCACTAAAACATAAAACCATGCAGTGGAAAACCCCACCAAAACTTGAAAACAAACATCGGTTAGCCATTGTGTAAGAAAATATTCTTAACTGTCTGCCTAGGCCTGGCAGAATAGAAAAGTTTTCAGCAGGTGTTGAAAAGAAGAAAATTTGTAAATCAGGTTTCTGGTCCCCCCGACCACCTTGAGCTGCTTATAATATGAAGGCAAAAGGCAGCGACAGGGGCCCTGAAGGCACCTCTAGGTCCCTGCTTGGCTCTTCATTATGACCCCGGTGATCTTGTGCCCCCCTCCCTTTCCCACGCCGGGACGTCACATGGTGTGTCTAAATTTCACGAGTTTCTTCCATGCTCTGAGCCCTCCGAAGCTGCCTCCTGCGAAGGAACGGGCTGGGCTTCGGGCACAAGAAAACACCCACTTCCTTGTCAACATTGTAAAACAACTGAGAAAACACAGGCTGTCAACGCATTATGCGGAGCGAGCATCAAAAGGAACCGGGAGAGCAATTCGGCAAGGCGAGAGCTTCTGCCACACAAAGGAAGCCTCAGCCTAGGCTGCATCCAGTCCATCCAGGGCAGATGTACGATTGGGTTGTTGTTGTTTAGTCGTGTCCGACTCTTCGTGACCCCATGGACCAGAGCACGCCAGGCACTCCTGTCTTCCACTTCTTCCCACAGTTGGTAGCTTCGAGAACACTGTCCAACCATCTCATCCTCTGTCGTCCCCTTCTCCTTGTGCCCTCCATCTTTCCCAACATCAGGGTCTTTTCCAGGGAGTCTTCTCTTCTCATGAGGTGGCCAATGTTTTGGAGCCTCAGCTTCAGGATCTGTCCTTCCAGTGAGCACTCAGGGCTGATTTCCTTCAGAATGGATAGTTTTGATCTTCTGGGACTCTCAAGAGTCTCCTCCAGCACCAGTTACAGGTGGGTAGCCGTGTTGGTCTGCCAGTAATCCCTTCTTGTGTTCTTAATTAGGGGAATAGGGACAAATGGCAGGCAAGGCAGCCGATATTTTGCACTAAAAACAAAACAAAAAACAAACAAACACAAATTCCCCATCCAGGTAGAATCCAGCAATCCAGAAGGCACATTCAGGAGATGAATTTCAAACACCTGCAAATGTTCATTTCCGCTCTGTATGGAACCGACGTTGTCAAAGCACTGAAGTGTAGACTCATATTATTCATCCCCAACCTGTAAATAGATTTTGCAGGTTTAGATTTTTTTTAGACCTGTCCATCTACAGGAAGGATAAATCAAAGAAATTCAATGCAATTTGCCTGCTGTTCCTAGAACGTTCTCTGCCTAATTAAATGCTGGAATCTTACCCAATCTCTTTTTTTTTCACTTTCCTCTCTTTCTTTTCGTTATTTCTTCTTGAAATGCGTTTTTACCGCCTCCCAAATCAGGCTTGAGGTAGCCTCCTTTCCCCGCTCTCTCCCCAAAATAAACTTATATAACAATAAGTCCATATACAGTCAAACCTGTTTTTATGTTCGCCTCCGCTTGCGTCCATTTCGCCCAACGTCCGTGGCAAACCCGGAAGTAAACAGAGGGTTTGCTGCCGTTCGCGCATGCGCAGGAGCGGCGATTGCCTCCCACGCCTGCACACAACGATGCCTCTCCCAGTGACCCGCTTCGACCTCCGGGCGGACCTCCATAACGGATTATGGTCGCAGGTAGAGGTTCCACTGTATTGAATAAATGCACCTGAAATTGGGCACTAGGAAGTTAAATCGCAAACTGGAATCGGACCTCAGCAAAGGCTTGCGTACACAAATCTGTTTTAAGGAGGAGCTAAAAGGTCCTCAAGGATGGTGCCTGCCTGTGTGCTTCCACAAAAGGGGAGCCACCACCAGGAAGGCATTACCAGAGGAAGGCAACGATTTATTAGGGCGGAAGGGATGAAGGCCAAAGCCCGTAGGTCAAAGCCAAAACCTCACACCTGGCTCCGTATTTGATTGGAAGCCCATGTAATTTTAAGTAGCCCCCTCTGCCACATTTGGCACAGGCTGCAGCTTCTGGAACAGCCTCAAGGGCAGCCCCACGTAGAGGACATTACAGCAGTCCAGCCTTGAGGTTACCAATCAACAAGTCACACCCTTCTTTCCCCTCGATTATGAGAGTGTGTACTTGGGGAGTTTCCCCCCAAATTTGCCATATAGTACATAAAGCCCATAACAGCTTGGGACCAGTTTGCTTGCAGGGTTGCCTCGTTCCGCATATGCCCACTCAACCAGTTCCACATGCAGAAATGGGCCTCTGGAACTCCCTGCCACTGGACACCAGGCAGGTGCCTTCGCTGTCCTCTTTCCGGCACCCGCTTATAACATTTTTTGCAGACATGAAGAAGTTAGACATGTTTTAATGCGGTGCTTTTTTCCTGGGGGGGACGCAGGGGTACGCATATCCCTAAACATTTTGTGAATTTAAGTCTGGCCTTATTGAGGGGCAGTATTTCAATATGAGTAGGAAAATGAGGGTATCCCTAAACATTATTTTTTTAAAAAGAAAAAAAAGCACTGTTTTAACACGCTGATTCCCGGACCATCTGTGGGCTGGATTGAGAAGGCGATTGGGCCGGATCCTGCCCCTGGGCCTTAGTTTGCCTACTCATGTAGTAGATCTTGCTCTAATTCATGACTAAGATCCCATCCTATTGGACCTGACATAGGATTGAACTTGGGGTGTGTGTGTGTGTTTTCAGCAGGCAGAGAATTCTACCTGCTCTTCAAGACGAGACAAGTCATTCCGGCAGCCTGCCTTCATTAGAAACCCTGAACATAATCACCATATTTAATGCTTTTATCATGACTCAATGGATCACTGAACAGAGGAGCTACCGAAAGACAATTAGAAGCGTTCGTCTTTACTCAAAATTTCCCCCATCTCTCCAGCTTTTGTCTGAAGACTTATTTGTTCGCTAATTGCAAATATATAATTTGGTCGGGAGACTCTAGTTGCATTCACTGCGTGGTTAATGCGCTGACCGGGCAACTTTAGTGCGTGGATACTTCCACTGAAAGGCTAAATCCATATCTAGCCAGCTGGATTTGCATGCTGAAATGCAGTTATTTATTACTATTATTGGGACGCGGGTGGCGCTGTGGGTTAAACCACTGAGCCTAGGGCTTGCCGATCAGAAGGTCGGCGGTTCGAATCCCTGCGACGGGGTGAGTTCCCATTGCTCGGTCCCTGCTCCTGCCCACCTAGCAGTTCGAAAGCATGGCAAAAGTGCAAGTAGATAAATAGGTACCACTCGGGCGGGAAGGTAAACGGCGTTTCCATGTGCTGCTCTGGTTCTCCAGAAGCGGCTTAGTCATGCTGGCCACATGAGCCGGAAGCTGTACGCCGGCTCCCTCGGCCAGTAAAGCTAGATGAGCGCCACAACCCCAGAGTCGGACACAACTGGACCTAATGGTCAGGGGTCCATTTACCTTTACCTGTGTTTACCTCGTGCCTTTATGAACCTTTATTCTATATTTGAGACCTTAGAATTCTTAAAACAGAGGAGAAAGAACATAAGAAGTGCCGACTTGACCTAATGGTCAGGTGTCCCTTTACCTTTACCTTTACTATTATTATCAGTGCTGCTGTTGTTTTTTCTAGAAAAAGAGGTCCTGGAGCTCACCATGAATTTCTCCCTCATTCTCTTAGAGCAGCAATGGCACCCACTGAGAGGTGCTGGAGCTGAGCTCCTGGGAACTCTGGCTGGGAAAAAAGCCCTGAGTATTATTATTAAATGTATTTCTATCTCACCTTTCTCCCAAATTGGAGATTGGAGACCGAGGCCATTTAGGGCTTTAAAGGTCAGCACCAACACTTTGAATTGTGCTCGGAAACATCCTGGGAGCCAATGTAGATCTCTCAGGACCGGTGTTATGTGGTCCTGGGCGGCCACTCCCAATCACCAGCCTATCTGCCGCATTCTGGATTAATTGCAGTTTCTGGGTCACCTTCAAAGGTAGCCCCACATAGAGCGCATTGCAGTAGTCCAAGCGGGAGATAACCAGAGCATGCACCACTCTGGCAAGACAGTCCACAGGCAGGTAGGGTCTCAGCCTGCGTACCAGATGGAGCTGGTAGACATCCGCCCTGGACACAGAATTAACCTGCGCCTCCATGGACAGCTGTGAGTCCAAAATGACTCCCAGGCTGCGCACCTGGTCCTTCATGTACTTTAAGCGTGTGTTGAGTGTATATTTTAAATGTATAGGATGGATTTGACCTCCCATCCTTTGCCCTCTGACGCCGTCACAACCTGCATCCAGAGAAAAGAGTAGGGTATGTTTGGCTTCCTCAACTAGAAATTAAGTCTTTAGCTCACTAAGTAGGAGGGTAAAGGGAGGGGAGGAGATTGATTCTAAGTTTGGGGGTCTTTGAGTGAGGGCCCCCCGTAAGTATTAGTGATCGGTTTGGAATCAATGCTCCCCCTTGGCTCTGGATTACACATGGGTTCCTGGAACGAGGACGACCGACCTCCTAGGAGAACGTGCTAAGAGACCTGATTACTCCCTTCGTCCCATCCGAGCTCAGTGGGGGATTGGAACAGCAGGCGGACTCTTAGTTAAACACTCAGAGTGAGAAAAACAACTTTCAGGTGCGGTTTACGATGTAGCCCAAAGAGTTCCCACGAGCCGACTCGATGCGGGAAGTCTCTCTGGATAGACCATCGCAAAGAGGAACCCAGGCAAACTCTGACAACGATTCAAACCCACACTTTTGTCTGGTTCCCATTAACCCTCTCCCCCCCCCCCCGCAAACTTATAGGTTTCCCTATAAGCTGGTTGATGAATTATAAATTCAGTTCCGAAACATGCATCAGTAGCAAAAACGGATTAGGAGTGGGGCTTTTGATTTGCTGGGGCGAAGGATTGACACAACTCTTTCCCCCCCACCCCGCAACCTCTAAGCAGGAAATGAAAGTTGCATCTGGGTTTGCCCAGACACTCTGGCCGGCTTCCAACATAATATTAAAATACAATAATCTATTAAACATTAAAAGCTTCCCTAAACAGGGCTGCCTTCAGATGTCTTCTAAAAGTCTGGTAGGTGATGGAAGCCAGAAAGCACAGAAACGCCGTTTACCTTCCCGCCGGAGTGGTACCTATTTATCTACTTGCACTGGCATGCTTTCGAACTGCTAGGTGGGCAGGAGCTGGGACCGAGGAACGGGACACACAAACAAACAGGTTTCTTCAAAATGAAGATGGGAAGAAGAGGGTGGACATCGTGCAAGTGTTTGGGGAGGGAGGGAGGAAGAAATGGATCATAATGTATGGGGGTGATGTGGGAGGGAAGAGAGATTTGCCCTACCAGGCCCTGAAACTTTTGAAAACGGATTTCCCTGGCAAAGGCTGCCGTGTTCACGGCTAAACTGGGTCAGTGAGGGGACATGCTACGACTCCCTTTCGCAGAGGAGTATCTGTTGAGATGAAGAGCATTAACTCTCAAGCAGCTGGAGTTGGGAAACTCGTGACAACCCCAGTGGCATTTTGAGGCCACTTTGGAGTTCTTGAAGCTAAGGGGAAAGGTTGAAGCACCTGGGACATTAAAATATAGCAATAAGAATAAAAGAAAATTATTACAAATTAGTTTGTTGTTGTTCAGTCGTTCAGTCGTGTCTGACTCTTCGTAACCCCATGGACCAGAGCACTCCAGGCACGCCTAACCTTCACTGCCTCTCACAGTTTGGCCAAACTCATGTTAGTAGCTTCGAGAACACTGTCCAACCATCTCATCCTCTGTCGTCCCCTTCTCCTTGTGCCCTCCATCTTTCCCAACATCAGGGTCTTTTCTAGGGAGTCTTCTCTTCTCATGAGGTGGCCAAAGTACTGGAGCCTCAACTTCAGGATCTGTCCTTCTAGTGAGCACTCAGGGCTGATTTCTTTGAGAATGGATAGGTTTGATCTTCTTGCAGTCCATGGGACTCTCAAGAGTCTCCTCCAGCACCATAATTCAAAAGCATCCATTCTTCGGCAATCAGCCTTCTTTATGGTCCAGCTCTCACTTCCGTACATTACTACTGGGAAAACCATAGCTTTAACTATACGGACCTTTGTCGGCAAGGTGAAGTCTTTGCTTTTTAAGATGCTGTCTAGGTTTGTCATTGCTTTTCTCCCAATAAGCAGGCGTCTTCTAATTTCGTGACTGCTGTTCCCATCTGCAGTGATCATGGAACCCAAGAAAGTAAAATCTCTCCCTGCCTCCATTTCTTCCCCTTCTATTTCCCAGGAGGTGATGGGACCAGTGGTCATGATCTTAGTTTTTTTGATGTTGAGCTTCAGACCATATTTTGCGCTCTCCTCTTTCACCCTCATTCAAAGGTTCTTTAATTCCTCCTCACTTTCTGCCATCAAGGTTGTGCCATCAGCATATCTGAGGTTGTTGATATTTTTTCCGGCAATCTTAATTCCGGTTTGGGATTCATCCAGTCCAGCCTTTCGCATGGTGAATTCTGCATATAAGTTAAATAAGCAGGGAGATGGTATTTAACACCAATCATATTAAATAAAATACAATCATACCTTGGGTTATGGCCGCTTCAGGTTGCGCGATTTTGGGTTGCGTACTGCGCCGAACCCGGCAGTTATGGAACGGGTTACTTCTGGGTTTCGGCGCTAGCGCATGCACAGAAGTGCTAAATCACATTTTACGCATGCGCAGAAGCACTGAAATGCGTCACATTCGCAACCCGAGCGTCCACTGTAAACAAGGAATATTCAGTGTTGGAGGGGGTGCCAGGAAACCGGGAATTATGTTCAAATGTGATGGGGGTGTAAATATGTACAATTTTTCTGGCAAAGGGTGTTTAAGGAGATAACAGAAATCACTGGGTTAAAGCTGACCGAAAGTCCAGAGGCAGCATTATTATCAATTTATGATGGGGTGGAAGGTTTGCGGGCTAGGGAGGACTTGCTCACAAATTTATTGACAGCTGCACAAATTATGATAGCTAGGAAGTGGAAGGAGCAAGCAGAATATAAAATGGAAGAATGGCATAAAGAGGTGTGGGGTATAGCTATTAACGATAAATTAACATGTGCCATTAAGGTAAGATGGGGAATATGCAGGAGAAATGATTCTGAGGAGATACGGAGGGTGTTTGTAGAATTTGTACTGTTAAAACGGAAAGGGGGTCAAACCATCACAAGAGGTGTTGAAATTTTGGGAGGCTGGATAGTTACAATGGAATGGTCTCAGTGGCGGGGAGCACAATTTTATTCTTATTTATGTATGATTATTACTTTGTCAAAATATAATAATAATAATAATAATAATAATAATAATAATAATAATAATAATAATAATACAGTGGAACCTGTATTTGCGGCCATAATCCATTCCGGAGGTCCGTCTGGAGGTCAAAACAGGTTGCTGGGAGAGGCGCAGTTGTGCGCAGGCATGGGCGGCGATTGCCCACTTTTGCACATGTGCAAATGGTGATTGCCTGCTTCTGCACATGTGCAAAGGCGATTGCCCGCTTCTGTGCATGTGCAAACGGGAATTGCCCACTTCTGCGCATGCGTGAACGGTGATTGCTGCTCCTGCGCTTGCGCGAATGGCGGCAAACCCTCCAGTTACTTCTGGGTTTGCAGCAGTCGCGACTTGGAACGACCGCAAGAAGAGGCGGTGGTAAGTAGAGGTTCAACTGTAACAACATAGCAAGAGGCGGGATGGCCGAAGTTCATACAATTATGCCTGACATGGATAAAGTTGACAGAGAAATGCTATAACCCCCCTCTCAAAACACCAGAGCTTGTGGATTTCCAATGAAGCTGAATGTCAGAGCGTTCAGGACAGAGTAGAGAAAGGAGTTCAGTGCAAACCACGGAAGTCTCTCCCCCAGGAGGCAGCGATGGCCACCAGCTTGGACGGCAAGAAGAAGAAGAAGAAGAAGAAGAAGAAGAAGAAGAAGAAGAGGAGGAGGAGGAGGAGGAGGAGGAGGAGGAGGAGGAGGAGGAGGAGGAGGAGGAGCAGGAATTTGGATTTGATATCCCGCTTTATCACTACCCGAAGGAGTCTCAAAGCGGCTAACATTCTCCTTTCCCTTCTTCCTCCCCCACAACAAACACTCTGTGAGGTGAGTGGGGCTGAGAGACTTCAGAGAACTGTGACTAGCCCAAGGTCACCCAGCAGCTGCATGTGGAGGAGCGGGGAAGCGAACCCGGTTCACCAGATTACGAGTCTACCACTCTTAACCACTACACCACACTGGCTCTCAGTCAAGTGATGCTCATTCCATAAGAAACCAAACTTTTAGTGTGCCAATTTTAGTGTGCCAATTCCCACACTTTGGAACACCAAGCGACCACCTTCACTGTGCTGTTTTGGGCACCTGCCAAAAGCATTCTTGTTTTAGCAAGCCTACCCAGATATGTAAAAAGTTGGCATGAACCCGGTTCCCCAGATTACGAGTCTACCGCTCTTAACCACTACACCACACTGGTGTGGCCATCTGTTATGGATGCTTTAGTTGAGCTTCCTGCATTGGGGGGTTTGGACTAGACAACCCTCAAGACCCCTTCCAACTCTACACTTCTATGATTCTATGAACCACCAGCCAAATTGACTTCTGTATGTTCCTTGGGCGAGGGCGCCATCTTGTCCTTTGCCTCGGGCAGCAGCTGCATGGGGAGGAGCGGAGACGCGAACCCGGTTCCCCAGATTACAAGTCTACCACTCTTAACCACTTCCCCCCATTGGCTCTCTTTAAAAGAGGATTAGACCAATTCATGGAGGAGAAAGCGACTGATGCCTACAAGCCATGAAGGCTATGCTTCGCCTACACGGCCAGAGGCAGTAATGCTTACGAACGCCAGTTGCTGGAGACCACAGGAGGGAAGACTTGCTCATGTGCTCGGGTCCTGCTTGCATCTGGTTGGCCACTGTGAGAGTAGGATGTCCTGACCTAGCAGTCTTGTCTTTATGTTCTTGAGAGTTTGGCAAAGACCAGTGGAAGCTGGAGGGTGATGATGGCAGCAGCCTAGCAGTGGGGAAACCTGTCTCTGCATTCTTGGATTCTCAAAAGCTCTGTCTTTTGAGTTTGTCTCTCTCTCTCTCTCTCTCTCTCTCTCTCTCTCTCTCTGTGTGTGTGTGTGTGAGTGAGTAAGTGGTGTCCAAACTTTTTCCAAAAAGGGCCAGATTTGATGAAGTGAAGGGCTGTGAGGGCCGACTAAAGGGCCAACCAAAGTTGTTTACCTTTATTTAGGATTGAAGTTGTTGAGGGTTGTTTTTTAGGATTTTACCCCAGGAAATAAACTGCCACAGGGACCGGATTAAACTGGATTAGGCCCCCAAAACAGACTTTGGAGATGCCTGGAAGATACCTTCACACTTCAGCTCTTCAGAACTGAGAGAGAAAAGGGGAGGGGGAAAGAAAAAGAGACACACACACACACACACACACACACACACACACACACACACACACCCGGCGGATCAAAATCACTTACCAGGTCCAGCCCAGCCAGGAACAGGTGTGTGAAAATCAGCACCCAGACATCAGATAGAACAACATTTGCCCCCTCCTCTCTCCTCGACTTCCATAAATCAACTCTCTAATCTTTCACTGTCCAGCCAGATTGCTTGCTGGGAGGGTGATGAATCGCCCTCCAGCCCCTGACAGCTGCAGGAATATCACTCATGGCCAAAGACAGACCTCTAAATCTGCCATTATAGAGTGTTGAAAGGAAGAATGTCTGTTTTTGTAACCTACCTCAGTTATAATAAATATTTAAAATCCACATTAACATCCTCTTATAGTTACAATCTGCCCTCTGTGGAACAGCATCCAACTTAGATTTAATTAGCGGCTGAATCTTTCCAGTCCGGGCTCCTGGTTAAGCTGACGATGCTTGGGCCTCTTGCAGAATACCTCTGTTTTCATAAACTACCTGCACCGGCATAAATATCAGCCATGTCGCCCGGCCGCCCTGTTGGAGACAGAGACCCTTTTGTCTTCCTGAATGCTTACATTTAATTTAAATGATTGGATCTTTCCAGACTCCCGAGTGTGTGTGTGGGGGGGGGGGTACGGGCGAATTATTTCCCTCCTCGCCAAGAACTCCTGCCATGCCTCACTTTGAAAAAGCTGGCACAATACCTTTGGCATCAAGGGGTGAAATGGAGCGATCGGGAGCAGGTAAGAAGGAGTCAGAGGCTCCCAAGCCAACATTTTGGGTCATTGCGGATGGGGCTGTTCAAAGGCGAGTTCCGTCAAGTTTCAAGGGGTGAGATCCAAGCTCCTCCCACCACGAGAAAGTCTGTTCCATAGCTGAGTCACCGTGGAATTGCACCCCAAAGTGAAATTCAAGATGAATTTGGAGCTTCCTATAATCAGGAATCTACTGTGTAATGAGAGTTTTTACTTTCTTGGGCTCCATGATCACTGCAGATGGTGACAGCAGTCACGAAATCAAAAGACGCCTGCTTCTTGGGAGGAAAGCAATGACAAACCTAGACAGCGTCTTAAAAAGCAGGGAGATCACCTTGCCGACAAAGGTCCGTATAGTTAAAGCTATGGTGTTCCCAGTAGTGATGTATGGAAGTGAGAGCTGGACCATCAAGAAGGCTGTTTGCCGAAGAATGGATGCTTTTGAATTATGGTGCTGGAGGAGACTCTTGAGAGTCCCATGGACTGCAAGAAGATCAAACCTATCCATTCTGAAGGAAATCAGCCCTGAGTGCTCACGAGAAGGACAGATCCTGAAGCTGAGGCTCCAAAACTTTGGCCACCTCATGAGAAGAGAAGACTCCCTAGAAAAGACCCTGGTGTTGGGAAAGATGGAGGGCACAAGGAGAAGGGGACGGCAGAGGACGAGATGGTTGGACAGTGTTCTCGAAGCTACCAACATGAGTCTGACCAAATTGCGGGAGGAAGACAGGAGTGCCTGACGTGCTCTGGTCCATGGGGTCACGAAGAGTCAGACACAACTAAACAACCACAACATAATCAGGTCAATCCCCTGTTAGAGGTTTGGAGGAAAATTTGTCACACAGCCATTAAAGGCAGAAGAGCATGCCAAGGAAGCAGTTGGCAGCATCCGTTCCTTTTCTAGTTTTCTAAATCAAGCACTCGGGCTTCATCCTGCATCTAAGTCTCCCTGTATTGGAACGGCATTATATGCAAATATAGTCACTAGGGGAGAAATTTTATTTCAAAGGTGAATCTATCCCTTACAGCGAGTTTCAACTATAGAGCGGGTTGCACAGCTTAATTATGTGCAGCACAAAGCACTTTTTCATGCAGTGAATCATTAAACTATGAAACTCCTTTCAGGAGACAGGGATGGCCACCCAACTTGGATGTCTTTAAAAGAGGATTGGATAAATTTGTGAAAGAGAAGGCTGTTGATGGATACTAACCATCATAATGGCTGTGCTCCAGTTCCACAGTCAGACGCAGCAGTGTTCCCTAATATCGGTTGCTGGAAACCACAGGTGAGTGCTCTCGGGCTCAGATCCTGCTCAGGTATCTGATTGGCCACTGTGAGAACAGGATGCTAGACTAGATGGGCCGTTGGCCTGATCCAGCAGGCACTTCTTATGTTTTTTCTCCTCTGTTTTAAGAATTCTAAGGTCTCAAATATAGAATAAAGGTTCACAAAGGCATGAGGTAAACACAGGTAAAGGTAAAGGGACCCCTGACCATTAGGTCCAGTTGCGAACGACTCTAGGGTTGCGGCGCTCATCTAGCTTTACTGGCCGAGGGAGCCGGCGTACAGCTTCCGAGTCATGTGGCCAGCATGACTAAGCCGCTTCTGGCGAACCAGAGCAGTGCACGGAAACGCCGTTTACCTTCCCGCCGGAGCGGTACCTATTTATCTACTTGCACTTTGACGTGCTTTCAAACTGCTAGGTTGGCAGGAGCTGGGACTGAACAACGGGAGCTCACCCTGTCGCGGGGATTCGAACCGCCGACCTTACAAATATAATTTGTAAACCGATCGGCAAGCCCTAGGCTCTGTGGTTTAACCCACAGGGCCACCCACGTCCCATATGTACCAGGTACGTAAGTATATAAGCCGCATGTCTGAAATAGTACAGCACAGCGATCCTGAAGCCATCTTGACTCTTAATAACCCCAAAGATTTCCTCTGCAGGAGGAAATATCTTGGAGAAAGCTTTCCCGGTAGTTCTTTGCACTTAGAAATTCTGTCTTAAGTGCATATTTTGTTTATGGATAGATTAGGCCTGTGACCTGGATTCAAGAACTAAAGTACAGTGGTACCTCGGGTTAAGTACTTAATTGGTTCCGGAGGTCCGTTCTTAACCTGAAGCACCACTTTAGCTAATGGGACCTCCTGCTGCTGCTGTGCCGCCAGAGCACAATTTCTGTTCTTAAGCAGAGTTCTTAACCTGAAGCGTACTTTACCCGAGGTACCTCTGTATTTCAAAAAGAATGGCCAGACTGCTCAGGTAATGCAGCCAGTAAACCATTATCAGGTATTTTAGCAGAAAGGAGAGAAGCCACACTTTCAAATTTCTGTTGCAGACCTCCTCTTTCTGTGATGGATGCATGATGCTTTTTTAAAGGTCTTTGGCTACAGTGTTGGGCAATTTCAGAAATCTTTAAAGGCTCCTGCACACTTTGTTCTTGGTCCTCACCTCCTTACAAGGTTGGTGGGTGGGACTCTGTTCAGCATAAAAATAAAGATCTGCCTTGCTTTCACTGCTTCACTGAGAGCCAGTGTGGTGTAGTGGTTAAGAGCGGTAGACTCGTAATCTGGTGAACCGGGTTCGCGTCTCTGCTCCTCCACATGCAGCTGCTGGGTGACCTTGGGCTGGTCACACTTCTCTGAAGTCTCTCAGCCCCACTCACCCCACAGAGTGTTTGTTGTGGGGGAGGAAGGGAAAGGAGAATGTTAGCCGCTTTGAGACTCCTTCGGGTAGTGATAAAGCGGGATATCAAATCCAAACTCCTCCTCCTCCTCCTCCTCCTCCTCCTCCTCCTCCTCCTCCTCCTCCTCTTCTTCTTCTTCTTCTTCTTCTTCTTCTTCTTCTTCTTCTTCTTCTTCTTCTTCTTCTTCTTCTTCTTCTTCTTCTTCTTCTTCTTCTTCTTCTTCTTCTTCTTCTTCTTCTTCCTGCCTCCATCCATTCTTCTCTGACCGATCATGGACTTTAGGGGACTCGGAATCCCTTGAGTAACTCGGCGGCAAAAGCCAACCCAATTTTTTTCTATGCACCTTATTGAGCTGCTTCTGTGGTATGTTTCCCCACCCCTCACATCATTAAAACCCTAAAGTTTTTGTCTGTGTGTGTGTGCTTCTACAAGTTTTGGAGTTTCCTGGGCCTGCTGGTAACCTTCTCCTGGTGGATAGCTGGCACTGTTTTGGCTACATAAGCAAGGAATCTCACCTCTGAGCACTGGGAGCAGAAGGAGTGATTGAGATAGAACCTTGCCTGGCTCCCTCCCTCCCTGCTGCCACAGCATCCCATCATATGCATGTTTTCCCCCCCTCTGCTTAGCAGAGAAAACGCTACCCCCCCCTTGGGGTCAGCCTCTCTCTGTATATATAGATCCCGCTCTGTCTTAGAAAGGAGGTTAAAAGTAGCTCAATCCACTTAAGGGAGAAGTTAAAATCTTGAGCATTTAAAGTTTGCCGTTGCTTCTGGAAAGAAACTAGCCTGAATTGGGGGAAAGGGGGGGGCACATAGTCCCTGAGTCCAGCAGTAACATGAGCTCTTGCTATAGTTTTATTTATTTTTTATTCTTTAACCTTTGCTCTTCCAGATGGCTTTTCATTTCCACAATGAAGCAGGCGAGCAGATCCTTAGATCCACCAAGGAACGAGGCAGAGAGAAAGCAGAAGCCAAGCATTGGCTCGTGGAGTTTGAAGAGATCTTGGCTGTCATCTAACTCAGCCCCCCCCCCCGGTTGAATAGGGTTATCTGGTCAGCAGGGGCGTAGCAAGGTAAATTGGTACCCGGGGGCAAAAATAAATAAATTGTCCCCCTCCCCCCCAGGCATAGGAAGGTCAGGTGGTACCCGGTATGGAAAATTTCTTGTCAACCCCCCCATTGATCCCCCCCCCCGCAAAAATGGTTTTACGTTATTTCATATTTTCTTACAAAGGAATAATAACAAGTAATAATAATAAAAAACTTTTATTTATATCCCACCCTCCCCGGCTGAAGTCGGGCTCAGGGTGGCTAACATCAGATACATAACATTGGTATAAAGTCAAACAATAATTAAATTACCTCCTAAAAACATCTCAAAATCAAATTAAAGTCTAATTAGATGGCTTTCCACAGGGTTAGGGTTGGGAACAGTAAGTGCTCCACTGAACTGAAATTTCAGCTTTCACGACATAGGAAAACAGCCAAGTGAACAGCTATTTTGGTGGAGGAGGGTCAAGATATTAACCGATATGCATGAAATTTCATTTATAGCTATATAATCCCTAGTATAGTAAGATAAGACCTTCGGAGCAGACATTAAAAAAAAATTCAAAAATTGTTTTCATTTCCCCCCCCAAAATTGTTCCTTGATAATTTGTCACCCCTCCATTATGGAACCCGGGGCGACCCCCCCACCCCCTTGCTACACCCCTGCTGGTCAGGACCCGGAGATTTCAGGGCCCGGACCTGAGCCGGAGGGTCAGCCCCAGGGGATATCATGAGGGGCAATGCCATGGGGGTGGTCTCCAGTGATTATTATTAATATTATTAATTAAATTTGTAAACCAACATTCATTCGAAGATCCCAGGGTGTCTCACAACATAAAAATACAAAATGGCGACACAAACCCCCCCCCCAAAGCAATAAACCCCCTGCCACAAAGGACCACAGAATGTTACACAGCTAAAGGTCTGGTTTTAGATAAACGTTTTCACCTGGCGCCTAAAGACATGTAATGAAGGTGCCAGGCGAGCCTACCTGGGGGAAGCATTCCACAAACCGGGAGCCACCACAGAAAAGGCCTCTTCTCATGTTGCTGCTCTCTGGGTCTCTCGTGGGGGAGAAACATCATGCCCTCCAAGATTTCTTGGATGAAAAAGGGATCGGATTATGCAAAATGTTAAGAGGGATGTTTGAGGAAGCTGGGTATGTTTGGTCTGGAAAAGAGAAGGCTGAGAGGTGATATGATAGCGACCTTCAAAGATCTCAAGGGCTGTCACATGGAAGAGGGAACAAGCTTGTTTTCTCCTGCTCCAGAGGGTAGGACCTGAACCCATGGCTTCAAGTTACAAGAAAGGAGAGTCCGACTAAACACCAGGAAGAACTTTCTGACAGTAAGATCCCTTCAACAGTGGAACAGACTCCCTCAAGAGGTTGTGCACTCTCCTTCCTTGTCGGTTTTTAAGCAGAGGTTGGATGGCCTTCTGTCATGGATGCTTTAGCAGAGATTCCTGCATTGCAGGGGGTTGGACTAGATGACTCTTGGGGTCCCTCCCAGTGTGGTGTAGAGGTTAAGAGCGGTAGACTTGTAATCTGGTGAACTGGGTTCGCTTCCCCGCTCCTCCACATGCAGCTGATGGGTGACCTTGAGCTAGTCACACTTCTCTGAAGTCTCTTAGCCCCACTCACCTCACAGAGTGTTTGTTGTGGGGAAGGAAGGGAAAGGAGGATTATTAGCCGCTTTGAGACTCCTTCGGGTAGTGATAAAGCGGGATATCAAATCCAAACTCTTCTTCTTAGATTCTATGATTGAGCCATTAGCAAAATGCAAATCTGAGTAGCATTTGTGGCTTGGTGTTCACAAAGAGCAGATTTCTGGACTCTACCACTTTGGACTCAAACTGGGAACCCATCTGAATGCATATATATCCCACGTAGAAAGCTAGACATCCGACAAATGAGTTCTAACCTTTCTGCTACAAGAAGTTCCTGCAAGGAATTTTGTGGTTGTTCTATGGAGGGTCATGCAGCCATGTGAGCCCCCGCCTGCAGTTTGAAATGGTACAGCCCAGAAACAGCCTGACGACCTCATCTGCTTTCTTTTTGCGAGCAGAAGACCCAGAAGCCTCTGCGGTTGTGTTTGCTGTAATGCGGAGGGTCTCTTCCAACATGCGGGCATTCTTTCCCCACTGGATAAATCAAGCTGCTCCATCAATCAAATGCTGAAATGCTGAGTTCATTCTCACGTGCCTTTCCGTTGCCCCCGAGACCCGGAGTTGTTTCTCTGGCTGGGGCTGGTGGTGATCACCTGGAACCATTTCCCAGTCCTCGGGAGCAGCAGGAGTGTCCATTAGCTGCCACGGATCAGCGGGAATGGTGTGTAAATTCCGGATATCGATGGCGGGCCCCGGCCTCTTATTGGCCGGCGCTTTCCGCTCTCCGAAATGGGTCATTTAAAGAGAAAACTGTAAAGTGTTCGGCGCGGAGAAGGTATCATAACAAGTCTTCTGTCTCCGCCGTGGCGCACACAGAGTAGGCATTCAAAGAGGAAACTTGGGGGAGCTCGTTTAATGGAATGAACCCAAGGACCCCCAACAGACCTCTCCACCCTGCCCCTTTGCTACCGTTTCCCACACAGACACAACAAACGCTTCCCTTCTTTGGCATCATCCATCGGCACAGACGCCTCCACCCGTTGCTGCCTCCCCCCACCAAAAAAAAAATTAGTGGGGCAGCTTATTTTGCTCGTAGGGCATGGTGGTAACAGGCTCGGCAATAGCTTGGAAGTCACCGAGAAGAGCGCTGTTGACTTCGACAAGATTTGCGCCATTGAGGCCGGCAGGGCTCTCGAAGGAACAACAACTGGTTTTTATTAGGCCAGAGAATCCACCAGCTACGGAGAAGTCGGGGGCATTCTCTAAGGAAGACCACACCAGTTTGGACAGGTCAAAGACCTCCGAAAATGTGGCTGAGCAATGGAGTACCCAGCTGGAGAAATTCGGAGTGGTACTGGTTATGTTTAGCCTGGAAAAGAGGAGACTGAGAGGAGATATTACTGCCATTTCCAAATATCTAAAGGGCTGTCACATGGAAAGTGATGTCCTCCAGATATTGTTGGACCACAACACCCATCTGCCCTGAGTGTTGGCCATGCTGGCTGGGGCTGATGGGAGTTGGTGTCCAGCAGCCACTGGAGAGCACCAGCTTGGCTAGGCTTGCTCCAGGCTGCCTGCCAAATTATCACCAATCTGCTGCCGTGTGCCCGGCTAACATACAGCACCATTCAACTCCCATCTTATAATTTCCTCCTTAGATGCACCTGTCAAATAAGATTTCACTTCATGCCTCTGAGGAAGTGAGCCTGAATCCACAGACGTTTATGCCATCATGAATTTGTTTCAAGGTGCCGAAAGACTCATTGCTCAGGAGCCGACTTCCAGGAGCCAAGGTCCATCATCCCCCTTAATAAAATATTTGAGGGGGCAGGGCTCCCCAAAGTTAATGGGCATTGCCATTCAAATGGTGTGCATGCAGTGCATCATGTGACTGATTATGCGGGACAGAGCTTACCTGACCCCCGCCATATTTTATTCAAGATGGCACCCCTGGGTGCAAGAGACTAGCAAGGTTACAGTCCATGGAATTTAAACCAAATTTTAGATTTTGAACCCCATGGGTTGTTGTTTTTTTAACCTCAACAATTTTAATAACACCTCTTGGGTGAAAACAGCCAGAAGGGTCCACTTGTCTCTATGCATTTGCTGCCTCACTTGAGCTGGGTATTTTGAAGCACCCCTGGTTTCCCGATCCTTGATTTGTCCATTGCTATTTGTGCTTTTTAAAAATGGTATGCGGTGGGCAACATTATAGCATGCTGCACAAAGAAATACAATAGCCATGCCTGGACATTTGCAAGTTTGAAAGTCACGTGGAATCATGGAGCATGTATATGTGTGAATCACGACAACCAGTCTTGGGAGACGCAGTCATACCTTGGGTTACGGCCGCTTCAGGTTGCACGGTTTTGGGTTGCACACCACGCCGAAACTGGAAGTACCGAATTGCGATTTGCGCATGCACAGATGCAGCACTGCGGGTTGCGAGCACTGCGGGTTGTGAACGCGCCTCCCGCACGGATCACGTTCGCAACCCAAGCGTCCACTGTAATGATAATTGAGATAATATCATGCACCTTAGTGACTTTCAGTTTTTGTGATTTGGTTACTTCTTTTCCAGTCGTACTTCTGTGCATTGTTTTGCAGCTGAGCTCGGACAGGTCAGGTCAGAAACCAGAGCAGGTGCATTTAGTCAAAGGTCTCTTGGCAGAACATCGTTGAGCATCCTTCACTGAGAGGCGATTGCCCAGTAGCACATGGAAGGGACTAGGTGGAGAACTTTGATTGTGCACGTGGTACCAAACCACACTACAACTCCCAGGGGGCTGGTGCAATAATAGATGTGTGAGTGGCCTTATCAGCACCCACACAAAGAGCTGGGAGCAAATTCTTAAAAGAACAGGCCTGCTTTTTCTGAAGGCTCGTAAAGACTGGGCCGATTCCGAGTTGCACTGCTCCTAGTTTCAATTAGTGGTGCTGTA
Organism: Lacerta agilis; assembly: GCF_009819535.1. Classification (NCBI taxonomy): domain Eukaryota; kingdom Metazoa; phylum Chordata; class Lepidosauria; order Squamata; family Lacertidae; genus Lacerta; species Lacerta agilis. Next base: position 47,636,975 of record NC_046324.1, read on the forward strand.
TCAAAAGGTGACATTTGGTGCTACAGAACTTCGTTATCATTCTTTGGCTGTTGCATGCTGGAAAACAAAGGGGGACGATATCGGCTGGCTGTTGGAGAAAGAGAGAGGACAAATAACTCAGATGCATCTGGAACGGAACTGCCTGTCCAGAGAAAAAGGTCTTTCCAGCTACCAGAAGGCCGATGCCTTGCCCTCGGTGCCTGAAGATGGCCAAATCCTAATCAGGAGGGATGCACTTTGCAGAACAAGTTTCCTGCCTGCCTGCCTGTCTGTCCATCCTTTCCATTTGCTGTGCAAACAGCAATTCCTGACAGCTAATATTTCACCGAAAACAGAGCCAGCATTCTCTCTCCCCCTGTCTCCCTCTCCCTCTCCCCTGTTTATGAAGCTGAGGGTAAGTGTTTAATTAGTTGCCTAATTGCCTGGGTAATTGGTAGACATACTCAGCTCTCCAAGTAATCAGTCTGAACAGGCCTTGAAAATAACTGGCCCAATATTCATTAGTGCAGTTAAATCGTTAAACAGTTACTGTGTTTGGTTCCCGACAAAGCCCAGCTAACAGCTGCGCTGGGCGCATCTCAATGGCGCTTCCCGTCCTCAGCGGATGGGAAGAGACAGGGCCAGCCGACCAGTGGACTCTCTCGCCATCGTGGCTGGCAGGGAAGGAGAGGGGAGGAGAGGATGGGACAGATGGAGGCGCCGAGCGGGGCGCGAGAAGCGGCTCCCTTCGTACGGGGCGAGGTGCTAAGTCGATTCCCCTCGCTGTTGCCTGGCTCCTCTTTTTCCTGAGGATCTGCCAATATTGGGAAAGCTCTGCTCAGGAGAGAGGGGAGACGGGCGTCTGCTGCTGAAATCCGTGGCACCGAGGGAGATGCGTTGAAGGGTTTTGTGCGGCTGGAGCCGTGTTGCAGACGCACGGCCTCAGCGGCCTCATCCAAAGCCACTTGGCGCGCGTGGAATCTGTTTGCCACATTGTCCTCTTCTCTGGTCATGTCAGTTACTGCGTCTCACCAGGCCTGGGAGCAGGAGTCCTGCCAGACACAGGAACAAGGGTTAGGGATGGGGAATAAAGATCTGCATTGTGATCTGCTGCCCCTGTGGATCTCGCCACCTGAGGCGGTTACCTCCTCTTGCCATATAGGTGGGCCGGCCCTGCTCACACAATACCTTCCAAGGTAGCCCCACATATAGAGCGCATTGCAGTATCTCTCATGTGAGGTGTGAATGTGAGCTGGGTCTCACCCTCCAGAGCAGCCGTCCTACAACCCTGGTGGCCTCCAGTGGTTTTAGACTACAACTCCCATCAGCCCAAGCCAGCACGGTTCTGAGGTTCCTCGACGGAGTCAGCGGCATGCGCTGAGCAAATTTTACAGCCTTCAAACCACGCCACAAGAATTTTTTCAGTTCGGCTGGAGAGCACGGATCAGCTGCAGGTGCCGGCCACAGTGTGCTATTGGCCTCTTGCTATTTTCCTTGACAGTTCTGTGGCTTTGTTCCACCTAACATCTGCAAGACATTACGTTTGGGCTCCTAGGACGGGCGAATGCCCCCCGTTCCCTCCCTGCAAAATCCCCAAAGGCCATGGCTATGAAAGGGAAAGCTCCACTTGGGTGGCCCAAGCGCTGAGTTTCTCCTTCTCCTCCTTCTGATAATGATGATAATGACGAATAACTTTTGGGAGGGCCGGCCCTTCCAGAGGGTGATGAAAGGGCGACTGCCCTTCGACAAGTGAGGTCACGGCGAGGAGGGATAAACAGCTTTTACAAGGCAGGTCACATGTTGCTTTCTGATGTCAAAGGGTTGCAGATCTCAGGTCCGTGTGCAGATAGTAGTTTTGCAATTAATTTGTAGATGGCCTTCTAAACCACCACCTCAAAGCAATCCACGCACATGGTGGTTAAAAACACAAATACGACAAATACATTTATTTAATTTATTTATTAATATAAGAACACAAAAATACATAAATAGCAACATACGGAATCAATAAACAATGTTCCCCCACCCCATATTTTATTTAAAAGAAGATTAAAACTCTAACAAGTAGGGGGACGCGGGTGGCGCTGTGGGTTAAACCACAGAGCCTAGGGCTTGCTGATCAGAAGGTCGGTGGTTCGAATCCCCGCGCCGGGGTGAGCTCCCGTTGCTCGGTCCCAGCTCCTGCCCACCTAGCAATTCGAAAGCACGTCAAAGTGCAAGTAGATAAATAGGTACCACTCCGGCGGGAAGGTAAACAGCATTTCCGTGCGCTGCTCTGGTTTCGCCAGAAGCGGCTTAGTCATGCTGGCCACATGACCCGGAAGCTGTACGCTGGCTCCCTCTGTCTATAGAGTGAGATGAGCACCACAATCCCAGAATCGTCTGCGACTGGACCTAATGGTCAGGGGTCCCTTTACTTTTACCTTTAAAACTCTAACAAGTGGACACTTGTGCTATAGACCGATTTACGCAGCTGGGAGATCCTGTTGGAAGAAAAATGTTCCCAGCTGTTTCTGCAAAGTACAGACAGGGATGCTATTCCACAAAACAGGGATTGCCACACTAAAAACCCTGCTCTGAGTTACAATGGAGTGGGCTTCTGAGATCTTAGGAATTTGCAGGAGAGACTCAAATCTATGGATGGACAAATCTATCAGTTTTGCTTTCTCTAACTTTCTCATTTCCCCAGGCATAAGTTCATTTCTCCATGTCAGTCCGCAATTTATTTTTCCAAAAGAAACGACCATGAAAATTCACCAGCATTTTAGTATGCATTTTCCCAATATGAAGCATTTTCATCTATAATTTTCACGAATACATACACAATTTTTTACGAACACTTTTCGCTCGGTGTGTCCCTTTTTGTACACACTGGTGGAGAACTGCATTGCAAAACTTGGGAGAAATAAGGGTTTCGAAAGGTGACATTGCATATTCAGTTTGCCCGTTGCTTCGGAAAGGGTGGATTAAATAGATTCACCTTTAAATGCAAGCTGAATCAGATTTCTCCCCCATTCCTAATTAATCAGTGAGACTGAGGGGTGGCCCCTGGTGATGTCACAGGGGGCGGGCCTCAGTGATATTATTCTCCATGACTGAGGCCTGGAGATGGAGGTTAATTGGGAGAAGAGAGGAGGGAGGAGAGGAGGCCAGACACCCCTCCCCTGGAGAGTCTATGCAATAATTTGCAGCCGGCTCCTGCCAGGTTGAAGTTTGCAAGCTGAATGCATAGTTTTCTGAATTAAATAATAATAATAATTAAAGGCACTCTGGCCCACCCACTGGTTGATCTCCTGCCGCCGCCACCTGGAGTGGGCCAGGAAAACCTGGAGAGCAGATCAACCCTACTTGGGAGCTTCTCAACATTGCTTGTCCTGCCCTAGCTCCCCCCAGACGTTGTTCCCAAACCTGCTTCTGTCTGACCTTGTTTCGGCATCTCCCGACTCCTGCATTCATTACAAGCCCGGCGTTTGGAGGGAGCCGGCGTCCGGTGCGAGGAGCAATGCCCCAATGACTTGCTGCCTCAGCTTGTCTTTGTTGGTTCAGCGCTTGCTCGGTTTTAAGAAGCTGTTAGAAGCCTAAAGATCCGGCGCTGTGTTAACATGTTAGCAGCAATTATCCCTTCCCTAGTGAAGGCTTTCCCTGATTGGAGCTTTTGCATATTCATCTGAGGAAGACTTACTGCCTGGCAGAAGCTTCTTCAAGGTCAGGGATTTTGCTTCTTTGGATTCAATACCCATCATAGACAAAGATTATGAGAGAGGGAAGGAGAGGGGAGGGATGGGGGATGGGGAGGGAGGAAGCCTTCGGAGGCAAGCAAATCCCACCGGGCTCAGATCTCCCATTACTTACAGGTGGGGGGAGCAGGCACTGGTGTAACTTCTACCTAATTTCATAGTGCGGCCATGGGTGGATTTGCAGCTTCGTTGTTACAGCTCAGGGAATTGCAAACCGCCTTCCTTCGAGGAACCATTTCCCCCTTAAATGCCCCCCTTTGTGTGGACTTTCCAAGACTTCCAGCTGCAGAACCCCTCCATGCTGCTGAGGATTCTGGGTATATTCTAGAACGTTCCACATGGGAAGATAGGCAAGCCTGTTGTGCCTAGCGCTGAGGATTCTGGGTATATTCTAGAACGGTTCCACATGGGAAGATAGGCAAGCCTGTTGTGCCTAGCGCTGAGGATTCTGGGTATATTCTAGAACGGTTCCACATGGGAAGATAGGCAAGCCTGTTGTGCCTAGCGCTGAGGATTCTGGGTATATTCTAGAACGGTTCCACATGGGAAGATAGGCAAGCCTGTTGTGCCTAGCGCTGAGGATTCTGGGTATATTCTAGAACGGTTCCACATGGGAAGATAGGCAAGCCTGTTGTGCCTAGCGCTGAGGATTCTGGGTATATTCTAGAATGGTTCCACATGGGAAGATAGGCAAGCCTGTTGTGCCTAATGCTGAGGATTCTGGGTATCTTCTAGAACCTTCCACAAGGGAAGATAGGCAAGCCTGTTGTGCCTAGCGCTGAGGATTCTGGGTATATTCTAGTACAGTAGGGGCACCATTGACCACAGTGTGCACATTGTTCTGTGAACTGCCCTGAGACCTCTGAGTATAGGGCAGTATATAAGTTCAAATAATAATAATAATAATAATAATAATAATAATAATAATAATAATAATATACAGTGGTCCCTCGACTTACGAAATACTCGACATCCGAATTTTTCAACTTGCGAACGAAAAAAGTGGCCGCACGCCAATGAATTTTTCGGCATCCGAATGGAAATCCGTTGGCATTTTAGATGTGGTTTCCTCGACTTATGAATTTTTCTTTTAAAAACTGCTTCAATGCATTCCTATGGGGGAATCGCTTTTTTGACTTACGAACTTTTCGACCTATGAATGTGCTTTCGGAACGGATTAAATTCGTAAGTCGAGGGACCGCTGTAGTCCATATGGGAAAGCAGCTAAGCCTGTCAGACTCTATTTCCCTCACACAGCTATAAATCCCAGAATTCCCTGGGAAGAGGGACTGACTATTAAACCACTCTGGAAATTTGTAGCTCTGTTTTCCCCTATTTTTTTCTACGTTTTTCTAGGACTATGGGTTTTCCAAAAGCGAAACAGCCCCAAATGTTCACTACAGAGTACTGAAGAGGCCAAGCTTCTTTTTTGTGAGTGTACAACAGTAGAGTTCTTTTTTAAGAACTTAAAAGCTTCGTTTAAGGGTTATTTTTTTTCAATATGAAAAATAATATATTGCTGTGGTTTTACAAAAAATGAATAAATCCTAAGCTCTTTAAAACTTTGCAAGCAGTGGTCTAGACGACCTCGTGTTGAAAGGTCTGTCAGAGGCTGGTAAGGGACTAGAAAGGCCAGTATGAAGCTGCAAAGTTATGAAAAGAAATAGTGAAAGCAGGAATTCGCTTGGTTCAGCCACATATTAACTGTTTTAAGGTAAGAAAGATAAAGAGGCCAACCCTGCTGTACCTCGAAATTAGGAAATCAGTGTGGGTTATGGAAGAAAGTGAATCCTTCTCACTGCCTTTAACTTCCGCCTCAGAAAGTACCTGAATTTATTTGTCTGCAATCTGGCAGGCTTAATTCAGGCTGAAGGGGCTCCTATGCCTGCAAATTTTACCCACTCTGGCTCAAAAGGGGAAAGTTGTGGCTACTTTCAGATTCTCCAATATGGTGAATGGAGAGTCCAGAGCTTTATTTTACAGACCAGCTTGGGACCAGAAATACAGATCAAAGATGAGAAAGCACAAAGCAACTCAGAAACAAATTTGTTTTGTTTTTTTAATTGAGCCCAGTTGTGGGACCTGTTGTTGTTGTTGTTGTTGTTGTTGTTCAGTCGTTCAGTTGTGTCCGACTCTTCATGACCCCATGGACCAGACCTGTACACACCCCTAATAAATACATATTTTTGCAAGCCATTTCCCCCAATGTGCATTTTTGAAAGTTCCCCCTAACGTTGTGCATTTTTGCAAGCCATTTCCCCATACGTTGTGCATTTCTTGTATTTTGTTTTCAGTAACAAAATGCATGCTAACGCACACTTTCCCGAGTATCATGTGCGCTTTTGCACATGTCTTTACAACGAAGAGCACAAAATTGGGAGGCGTGTGAATTTTGAAGGGTAGCTGTGCTCCAGTTTGTGCATCTCTTTCGGAGCGTGTGAATGAGCGCGTTAGAATGAGATCGGGGCAGAATTTCTCTCCCTTCCCTAATGATGACTTGTTTGTTTTGCGAGAACGGGCGCTTTTCAGACTAGCGCTGGGCTGGCTGCCTTGGTGCCTGCTCCCCCCCATACCCACTTGACAATATGGATCTGTCTAAATCTCTTTCAGATTGGATGTAAGGGGCTGGATGGCAGTCGTATTAAGGAGGATGGACGATTCTCCAAATAATCATGGGTGCTGGGTGTTGCCTTTTGAAAAGAAGTCCTCTGAATCCACATTTGACTTAATTCTACCCCCCCCCCCCAACCCCCAGCCCCATTCTCTAAAGGGTGCTTTCTCCTTAAGGAACAACACTGTTGGGCATGCATGTGTATGCATTATTCTGTGAAAAGAAGTTAAACCGGAGGGGGATTTTCCACGGAGGCACTTTAGCGCCTCTCCCCTGCTGATTTCTTCACTTTAAAAAAAAAAAAAGGAAAAAGGAAAAGGAAAAAATAATTACTTCTCAGCCTCTAACCTTTCCAGCAAGTGACTTTGTAATAAATAATCCACATGTCCCTTCAGTGCAATCCATCAGCAGGAACGCCTAATTACTTTAGACTCACTTTGAAAACCCTTCCAGTGCCAGTTTCAAATAAATAAAAAATTAACACGGAAGCTCTCCGGCACCGAGCCAGGAAGAAAGTTTCCTCCAATCTCTTCTTCTGGGCTGGAGGGTTTGATTTCGAGATTGCTTGCAAGCTGATAGCAGCAACCTGGCAGTGAGAGATCGCAGATATTTAGTGGGCGGCGTTGCTTAGGTAGCCAAAACTGCGCCACCCAGGCGCAAGGCGGCAATATCGGTGAGGCTTTGGGGAAACTCCAAAGTTTGCAGAAGTGTAAGGAGTGTTTTGCTTAAAAGAAAAGAACCCACTGATGACTGAGCATGCTCAGTGGCCAAAGAATGTTAAGCGAACATTGATTGGAAGTCCAATTAGGAGGGTGTATGGAATGGAGCGCGGGTGGCGCTGTGGGTTAAACCACAGAGCCTAGGGCTTGCCGATCAGAAGGTTGGAGGTTCGATTCCCCCGCGACGGGGTGAGCTCCCGTTGCTCGGTCCCTGCTCCTGCCCACCCAGCAGTTCAAAAGCACGTCAAAGTGCAATTAGACAAATAGGTACCGCTCCAGCGGGAAGGTAAACGGCGTTTCCGTGTGCTGCTCTGGTTCGCCAGAAGCGGCTTAGTCATGCTGGCCACATGACCCAGAAGCTGTACGCCGGCTCCCTTGGCCAATAAAATGAGATGAGCGCTGCAACCCCAGAGTCGGACACGACTGGACATAATGGTCAGGGGTCCTTTATGGAATGGAGCAATGAAGAGGAGGGCATGGCTGGCTGAACAGTGGGCAGGTGCACTTTCCCCTCGCCACAACTCATGGCAAATTCCAGTTGTTGCTCATGGCAAATTCCAGTTGTTGCTCCTTTGTTTTGCACCACTCTATGCTCCACTTAGTGATGTATGGAAGTGAGAGCTGGACCATCAAGAAGGCTGATTGCTGAAGAATTGATGCTTTTGAATTCTGGTGCTGGAGGAGACCCTTGAGAGTCCCATGGACTGCAAGAAGATCAAACCGATCCATTCTGAAGGAAATCAGCCCTGAGTGCTCACTGAAAGGACAGATCCTGAAGTTGAGGCTCCACCTCATGAGAAGAGAAGACTCCCTGGAAAAGACCCTGATGCTGGGAAAGATGGAGGGCACAAGGAGAAGGGGACGACAGAGGATGAGATGGTTGGACAGTGTTCTTGAAGCTACCAACATGAGTCTGACCAAACTGCGGGAGGCAGTGGAAGACAAGAGTCGGACACGACTAAACAACAAATGCTCCACTTCTTTTAGTTTAAAAAGTAAAAATAACAAGGAGCAAAAACATGAAGGAACTCAGAGCAGGACCACAATATTTCATTTCATTTTTTTATTTGTATGTCGCCTTTCCACAGTTAAAAAAAACCAACAATGCTCAAGGCGGCTTGCAGCATGACAAGATTTACATAATTACAAAAGTCATAAACAATAAATAAACCACGTTTAAAAAAAATACACAACCAATTGGAAAACAATTTCCACATAAATCAAAATGTAAAACTAAGAATACAGCATTAATATCACAGTTTAAAATGACATAGGTAAAAAATAACAGCAGTTTCAACAAAAAAACAAAAACAAAATGGAGCTCTCTCTGCCCAGCAGCAGCAGCGGCAGTGGCAGCAGTCCTTTATAGAGCCCATCAAGACCTGCCCTGGGCCCGGTGGTGAGTGGCCTGCACAGAATAGGATTTAGAAGTACAAAACAAAAGCAGAACACTGGGGGGAAAAACTGCTAAGGCACCAGATTCACTTCCAAAACAGGGCCAGATAATTCAGAACGCCAAAATCCAGGTAGGAATTCAGAGTGGGATAATTTTAGAGCCTAGGAAGCTGCCTTGTAAGAGCTGGCCCATGGAGCTCTGTTCAGTCTACACTCACTGGCAGAGGCTTTGTGATTCGAGGACCCTACTCCCACATGTCAGGAATAAAACACAACGACACATAAATTTTAGGTTAAATGGAGGTAAAAGGCCACAACTTTATTGGTTACAGCATGTGAGTGGTATTGGCTTAGGCATTGGGTTGAACAGACTATAGTTGACTCCCCCCGCAGAGCGTGGAGTCACTCAAGGGTTAACCGCCCATGAGGTGGAGCTTGTTGATGCAAGATACAACTGGAAGCTCCACCCCCTGAAGTCACCGGAGGTCGTGCCATGGCCCCTAGCCACCAACAGGGCATTGGACAGGATCCACAACCGCCGGATTCCTTTACGGAATACCCAAAATTTAGGAGGGTTAGGCGATGGCCCGAACCTTGCCCTCTGATACCACACTAAACCCAATGCCTAACCGCCAATCTAACAAAGTTGTGACAATTTGCTATGAGGCGCAGGAACGACGCAGAATGGCGGAGAGGGGCCGCCGTGGCTGCCCAGGTGCAGCAAAAACCCGCCCCCAAGTCAGCCCTATTGGCTGACTGCTAGGGGCGCGGCGCGGCGGCGGGAAAGGTAAGGCTGGGGTGAAACGCCCCCGCCTAAGTGCTGGAGCCGGCTCCCGCTCACAACCCCTCCCCTCGCTGAGGAGGAGAGGCTTTCTCGGGTGTCAGACAGGAAGTCTTTCCTAGCCCTACCTGGAGACGCCAGGGATCGAACCCAGGACGCTCCGCATGCAAAGCATATACTCAGCTGCTGAGCTATAGCCTTCTCAGAACCATAGCATCCTTTGTTATTGGTACATTTTCATTCCAAGTTTAAACACTGGCCGTCTAAAGAGGCAGCGTATGCCAGTCTGCCCACCCCACATGCTACCACCAGGCTTGAAATTATTGCATTGACACCACAACTACACCCAGGATAGATTTATATCAGCCTGGTTGTGAATAGCGCTAGAGGAACGGGACGGGCAGTTTAATGTGGAACGAGAGACCCACACTATTGCCTGGCAGGGCAAATGTGCCATGTGTTACGGATTTGCTGCGACGCTCTCGCATGGGAGCAATGTTTTCTTTTCCTCTTATAATCCCGTAATGAAGACACGGAGAGGCCAGCGGCAGTCAAGCCTCTTCTCCCAGCTCAGATTGTTCTGGCAGGTCTCCCGAGTTCCTGGGACAGGGAAATAACAGCAGTGCCCACAATATTCCTTTGTGCACATTATTTGGGCTTGAAGGATAGCAGTAGCGACCTCGTTCTCCAAATGTGTGGATCGTTGCGTCACCATAAGAACGCGAGAGGCTGCTGGAGCAGGACAATGAAGTCCAGGATTGTGTCCTCACAGTGGCCAACCAGATGCTTCTTCTGGGAAACAACCAAGCAGGATAGGAGCGCAAGAGCCCTCTCCCTCATGTGGCTTCCAGAAATTGGCATTCAGAGACCATAGTAGCCATTGATAGCCCTATCTTCTATAACTATGTCCAGTTCTCTTTTAAAACAACCCAGGTTGGTGACCGACTCTGCCTCCTGTGGGAAGGAGTTCCACAGTTCAACTATGTGCTGTGTGAAGAAGCGCAGCGGTACCTTTGTTTTAGAACAGCTTAGCTTGCGAACAACTTGGAAATAGAACGCCGCAAACACAGAAGGAGGCGTTCCGGTTTGTGAAGTTTGCCTTGGAAGCTGACCATGTTCCGCTTTCTGTCGACTGTGTTTGTAAATTGAGTCTCCCGCTGCTAATCAGAGGCTTCCTGGTTGAGTCTGTGGGCTGTGGAGTCCCAAGCACCCACGCAACACAGAGCTGATATCTGGAGCTCTCTCTCTCTTTGCGTTTTTACGTTTTTGTTTGTGTGACTTTTTCGGGTTTTTGACTGTGACTTGTTCTCCGTTTTATGGAACTGGCTTGTGACTGTGGCTTGTGACTCCGTTTTTGTGACTGTCGCTCGTGACTTCGTTTTTGTGACCTGTTTTGTGACCCAGTTCAGCTACTGATTGATTGATTGATTGATTGTGTGACTGCAGAAATGGATAAAAGCCCCCCATCCATCCAAACAATGACTATCATCAGTGATTGCTGTGTCTCTCAACAGCATGGGTAGGCAAACTAAGGCCCGGGGGCCAGATCCGGCCCAATCGCCTTCTCAATCCAGCCTGCGGACGGTCCGGGAATCAGCATGTTTTTACATAAGTAGAATGTGTCCATTTATTTAAAATGCATCTCTGGGTTATTTGGGGGGAATGGGAATTCGTTCATTTTTTTCTTCTTCAAAAGGTCCGAGGGAAAGTGGACCGCCCCCCCCTGCTGAAAAAGTTTTCTGACCCCTGCTCAGCGGCCACTGGATGCTTTTGTCTCTCCCAAATCTCTTAAGAACGTAAAGCAAACCCCCCCTGCCAGATCAAGACCAGGACCAACCTGGGCCAGCATCCTGTTATTGCACTCCCATTTTCAATACAGTGGTACCTCGACTTACGAATTTAATCCGTTCCGAATGCACATTCGTAGGTCGAAAAATTCGTAAGTCTAAAAAAGCGATTTCCCCATAGGAATGCATTGGAAACGAAAAATTCGGAAAAATTCATAAGTCGAGTAAACCGCATCTAAAATTTGTAAGTCAAGTAAACCCCATCTAAAACCGCCAACGGATGTCCTTTGGATGTCGAAAAATTCGTAGGCGTGCAGGTACTTTTTTCATTTGTAAGTCGAAAAATTCAGATGTCGAGTAATTCGTAAGTCGAGGTACCACTGAATTTGAGTACATCCTTATTCTCCACTTTACTTTTTGCTCATATGAGCTTATCGACTTCCCTCCCTCCCGCCTCATGGCTTTCAAAGCCCAATTTTATATCACAGTGGGAGGCAGTTTGGCCAAACTCATGTTGGTAGCTTTGAGAACACTGTCCAACCATCTCGTCCTCTGCCGTCCCCTTCTCCTTGTGCCCTCCATCTTTCCCAACATCAGGGTCTTTTCCAGGGAGTCTTCTCTTCTCATGAGGTGGCCAAAGTACTGGAGCCTCAACTTCAGGATCTGTCCTTCCAGTGAGCACTCAGGCCTGATTTCTTTAAGAATGGATAGGTTTGATCTTCTTGCAGTCCATGGGACTTTAAATAAATATAAAAATGGTAATAACCATTATCGTTACAAGTCTTCTTTCAACCCTGCTAGTGTTGTTAATTGTGTACAATAGTCCTTCAAGCATTGTATAAATTTACTCCGGTCTTTTTGAAAAGCTTGTTCACTCTGGTTTTTCAGATTTTTTTTGCTAGTTCTGCAAAGTCCATCATCTTCATCTGCCGCTCTTCTTTCGTTGCTATTTCTTGTTGCTTCCATTTTTGCATCCTGTTCTCACAGTGTCCAACTAGATGCTCTTGGGAAACCTCCAAGCTTGAGCACAATAGTGCTCTCCTCACTTGTGCTCCTATGAGCTTAATATGCCACCATGATGACCACCTGCCTGCCATTACCATATCTGCTACAAATTTGCCCAAAGGCCTTTTCGAGCCATCCTAGTTGGCAGCCATCACTACCTTTTGGGGGTAGTCAATTCTTGGAGGGCTGTTGTTGGCCAACGCGATTGGGCCAGGATTATATGCCCAATTTGTCTTGCCCCGGCGAACAACTTGGCCCAATCAAATTTTGTACCAGCTGAAGATGCACCTCTTTATCCCGGTCTTTGACAATTTGACAATTAAGTCTAATTACAGGAGAATGTAGGAAGTATCTGAAACAAGACACCACAATATAATATTAAAAATATGATAAGACATCAAACATTAAAAACCTCCCTAAAAAGGGCCGCCTTCAGATGTCTTCTAAAAGTCAGATACAGTGGTACCTCGTGTTGCGTTCGCTGTGGGTTGCGAACAACGTGGGTTACGAATGCGCCGAACCTGGAAGTACCGGAACGGGTTACTTCCGTGTTCGGCGGTTTGCGCATGCTCAGACGCATCAAATGACATCATGCACATGCGCAGAGGCACCAAATCACGACCTACGCATGCGCAGAAGTGGCGCTGCAGGTTGCGGACTGCTCATTATGCGAACGGGGCTCCGGAACGGATCCCGTTCGCCTCCAGAGGTACCACTGTAGTAGTTTATTTCCTTGACATCTGATTGGAGAGCGTTCCACAAGACAGGTGCCACTACCGAGTAGGGCTGTCTGATTGGCTTGCCTTGTTTCTCTCTCCCTTCCCCTTCTCATCTTCTTTCCTCTCGAAAGCATCCTGGAAAAGAGAGAACAATAAGCTCTCGAATAGCTGGGGAAAGGGAGAGAGAGAGAGTCAAAGAGAGAGAGAGAGAGAGAGCTTGAAGGGTTGGGGTTGCGCTCTCTCAAGTCCCAGCAACAATAAGGTCTGATTTCCCCGTGTGTCGGGGGACAAAGACACTTTCAAACCCTCCACAGGAGAATTAATTAAACGAATTTTGCTCTGCCAATTGTTTGTTATTTTTGCTGACCTCACCACGTGGATTAATATTTAATTAGCCTTTAGGAGAAGTGGAAGGGCACTTATTAACCTGCTATGTCAACCTGTCAGGCCCGGGGGTCTCTGGACAGAAGGTGTGTTACTGTGGAACAATGCGAGGGGGAGTCTCACAAGCTGAGAGACACACACACACACCCTGATCCAGGACTCGGCTACACAGGACACCGGTATCCTCACGAGCCTCTATCCTTGCCTGCGCTCCCCCCCCCCCCCGCTCTCCCTTCCCAAGACGGTTTGTTGTTTCTTTCCATTGAACACCGGCCTCTGGAGGCCGCAGTCAGGAGCAGAGAAGCAGCGGTGGGGAAGGGACGGCTTAACCCTTTGCTTCCCTGGTGTCCGCCCAGAACCGGACCACCCACGAGGCAAGCGGAAGTGACTGCCTCGGGTGGCAGGATCTACAGGGACAGCAGATTTGGTCTCCGAGAAACGCATTGGCCACTGCTGCTGCTGTTGCAGTTGTAGAAACAGCTGTGGTACTCTTCTTGGAGGCAGGATCTGCTGTCTCCTTGGCAGCCGCCCATTGCCACTGCTACAGCAGCCTCTTGGCGAATAGAAGACGTTGCTGGTCTCCCAGAGGAAATAGAGGGGGCTGCCCTCTGGGGTCTCCTGGGGTCTGTGGTTCAGAGCTGGGGGGTCCTGCTTTTGATTTCCACTTCAATAATTGGGTAAGGTTGTTTCCCCTGTTAGGATATTCCATTCCACCTTAAGGTTACAGTCATGGAACTGTTGCGTGTCACATGTCTGTTTACACACCAGCACAGAGATTGCTGGGAACTTCTGTTGCTGTATAACTTTTGCTTTCCGTTTTGGACATGAAGGAGATCAGACATGTATTCTCTTTGTCCTGATGTATGCTGAATAAAATGCTTGTAAATACGCTAACACAAGCCTCTCGCACCACTTCTGTTGTGCAATGGACTCTGCTGATTGTGTGCCCAGTCTTTTCAAGACTGGGTCACTGAATCTGGCTGTTCCAGGGATCAGACATCGCCCGGCAGTTGGGGTGTGAGCCAGCTGGGGGCCTGCCAGCTGTCCCTGTTTCCCTGGGAATTTGCCAACATCCCCTTGCTTTCAGTGGTGGCTGGTGCCCATTGAAACTGGTAGGGCAGGAGGAAGGGTGCCAGAACCAATGACAGGCAGAGGCTACTCATTCTAGTTTTGTCACTATCCTGCTGAGTTCCACAAGGGGGCAAGACGGAGGAGGAGGAGGAGGAGGAGGAGGAGGAGGAGGAGGAGGAGGAGGAGGAGGAGGAAGCTAACAGCTAGGGCCACCCTGTGGGCTGATTAAAAGTTAGCTGGGAGCAGAGTGAGACTGTTGGGGCAGTGTCGTGGACTGGTTGGATGCATTGGAATGGTGGTTGGAATCAACTGGGAAACGCCCAGGGGACGAAGGCTCAGAGATGACAATGAGCGGTCAGAGGGAGAAGACTGGGAAGAGGAGGTGTCGGAAGTCAAAGAGGTAACAGGGTTTAGTGAGCAGGGAGAGTCTGTGGCAGAGAGAAGTCCAGAATCAGAGACAGAAGCTGAAGCAGGAGAGGAGGGAGGCCAAGAGGCAGAGATGAGTCCAGCTGGTGAAGAATTACTGGTGTCTCTCCCTCCTGTTGTGGCAAGCTCCCCGCCTTTCTGGTCTCCCAGAACCAGAAGAGGCATAAAAAGGGTGGAGGAGAGGTCAGCTTTATTCAGGCACAGTCTCTGAAAACTCTGGGGAGGCAGGGATTTTCAGTCTTGGCAACTGATCCCTGGGACAAGACCTACCCTCGGATGAGCTGTGGTGCTCATTAGGCCTGATACTCTGCCAAGTCTGTGCAGATCGTGTTGTTGCTAATAAAGTGTTAACTCCAACTTGAACGCTGTGTTTTACTGCTGGACCTGCTCCTGCCAGGCAGTGCCCTATTTTACCCCAGCGGACCAGCCACTGCCACTTGCTGGCCTGGATGGAAGACAGACACATCTTTGCGTACACCTTCCAACTTTTGCATGTCTGGAGTGTCGCCCCCTTTCTGCAGGTAAGAATCCCCCTTGTCACCCCGCCCACTTTTGCCTCCAGCCCTGCGGCCCCTGGAAGGTAGCCAATGAGGAAATGTGGTCCTTTGACTGATTCCTTACCTCTGATTTAAGGCCATGGACTCTGGAGTCAAATGGAAACAAATATTTCGCCTCCTTGTGAGCCTTGGCAGCTGCCCCCGTGTTTCGCATCCATCTCCTTTTGTTATTGTGCTGTGTTTTTTTATTTTCCTATCATTTAGCCGCAGCGATTCTTTTATCGCCGTTCTCCTGGGGACGCCGAGGGGGGGGGCCCCCGGGACGCAATCATGTCTCCGCATCAATTAGGGAGACGTTGACGCTGGGTTTAATGCATCCTCTAATGATGAGGAAGGTAAACACTTCATTAAAGGAAGGTACGCCTTCAGAGGGCATCCCAGAGAACTTGCTCCAGGAGAACACAAAGGAAGGAGGAAGGGGAGCCTTCTGTGGCAGGGAAATGAGGACCCCAACCCCATAGTCCATGCCACCAGGAGAGCGGAGAAGAGATTTGCTCAGGAACTTCTGGGTTCAAGGTTATTTGGTACCAATGCATCCTTTGAAATTCTTCAAAATTCACACTTGTGATGCAGTTCTAGAATCATAGCATCGTAGAGTTGGAAGGGACCATCTTGTACAACCTCCCTGCATTGTAGGAATCCTTTGCCCAATGTGGGGCTCGAACCCACAAGCCTGAGATTAAGAGGCACAAAGCAGTGCTAAAGTTGGACTTGGAAGAGGAAGAAGAGGAAGAAGAGGAGGAGAGGAGGAGAAGAAGAGGAGAGAGGAGAGAAGAAGACAATAAGAAGAAGAGGAAGAATAAAGAGGAGATGAGGAGGGGAGAGGAAGAAGAAGAGAAAAGAAGAAGATGAGGAGGAGGAGAAGAAGAAAAAAGAAGAAGAGAAGGAAAGAAGAGGAGGAAGAGAGAGGAGAGAAGAAGAACAAGAAGAAGAAGACGAGGAGAAGAAGAGGAAAGAAGAAAGAAGGAGAGGAAGAAGAAGAAGAAGAAGAAAGAAGAAGAGGAGGAGGAAAGGAGGAAAAGAACCAAGAACAAGAAGAGAAGGAGGAAGAAAAGAAGAAGAAAGGAAGAAGCAAATGAAAGAAGAATAAGAAGAACAAGAGGAATAAGAGGAAGAGAAGAAAACGAAGAAGAAGAAGAAAAGAGAGGAAAGAACAGAGAAGAGGAGAAGAGGAGGAGGAAGAACACAAGAAGAAAAGAAGAGAAGAAGAAGAGGAGGAAGAAGAAGAAGAAGAAGAAGAAGAGAAGAAGAAGAAGAAAGGAGGAGTTTGGATTTGATATCCCGCTTTATCACTACCCAAAGGAGTCTCAAAGCGGCTAACATTCTCCTTTCCCTTCTTCCTCCCCCACAACAAACACTCTGTGAAGTGAGTGGGGCTGAGAGACTTCAAAAATGTGACTAGCCCAAGGTCACCCAGCAGCTGCATGTGGAGGAGTGGGGACGCGAACCCGGTTCACCAGATTACAAGTCTAGCGCTCTTAACCACTACACCACACTGGTTCTCCAGAAGGGCTGTAGGCTGGGCCAACCTATTCAAGTGGGGAAGGTTAAACAGAGGGCATGCTATATACCAAGATGGAGATGTTGCCAGGGATCGAATCTGGGTAGGGTTGCCATATTTCACACAGTGAAATCCAGGCAGATAAGTTGTTGAGGGTTTTCTTGTGTCGTTTTTGAGCTATTTTTGGAAAATCAGCAAAAAAAAGCATTGACGAAATGGGCTGCCATACGTCTGGATTTTCCCGAACATTTTCCCAATTTCCACCTGGACACTGCTAGAGATAGCAATATCCGTATATGTCTGGGAAAACCCAGATGTATGGCAACCCTAAATCTGGGTGGGACCTTCTGCATGCAAAGCAGATGCTCCGCCACTGAGCTGCAGCACGCTCCAAAAAGCGTACATGCACCCAAAAAATGAATGCAAAACTTACATTAGGGATAAGCGCTTGCAAAAAAAGGTATATTTTTAGGCAAAAATTTGCATTCAGAAATGCTTTTATTTAGAGAGATGAGCAAAAGAATTTTTCATGAACTTTCTTAAATAATAAAAGGAACTGTAGCAAGCTGAGCAGATGGTTGAAAAAAAAAATGAGGACACAGGAGAGACAATTTGAAAGGTTTGTCCATCCCTGTTTGTGGCAACACTCAAGTTCTACAAACAGCAGAATCAAATAGTGCAAATCCATTTGCTTGGGGATCCCATAGGATCCAGAGAAGCCTCTTTGTCCAATCCTCTTTTAAAGCTACCCTAGCTGGTGGCCATCACTGCCTATTGTGGGAGGGAGTTCCATAGGTTAATAATAATAATAATAATAATAATAATTTATTTTTATACCCCACCCATCTGGCTGGGTTTGCCCAGCCACTCTGGGCGGCTTCCAACAGAATATTAAAATACAATAGTCTATTAAACGGTAAAAGCTTCCCTAAACAGGGCTGCCTTCAATGTCTTCTAAAAGTCTGGTAGTTGTTGCTCTCTTTGACATCTGGTGGGAGGGTGTTCCACGGGGCGGGTGCCACTACTAAGAAGGCAGTGGGCCCTCTCCCTGGTTCCTTGTAGCGTCACTTCTTGCAGCAAGGGAACCTCAAGAAGGCCCTCGGAGCTGGGACCTCAGTGTCCGGGCAGAACGATGGGGGTGGAGACCGCTCCTTCAGGTATACTGGACCGAGGCCATTAGGGATTTAAAGGTCAGCACCAACACTTTGAATTGTGCTCGGAAACGTACTGGGAGCCAATGTAGGTCTTTTCAGGACCAGTGTTATATGGTCTCGGCGGCCGCCTTCAGTCACCAGTCTAGCTGCCGCATTCTGGATTAATTGCAGTTTCCGGGTCACCTTCAAAGGTAGCCCCACATAGAGCGCATTGCAGTAGTCCAAGCGGGAGATAACCAGAGCATGCACCACTCTGGTGAGACAGTCCGCGGGCAGGTAGGGTCTCAGTCTGTATACCAGATGGAGCTGGTAGACAGCTGCCCTGGACACAGAATTAACCTGCACCTCCATGGACAGCTGTGAGTCCAAAATGACTCCCAGGCTGCCCCCCTGGTCCTTCAGGGGCACAGTTACCCCATTCAGGACCAGGGAATCCTCCACACCTACCCTCCTCCTGTCCCCAAAACAGTACTTCGGTCTTGTCAGGATTCAACCTCAATCTGTTAGCCGCCATCCATCCTCCAACCGCCTCCAGGCACTCACACAGGACCTTCACCGCCTCACTGGTTCTGATTTGAAAGAGAGGTAGAGCTGGGTATCATCCGCATACTGCTTGGAATGAAATAGTACTTTATGCAGCCATCGTGGCTTGAAGCCACCGAAAGATTTCTCGCGTTTGAAGCATTAAGCAGAGGAAACATCCCAATATACAAGGTTGCTGGGTCAGGAAACGGCTGGTCTCTTACATATGTAGGCCGCAAGCCGCCACTGGCTCCACGAGTCAAAAGCTGTGCCTTGCCTTTCTTCGCTTGGACTGCTGGCATTATTAGTCCTGTTGGAGACAGGCCTCCTCATTAATTTTTGTTTTAAGAAAGGAAAAGAAAGAAATTAAAATCCTCCGAGTTTTATTAAAGAAGGATGCTGGTAGATAATTAAATTGCGTTTAATAAATCTGCCTGCTAAATCCAGGCAAGCTCGACATCTCTTTCGTGCTTTCCCCTTCCAAAAAATGTTGCAGTGCAAAGATGGAGACCCCCTCCACCACCTTGCCTTGGCGCTTCCTCTGAGATCCCCTCCTATTGCTGCACTTAAGAGTCCTGATCCAGGTAGGGTTGGCAAGGGAGAAGCGTGGAGAGGAGGGCCCTGGTGATGCCACAGTGAGTCATGGCAGTGGCCCTGGAGCCGGAGGGTTAATTGGGAAAGAGGAGTGGAAGGGGGCAGGTACCCCCACCTGATTATTTATGCTATAATTGCAGCCAACTCCAGCCAGGCTCAAACTTGCAGCTGCATGCAAAGCCTTCTTAATCATTTATTATTATTATTATTATTATATTATTATTAAGCTCCCCTGGAGACTCAAGCCCTCCACCTGCCACCTGGAGGAACCAGGCAAACCTGAGACTTCAGGTCAGACCTGGAGGCCTGCAACCCAGACCACCCAAATTGCAAGACTTTAAGAAAGAACAAATTCCTCACGTGCCCCTAAGACAGCCCACCTGCGATGGTAGGAACTGAAGGAAACAGTTGATTGGCCTGAAACTCTGCTGCCCGTGAAGAAAATATGAGGGTTTTTTTTCCAGCTAGCTGTCAGAGGCTGGTGCTGTTTGCTTTCGGGGAGAACTGTTGATGTTTTAAAAGACTGGCAATGTCTGTCTGGGTGCCTCTCCGACGATCCGCGGGCAACGCTGCAAATAAACAGATATCACGCAAATATCCAGCCGTCTCCAGCACTCTTTCCCCACAAGGGAGCAGACCCTGTGTTGCCACTGTCCCTGGAACCGGGAACGAAAAAGGGCAGAAAACTGTCAGTTTGGGTGGAAGAAATGGCTTGAAAAGAGGGGTTTTTGTTCCAGCCAGAATATCTCCCCCCACCTTGCTCCCTTTGAGGTGATACAGAGCGATCTCATCTCTCATCAGAGAGAGGTCTCGGGCTCCTCTCCAAGAAGGAGAGCAGAGGGAGGGATGGCGCTCTGTTGAGTGGAACCAAACATGGACGCCGGCGCATGATGAAGCCTGGAAAAACCGCAGCAAGAGGAACTCCTGTCGAAATAGAGGTGAGGAGCAAATTCTTTCGCTGGGTCTGTTTTCCCAGGGAGAATCAAACCCCAGTTAGCAAAGCGGCCGAGGTTATCCCCCCCCGCCCGCCACACGCACACCTTGACAGCCTGGGCTTCTTTGTCCGGCGTAACTGAGCCAGAAACACAGGAACCCAGAGAAGGCCTGGCTCCGACGAAGGAGAGACGGTCTTAAATCCGTCACCAGAAGCAGGCTACAGAAGGAGCAGGCAGATTTTATGTCGACGGTAACAGGCTGGAAAGATGCCGGGGAGGATGGAGGCAGGTTTCTTTTTTTCTAGGGGTGGGGGGCTCTCCTCCCAGCAGCAAGACCCCCACCCCACCCCAGAGTGGACTCAGGTCCTCCTCACTGCTGTCGGCGTTGCTCGGCGACTTGCCTTTTCCTCCGGTCTCAATCCACAGCATCTCCCAGAAAGAAAGGACAAAGTGTGCCAAAGTTGCCGTAGCTCGGTGGTAGAGTATCTGCCTTGCATGCAGGTGGTCTCAACCCCCAGCACCCCCAGGAAGCAATTCTCCCCTATCTGAAACCCTGGAGAGCTGCTGCCAGTCAGTGTGGACAATACTGAGTGAGAAGGACCAGTGGGTCTGCCTTGGTATCAGGCCGCTTCTCGTGTTTCTCCCCCTGCTGCTCAGATAGGAGTGGTGTGGAGGCATCAGCAGCAAGCACTGGTGCTGTTGGGGTAGGACTTTTGCAGCAGTGGCCCATGGCCCCCACTCAGGAGGAGGGCCCCAAACGCCATGGGGCTGGCTCATGAGATGTTGAAGCTACTGAAGCTATGAGGTGGTGGCTTCCATAGGACCATTGAGCCACAAGCCTAAAATTGTCTAGCTGCGCCTCTGATTCACAGCAGCAGGACCAGGATGCTCCAGCGATGGTCAGCTAAGACATTTAACTAGGACATGGGCCTGAGCAGGCAGCCAAGAATGGCGACTCCTTGTGCCAGACCTGCATCGAGGTGTACCGGGCATTCCGTCCACCTTGTAGCCATTCCAGGAAACGAGAGCCCACAGAATTATCTAAGTGGTTGAGACCGGGTTGGCGGTGGTTTTGTACGCCCCAGTGTGAAGCCAGCACAACATGTCTCTGTGTGCCTTGCGCATTGAGACACATCAAGACAACCTTCTCTTTCAGTGGAGGTTAGGCCACGCAACTGCAGGGATGGCGGCAGAATTTCTGGCACTCGTCATAATGTAAGGAAAGCCTGGCTACACCTACTCCAGCATCTCACAGTGGCCAACCAGATGTCCTAACGGGAAGCAGGACCTTCTGCCCTCCAATATTTCTCCAGTGAAAAGTAGAGATGTCCCGCTGTGGGTTAAACCACAGAGCTTAGCATTTGCCGATCAGAAGGTCGGCGGTTCGAATCCCGCAATGGGGTGAGCTCCCGTTGCTCCGGTGGTCCCAGCTCCTGCCCACCTGGCAGTTTGAAAGCACGTCAAAGTGCAAGTAGATAATAGATACCCACTCCAGTGGGAAGGTAAACAGTGTTTCTGTGCGCTGCTCTGGTTTGTCAGAAGCGGCTTTGTCATGCTGGCCACATGACCTGGAAGGTGTACGCCGGCTCCCTTGGCCAGTAACACGACATGTGCGCTGTAACCCCAGAGTCAGACACGACTGGACCTAATGGTCAGGGGTCCCTTTACCTTTATTCCATACCCTCCAACGTTTCTGAAAATAGGGACATCCTAAGGAAAAGCAGGACATTCGGGGATCAAATCAGAAACCAGGGTGGCTTCTGTAAATTCAGGACTGTCCCTGGAAAATAGGGGCACTTGGAGGGTCTGGGGCATGAGTGCAACAGCCCCCTCTCTACTGAATATCTAGAACGGCTTAGGGAGCTGGGTATGTTTAGCCTGGAGAAGAGAAGGTTAAGGGGTGATATGATAGCCATGTTCAAATATATAAAGGATGTCATATAGAGGAGGGAGAAAGGCTGTTTTCCTGCTGCTCCAGAGAAGCGGACACGGGGCAATGGATTCAAACTACAAGAAAGAAGATTCCACCTAAACATTAGGAAGAACTTCCTGACAGTGAGAGCTGTTCGGCAGTGGAATTTGCTGCCAAGGAGTGTGGTGGAGTCTCCTTCTTTGGATGTCTTTAAGCGGAGGCTTGACAGCCATCTGTCAGGAATGCTTTGATGGTGTTTCCTGCTTGGCAGGTGGTTGGACTGGATGGCCCTTGTGGTCTCTTCCAACTCTATGATTCTATGATTCTAGGTGGGTGAGGGTACCTTCAATTAAAGATAAATAAATATTAAGAAGGTTGTGCATGCAGCTTGCAGGTGGTCTGTCCACCTCTGCTCTCTTCTCCCAATTAACCTCCATTTCCAGGGCCTACCCTGTGACACCACAAGGAGCTTCCTCCCTGTTGTGTCACTAGGGGCTGCCTGTAGGCTTTTGCACCCTGAAATCTCAGGGTCTCGGATACTCCTGACCTGGCCACCCTACTGGAGACAGGAGGCATATGCAAGTAGCATTGTTTGCAGCGGGAGGCTGGCTAATGGGCAGTGAATCAAGTCCGCACATCAGACGGAAAGCGTCACATAGGAAAGAAGGACGGCGTTAGACAGGTTTGTGAAATTCTTCTCCTCCTTTGAATGCATTCTGGGGCCTTGCTGTCCACGGGAGCTAAACCGCCCGATCTGTCGTGATTTGAGTTACCTTTTCTTCCCGTCTCGTTCCCTTAAAACCGGGGATCAATCTTTCGTTTTATAAGCACAGGATGACGGAACAGCGATTGCAGTTCCACAGACATTGCTTGAAGCAGGAGAAAACCCTGAATGATTTCCCATTATATATTTGGCTAAGGTGCAGGTGGGGGGAAAGAAAAATGAACCAATCATATAATGAATTCCCTTCCCGGGTCCCAGGACATCATGATGATTGATATTTATGGATTTTTCTTTTCTTTAAAAAGAGAGAGAGAGAGAGAGGAGAATAAGAACAGCGTACTCTGCGCCGTGAGCCGACGGATGTGAAATGTATTGCCTAACTCTTGGTTCCTGCTTGAGTTTGTTGCACGGTAGACTCCAGCTACAGGCCTAAATAGCTCAACTCTTGAGTTGAGTGGCATAATTATTTGCTCTGCAAACACCCGTCTGAAATGCAGCTGCTTCTCACACGCTGTGAGGAATATCAAACCGCGTGTAAGAGATACAAAGTGGGTTTTCTGTTTAATTCACTTGCGCATCAAGAGAAGACAAAATGGCGGTGTCCGTAGCAGTGCTGTCAAGTATCCCGTTTTCCCCGGGAATCTCCCTTAGAGGCGTCGTAGCCCATGGGCAGCGTTTCCAAAATACAGTAAGCCTACTGCGTGCGTTCACACCAGTGCCGCCCACTTTTGCTTCTGGCTCCGCCCACCACTGCCATGTGACTGTCCCCGGGATAGGTGAGGCTGCTGATCCCTTATTTT
Source organism: Lacerta agilis (assembly GCF_009819535.1). Taxonomy (NCBI): domain Eukaryota; kingdom Metazoa; phylum Chordata; class Lepidosauria; order Squamata; family Lacertidae; genus Lacerta; species Lacerta agilis. The sequence continues at coordinate 47,660,288 of NC_046324.1, forward strand.
CAAATCCGAAACTTGACAGCTATGGTCCATAGCTCACCCCTGCGGTATCAAAATGTGCCCTGGCCAAAGAAAACTGGCCCCCGCATTTCGTTTTAATCCATTTGTTAAAAGTTTCAGTTGTAAGGCTCTTGTAGGCACTGGCGGAGGAAGGGGGTGCGGTGGATGCGGCCCACCCTGGGTGTCATCCCTGAGGGGGGTGACATCACCACGCCGCCCCTCTGGTACACTCACCGCTTGCCGCAGGTGACGCTCCCTGGGACCCTTGCCCTGCCCCTGTGGGCAACTAGCCCCGTCCCATGGGTGCCTAGCCCCGCCTCTGGGTGCACAGCATGTGCGCTGCTCCAGGTGCCGGAGCAGCTAGTTCAGCCTCTGCTTGTAGGCAGGGAATCACAAGGTAATTGTACTTTGCTGTGCACATTGATTGCACTTATAAATATATCAATGGCTCTTAGCCACGATGGCTATGCTCTGCTTCCATGCCCAGAGGTAGCAATGCTTCTGAATTGCAGATTGGAAGGGAAAGAGGTTCGATAGATTGTCAGCATTGGAGCTACAATCCAGATTGGGACCCTAGCATAGGGGAGCTCCAACTCTTTGCACCCCTTGCACTTCGGTCTCAATGCAGTTTGCAAGTTCCACTCCATGCCTGCAACTTGCATCGGGTGGGAAAGCTCTCGTTTTAATCGGAGGGTGGGGAACTGCAACAAATTGTTGCAGTGTGGCATGGTCCTGCTGTTCAGGTTTGTTAACTTCACGTGTGTGTGTGTTTGTGTGTGTGTGTGTGTGTGTGTGTGTGTGATGCCTATTGGTTTTCAAGGTCTCACCATCTCCCTGTGCACTTGGGCGTGATGTCTTGGACGCGTTTTCCAAACGAAGAACTGCAATTTATTTGTTTAAAAGCCCAGTAAATGAAATAATGAATTCGCAGGCGAGGTAGAAACTTTCCACTTGTGGCTAAGCATGCTCGGAGGCTGGGGTGGGGGTGTGATTTGGCCAATGTTTATTCACACTCCCAAGCATCCTCGAAAATCAACAACCGTGCCCCACCCCCACCCCCTGTAGCCCCTCCTCAGGTCGCTCATCTGGTAAATCTATCACATATTCAAAGCACAGTTGGGGGTCTTCCTCCACTTCCCCCCTTCCCCCCAGAACTTTCTGTGCACAAACTGGACCTTGAATATGTGCGGGTACGTGTGGGTGCGCATCACAATTCTCGTGAGAATCTCTGCTCAGTTGCTAAAAAGTGTGCAAGTGGAACCCTTTAAAATCGAAAATACAGTCAGGACTTTCCTTTTAGCTGACCCACGCAGAACAACAAACATCCAGCGACGACAGATTGTGCTCTGGGAAGAACTTATGTATCAATTTGGTGACAGTGCTTTTGAGGAATGTGTGTGTCTCCGTGTGTGATAGGATCGGAACCAAAAGGTATAGGGGGTGGGATATTATTTCTTCCCCCACCAGGCTGCCCCCCCCCAAAAGACCCCAACACATCAACTTTGCAGCATGTGCATGTGTTAAACCCTCGCCCTGTGCCTCACAGTGCCCAAATCCTGATTCACCCCAGTTAGCAACTACAGTCGTATCTTGGAAATCAAATGGAATCCATTCCAGAAGTCCGTTCAACTTCCGAAACGTTGGGAAACCAAAGCACGGAAGCCACGCCGGACGTCCGGCTTCCGAAAATCATTCGGCAACCCAAACACTCACTTCCGGGTTTCGATTGCTCGGGAGCTGATCTGTTCGGGAGCCAAGGCGTTTGAGATCCAAGATACAACTGTACTTTTAAAGAATAGCAGGCACATTAAATGCATTCATTCATTTAATATATCAACTTCTTTCGTCCCCCCTAAGACTAGAATTTGGAGTCCAACGAAACCAGTAAAAGATTTGGAATGGATACAAGATAGGACCCCCCCCAAAAAAAAACAGGCCATCAAATTTAGCACCCCAGGTTGTGCCAAAATAACTTGTCACACCTTGAGGGTACTGGGAGAAATTCGCAGCAAAATGCTGCTGAATTTTCATGAGGACTAATAACAACAACAAATGCTGCAAACTTGATGTGGAAATGTGGAGACCTGGACATAAGATTGGAACAATAAGAAATAGAAAGAAGCTGAATCTGACCCATAGCCCTACAGCTTAAGGATGGGGAGAAAAGTGATTCGGTTGAACGTTTGCAAGTTCACGTTGACTTTCCGAAACAGTTTGCAAATTGAAAGCCACCCGTCCTTTGAAATTTGCATTTCTCTGGGTTACGCAATGCCATTCTGCAGCCTAGCAATGTGTGCAGAAACATGTTATATCCGGGGAAATTGCATTGCAATTATTGATTTGTTTAACAAAATCTGCACACTGCTTAAATGTAAAAACGAACCTACCTCTAAGCAATTTACAAAAAGAAGAATTATGTATATTGGGAGGATTTTGCACTAAAACGCTGGTGAATTTTCATGGGGATTTCTCTCTCTCTCTTAATCGCAAAGGGGTGTGGAAATGGGAAAGCTGAACTGAAGAAACGAGAAGCTGGGAGAATTTAAAAAAAAAAATCGCTCACCATTCACTAATTCATTGCATAAACGTGCAGCTCCAGGCCTGAGATTGGTCCGCTGCAACCTTAACATAGATCACACTAACAGGGCTGGGAAACCTGGGGTGTTGGTGAAATTCTGCCACATTTTTAAAAACCTGGTGTGCACCCACCTCACCCTCATCCCTCTTGAGTCTCAGGGCCCACCTTTCGGAGAGAGCTCTGGAAAAAAAACAATAATTTCTTTTGAGGGTGGGGAGCAATTAGGTAACGGTGGAAAAGGGAGTGAGAATGGAGCCACTGACACCTACTGCCCCCATTGGCATGGAATTTCCCTAGCCATTATGGGATGGGGGCTCTGGTGCCTCGTAAATTGGACAATTTATGCCGGGTGCCGACAGGTGCCTTGATCTGGACACGCTGCCCTGCCACAAACAGGAAAAGGAAGAGGTGAGTTTTCATGGGTTACTTGCTCCCTCCAGCCTCCCAAGTTTTCCACTCGGCTGAAACTTTGACAGCGCCTGATAATCCATCAGGGGGCTTTCCCCCTTTCCTCTCGCCTCCCGCGCTGACCACCTCCAGGAACCCAGCCTCTGTCTGTTGGCTGCCCTTAATGGTCCGGACTTCCTCTTTTCACACGGACCCCGGAAAAGTTTCCCACCCCTCGGTTCCCTTGGGTGAGCCCCGTCAGGGGAGGTTGCCTCTGCAGCTCGCCTGGAAGGAGAGGGAGTCAAAAGGTGAGGAGGAGGGACAGGAAGGCAGATGAGGGATGGAGGAGTCGAGGCAACTGATGCAAAGCTGGGAAGGCAGCAGGAACAGGGAAAGGAAAAAGCCAGCAGCAGCCTTGACCCCCCCCCCCATGCATCTCTCTTTTTTTGGTAAATGATTTTTATTGGTTTTTACATATAATCACATTACGTAACATCGTGCCCTCTGTTTTATCTCTTTGGCTCCTCCCGTCTGGTGGTTTACAAAATTAAACTTTACACCTTTACATTTCGCTTCGTTCCCTATCCTTGTTATGTTGTTGTTGTTTAGTCGTTTAGTCATGTCCGACTCTTGGTGACCCCATGGACCAGAGCACGCCAGGCACTCCTGTCTTCTGAGTATTGAAAAAAAAAAACAAGAGAGGAGTTGTTGTTGTTCAGTCGTTCAGTTGTGTCCAACTCTTTGTGACCCCATGGACCAGATCACGCCAGGCACTCCTGTCTTCCACTGCCTCATCGCAGCGGGAGGCAGTTTGGCCAAACTCATGTTAGTAGCTTCGAGAACACTGTCCAACCATCTCATCCTCTGTCGTCCCCTTCTCCTTATGCCCTCCATCTTTCCCAACATCAGGGTCTTTTCCAGGGAGCCTTCTCTTCTCAGGAGGTGGAGCCTCAGCTTCAGGATCTGTCCTTCCAGTAAGCACTCAGGGCTGATTTCCTTCAGAATGATACAAAATTAAAAATTAAAAAAAATTCCTTCCAGTAGCACCTTAGGGACCAACTAAGTTTGTTCTTGGTATGAGCTTTCGTGTGCATGCACACTTCTTCAGATACATGCACATGAAAGCTCATACCAAGAACAAACTTAGGAGTGTGGTGCAATCTCCTTCTTTGGAGATCTTTAAGCGGAGGCTTGACAGCCATCTGTCAGGAATGCTTTGATGGTGTTTCCTGCTTGGCAGGGGGTTGGACTGGATGGCCCTTGCGGTCTCTTCCAACTCTATGATTCTATGGTCTCTATGGTGCTACTGGAAGGAATTTTTTAATTTTGTTTTGACTATGGCAGACCAACACGGCTACCTACCTGTTCCTTCAGAATGGATAGGTCTGATCTCCTTACAGTCCATGGGACTCTCAAGAGTCTCCTCCAGCACCATAATTCAAAAGCATCAATTCTTCGGCGATCAGCCTTCTTGATGTTCCAACTCGCACTTCCATACATCCTTGTTATAGCATTACCTAAAATATTATATCACTCAACCTGAATGGGTAGCAATTTCATCTTACATATCTTTCATATAACCCTGCTAATGAGGTTAATTGCTTACAGCTGTCTTTCAAATATAATATACTGGTAAATTTATTCCATTCCTTTTGGAATGCTTGGTCTCGCTGGTTCCGGATTCTTCCCGTCACTTTCGCCAGTTCTGCAAAGTCCATCTGAATCCTGGGAGCTTTAGTTTGTTAAGGGTGTCAAGACTTGCTGGGAGACCCCCCCCCATATGCCCCTCCCAGAGCTATGGTTTCTGGAGCAAAAATTAAATACGTAATATCAAAATGGCCTTTCTTTAAAGCGAATGAGAAGCAAAGCATGAATCCTAGTGGAAGTAGCCTCCAGAAACATTTTGTTATTAGGGGCAATATTGGCAAAACTGTGTATGATTATTTAGTTATATTTATTTATATTGCACCTTTTCCCCAAGAAAGGGACTCAAGGCGGCTTGAACAAATGAAAACAACAAAGTTAAAATACAAACAGCTAAAAAGATATAAAAGGTCATTTTTAAAAATGTAATTAAACTCTAATTTTATACACATACACACACCCCTAGTAAAATCAGCACAGCACATAAGGCAAAGTCGCATTGAAATAATTTGTACAGTTGGCGAAATTTGCACCAAGACGCTGACCATATTTTGCGCAGACTTTTCTAAAATTGCAAACCGTCGTGTAAAGGTTGGAAACCAAATACTGGGGAAATAAGGAAAACAAAGAGAAATTGAGGGATTCCTCCATCTCAGCCTACTGCAGCTGGGGGCACAGATTATCCAACCACACCAGTTGTCTTCCAAATGCGTTCTTTCAAATTTGGGTCCTTGCGTGGGCCCCCAGGAAAGCCCCAATAGCAACTAAAATGACTCCGGGCGGGATGTTTGGAACCCAGAGCCCAGCCAGAGACCCAAGATAGCTCTCTGCCGACCAAGCCAGGCAAAGCAGCACAGGGTCTCTGCAAGCCAATGATCTGATCTGGTATGTGTCACCTTCATATGTATATGCAATTATTTTCTGGGATTCTCTCCCAACCCCCAGGTTTCCTCTTAATAAACATGCTTCCAGAATCTCGCCATCAAATCTTGAATAGGCCTAGTGTGTCTCCCTTCTCCCCCCCCTCTTTCTCCACCGTTCCCTTCCCTCCCGGATGGAATTAGCCCTTTCCTACCACAGAGCACAGACAGCGTTGCTTAGCGCTATCGGGTCGAATCCATTCTATTGACAATATCAATTTGTGCAATTCCTGCATTAGGATTTTTGTTGCCAACCCGCGTTTGAAAGGAGCGGCCGACCCCCATTAGCGCCTTAATTGTGGTTAAAGCACTGAGCAATTCAGATACCAGCTCTGTCCGTGCCACGGAGGGGCCTCGCCATGTGACAGAGAAATCAATACTCATTGAGGTCCCCAAGTATAGGGGGGGGCGGTGTGCAGAGAGAGAGCCTTCCCTTATTTTTTTCTTATGCGACTTTCGGCTGGTTCGTGTATCTGCCAGACTTCTCTCTCCATGCTTCAGCAACGTTCAACAGGGAAGAAAGTTTGCCAGGATAAACAATGTTAAACACAAACAGAATCTCTCAGAAAAAAGCAGGGATATAATATAATATAATATAATATAATATAATATAATATAATATAATATAATATGGGACACAGGTGGCGCTGTGGGTTAAACCACAGAGCCCTAGGGCTTGCCGATCAGAAGGTCGGCGGTTCGAATCCCCGCGACGTGGTGAGCTCCCGTTGTTCGGTCCCAGCTTCTGCCCACCTAGCAGTTCGAAAGCATGTCAAAAGTGCAAGTAGATAAATAGGTACCACTCTGGCGGGAAGATAAACGGCGTTTCTGTGCACTGCTCTGTTTCGCCAGAAGCCGCTTAGTAATGCTGCCACATGACCCGGAAGCTGTACGCCGGCTCCCTCGGCCATTAACGCAAGATGAGTGCCGCAACCCCAGAGTTAGACACGACTGGACTTAATGGTCAGGGGTCCCTTTACAATAATAATAATAATAATAATAATAATAATAATAATAATAATAATAATAATAATATAATTTATACCCCCGGCCACCTGGTTGGGTTGCCTCAGCTACTCTGGGCGGCTTCCAACACATATATAAAAAAAATCTCTCAAAGGGAGAAGTGTTTCCTAGACTCAAGGAAGGGAACTTAAAAGTCATCTAGTCCACCCTAGGCAGCTGAATGCAACAAATTAGAATCATAAGAGTTATAGAGTTGGAAGGGACCCCAAGGGTCATCCAGTCCAACCCCCTGCAACACAGGAATCTCAGCTAAAGCATCCATGTCAGAAGGCCGTCCAACCTCTGTTTGAAAACCTCCAAGGAAAGAGAGTCCACTACCCCTTGTGGGAGTCTGTTCCACAGTTGAACAGCTCTAACCGTCAGAAAATTCTTCCTGATGTTTAGTTGGAATCTCTTTTCTTGCAATTTGAATCCACCAGTTCGGGTTTGGCAGTCAATCATTCTTCACAGGGAACTCTGGGAATTGTAGTTCTCGGAGGGGGATGAGGGGGTCTCCTAACAACTCTCAGCACCTTTAACAAACTACAGCTCCCAGAATTCTTTGGGAGAACCCCAAAGGGGCATCATAGCTCTTTAAATGTGTGGTGCCCCTGTTCTGTGAAATGCCCTTCCCTCTGCCATACATGACACAGCAAACAATAGAAGCGTCAGACGTCTTGTAAAGATGTATATTTTTGCCCAGACTTTTTCTGCTTTACGCATGTGAATCCTCCAAATGCCTATCTTATTCGGGGTTTTCTTTATATCCTTTCATGCCGCTGCTTTATTGGCTTCAGGCTGCATTTCTTTTTTTTAGTGCTATCGATTGTTGTACACCGCTGAGAGATTTTTAAAACATTAAGTGCTTTATAAATGCCTTAACGTGAATGAATAAATAAAACTTCCCATAGTGCCCTGGGGCACCTGATGCGGCGTGCCTCCAAGGCATTGTGGGAGATGTAAAATGGCAGAAGCAAGGGCCGCCATGTTGATTTCCCACTTTGCCTCAGACCAACTGTATGTCAGCACACTGAGGCATTATGGGAAATTCGTAACTGTCGCTTGTATTTGGTTACTGTCCACCTCTAATGTCAGATGTTAGTGCCAGAGGGTCCTAGTGGGGACATGACATGAAGACAGACTCCATGATAATAATAATAATAATAATAATAATAATAATAATAATAATAATAATAATAATAATTTTATTATTTGTACCCCGCCCATCTGACTGAGCTTCCCCAGCCACTCCGGGCGGCTCCCAAACGAATGTTAAAACAATACAGCGTTAGATATTAAAAACTTCCCTAAACAGGGCTGCCTTCAGATGTCTCTTAAAAATAGGATATCTGCTTATTTCCTTGACATCTGATGTAATAATAATAATAATAATAATAATAATAATAATAATAAATTTATTTATACCCCCCCCCAATCTGGCTGGGTTTCCCTAGCCACTCTGGGCGGCCTCCAACAGAATATTAAAAACACGATAAAACATCAAACATTTAAAACTTCCCTAAACAGGGCTGCCTTCAGATGTCTTCAAAAAGTCAGAGAGTTGTTTATTTCCTTGTCATCAGATGGGAGGGTGTTCCACAGGGCGGGTGCCACTACCGAGAAGGCCCTCTGCCTGGTTCCCTGTAACCTCACTTCTCGCAGGGAGGGAACAGCCAGAAGGCCCTCGGAGCTGGACCTCAGTGTTCGGGCTGAACGATATGGGTGGAGACGCTTCTTCAGGTATACCGGGTCAAGGCCATTTAGGGCTTTCAAGGTCAGCACCAAGACTTTGAATTGTGCTCGGAAATTTACTGGGAGCCAATGTAGGTCTTTCAGGACCGGTGTTATGCGGTCCCGGCGGCCGCTCCCAGTCACCAGTCTAGCTCCGCATTGAGCATGAGTTGTAATTTCCGGGTCACCTTCAAAGGTAGCCCCGCATAGAGCGCATTGCAGTAGTCCAAGCGGGAGATAACCAGAGCATGCACCACTCTGGCGAGACAGTCCGCGGGCAGGGAGGGTCTCAGCCTGCGTACCAGATATTAAATTATATTATATTCACGGCAAGCCACTCACACATGAAAGTCATCACTTGATGCTGCAGTCCTCAAGTGAGGAACGCCGCCGTGTGTGAACCAGCCCTCCACAGCAACATAATGTAGGGAAACAGGCCCTTTTAGAGATAACGGGGAATTTGCCCGCACTCTCTCTCTCTCTCTCTCTCTCCCGCACACACATTATCTGGCTAGAGGTGTAGCGAGGAAGATAAACCATCTTTGAAACCAGATCTTTCAATTAGAAATGACAGAGTCGCATCCCTTCAAGAGCAGCAGGCTTTAATGAATTTTGTATGAATAGAAGCTGTTTGTATTCTGAAGTACCGGCAGACTGTGTTCTCTTCAGGGACCCCCTGCGCTCTCGGATCTATATCCTATTGATATCAAATGGGAGTGGTGTTCATGGATCAAGGAGTGGGGGGGACACTAACGGGGCCTGGGAGGGCACACACACTCCAACGTACCGGAGGTGGGATGCTTAGTATAACAATTTAATTACAAGCTAAATTGCCGCATCTCTGATAATGTCACATACATTGCAGGGAGGAGGGAAGTTAATTGGGGCATGTGGGGGGAGGAGGACGGAAGGGGAGAAAGAGACGGAGGGAGAAAGAAAGGAAGGAAGGAAGGAAGGAAGGAAGGAAGGAAGGAAGGAAGGAAGGAAGGAAGAATCCCACTAAAAAGGAATGGTACTAAGGTGGACCTGTTCATTCCCAAGCTACTACCAGGGACTTTTCAGCTGACGGAAATAATTTTTCTTAGCAACCCATTTTTGAGTAGGCTGACCACTTCTGTACTTCTAATAATAATAATAATAATAATAATAATTTTTATTTATATCCTGCCCTTCCCGGTTTAAAAACCGGGCTCAGGGCGGCTAACAGAAAATATAAAACATTGATTAAAATGCGACTTAAAAAAACAGCACAAAACAGCATGAAATACAACATAAAATGCAGCGTCAATATCAATCAAATTCAAAAATTCAGGGGTCATTTGGGCGGGGGGCGGGGAGAACTAACCCCAGTCAGTAGACATCAAATGTTCACCAGGACTAACTGGCCAAGTTGATCCTACTAGGGCCAGCAAGGAGACCAGGGAAGAATTTAAATGTGGGGTCCCAGAAAGGGCTTCTTCATAGAAGAGGAAAGGGAAAAGGGAATAGAGGATCAGGCTAATTCAAATTGAAGGCCAGGCGGAAGGAGATCAAGTCCTGCAGGGCCCTAGTCTAATGGGACAGAGCATTCCACCAGGTCGGAGCCATCACTGAAAAGGCCCTGGCCCTGGTGCAGGATAGCCTTTAAGCTATTATTATTCATGGACCTTAGGGTCCTCTGCGGGACATACCAGGAGAGGCGGTCCCGTAAGTACGAGGGTCCTAGGAAGGTTCATTATCTTTGAACTGTGATGCATGAGGGATGGGACTCGGGGAGGGCCACCAGCTTCTATGGCTTCAGGAAAGGATTGGACCAGTGGCGGAGGTGGGGCTCTCAAATTTCAGCAGGGCCCTGTGTGGTGCTAAAACTTGGCCCCGCGCCTCTCAGACTCCACTCTACAGCATTGTTATGGACCCCCCCCCCCCGCAGTGTGGCACCCAGTGAAGCTGCACTGGTTGGCTACCCTAAAACCGCCTCTGATTGGACATACCGTATTGGCCCGAATATAAGCCTACCCCCCCCAAATTATGACAGTGAAAAGTGAAGGTGCAACTTATATTCACGACCTTACGCTGCCAGCAAAGCGGCATGGCTCACCCCCCCACCCCAGGAGTATGGGAAGAAGAATAGTTTGGATTTGATATCCCGCTTTATCACTACCCGAAGGAGTCTCAAAGCGGCTAACATTCTCCTTTTCCCTTCCTCCCCCACAACAAACACTCTGTGAGGTGAGTGGGGCTGACAGACTTCAGAGAAGTGTGACTAGCCCAAGGTCACCCAGCAGCTGCATGTGGAGGAGCGGGGAAGCGAAGCCAGTTCACCGGATTATGAGTTTACCGCTCTTAACCACTACACCACACCGCCTCACCAACGGCGCGCAGCCCGCCCACTGCTCCCAAGCCTCCCCTGAGCCGCCAGAAAGAAGGGGGAAGGGGGGAAGACCGCTGGCAAAGCGGTGCGGCACACCCCCCCCCCCAGGAAGCAGCCCGGGCACTGTCTCCCCTCCCCTTCAATTTTAAAGGTGCTGCTTACTTTCAGGTGCGGCTTATATTCAGGCCAATACGGTATTCCTGGAGGAGAGGACTATTCACATGCTTGCAAAGATAGAGGCAATGATGCTTCTGAATCCGAATTTCTGGAAACCACAGGAGGAGAAAGGGCTCTCGTGTTCGAATCCTGCTTGCTGGTTTTCTATAGGCATCTGGTCAGCCACTGTAAGAACCAGGATAGTGAACTCAATGGCCCTTGGCCTGATCCAGCTGCAGGCTCTCCTAAAGTTCCTATGTTCTTACTCAAACTTGGACATGGCAGCTCTTTAAATGGAGAATGCTTTCAAATCCTAGCCTGCTCAGCCCCCTCTGCATCGGTTTTCAAAGGTGGGCACAGAAAAGTGCAAAAATGTTTTGCAGTGCAATTTTTGTTCAAAGACCTGAAACTTTATGGACATAGGAACATAAAAATAGCCTGCTGGATCAGGCCCATAGCCCTTCTAGTCCAGCATCTCACAGGGGCCAACAAGTTGCCTGTGGGGAACCCACAAGAAGGACCCAAACACAAGATGACTCTCCCCTCACCATGAAGTTGTTTCAGTAAGTGCCACGCTTTTAACATTTGGGGGGGGGCAGTACCGGTACTGTGCAGCCTTGAGTACCCCCAGAAAAAACCACTGATTATTATTATTATTATTAATACTTCAAGCGGCTAACACAAATTAGAACATCAGGAATCACAAGACAGAGAAACCAGTAGGAGAACACGCCAGTCTCCCAGGACATCCTATACAAGATCTCAAAGTAGCTGTCTTATTACAAAAGAATTTCAGAAATAGACTGGAAAGAGAAGTTGCTGAATTGCAGCTTATTACCAAACTTAAAACCATGGAGAGACCTGGTCTGAATAGAGACACTGGATTCTTATCTCATTATACAGGTGAAACTCGAAAAATTAGAATATTGTGGAAAAGTCCATTTTTTTAAATTAGAGATTTTCTTGGTTTACAAAAGTGTGTACAATGTCTCTCGCATTTTTCCATGTAACATTTTTACAGATCAATTTTGGTTGTTGAGACATTAGGCAGAAAGTGGGGGAGGAGGTGGGGGGGTGGGGGGGCGATGTTTCTTTTTTTCTTAGTATATGTAGGATTTGGTGTCAGCATTGTTTGTGTTGGTTCTCTGTTGTTCGCTTGTGTTTCTTTGGCGGTGAGAGGTCGCGATTGGCGTAGGGTGTGCTTGTTGAAAAGTCCATTTATGTAAGCAATTGTTTTCATTAGCTACTGGAGTTTAACATACGAGATAAACTCATGACATGCAAAGCAAGATATGTCAAGCCTTTGCTTGTTATAATTGTGATGATTGTGACGTACAGCTGATGAAAACCCCAAAGTTGAAATTGTTAATTTGGGGTTTTCATCAGCTGTATGCCATAATCATCACAATTATAACAAATAAAGGCTTGACATATCTCGCTTTGCATGTCATGAGTCTATCTCATATATTAGTTTCACCTTTTAAGTTGAATTACTGAAAGAAACGAACCTTTCCACGATATTCTATTTTTTCGAGTTTCACCTGTACATGACAAAGCTATCTTTAGCCATCTCACCCCTTGCTTTTTCCTGTAAGACCAATTGCAGTCATTAACAGTCGTCAACAGGTTTTCCACACCTATCAGCCAATCCCCCATTCCCACCCCCCTTCTGAGTAATGCCCCTCCCCACCCTCTCACTATATATAAGGGTCTGGTGACTTCTGTTTCAGTGTATCTGAAGAAGTGTGCACAAACTTAGTTGGTCTCTAAGGTGCTACTGGAAGGGATTTTTTATTTTATTTTGTTTCGACAAATTAAAACAACACAGGTAAGATACAGAAGGCCACAAACAGATAATAGTTAAAAAGCAGTTTTAACATAATCAAAACAATATAAAAACACAAATCTGTAAAAATACATTATTATTATTATTATTCTTTATGGAATTTATATACCCCCCTATACCCGGGGGTCTCAGTACAGTTCACAGAAGAAAATCAAGATATACAGTAAAACCACAAAATACCTAATAAAATAAAAACAATAACCCAATAACACCCCCCCCCCCGATAATATAAACAGCACGTTGTTGTTGTTGTTCAGTCGTTCAGTCGTGTCCGACTCTTCGTGACCCCATGGACCAGAGCACGCCAGGCACACCTATCCTCCACTGCCTCTCGCAGTTTGGCCAAACTCATGTTAGTAGCTTCGAGAACACTGTCCAACCGTCTCATCCTCTGTCGTCCCCTTCTCCTTGTGCCCTCCATCTTTCCCAACATCAGGGTCTTTTCTAGGAAGTCTTCTCTTCTCATGAGGTGGCCAAAGTACTGGAGCCTCAACTTCAGGATCTGTCCTTCTAGTGAGCACTCAGGGCCGATTTCCTTGAGAATGGATAGGTTTGATCTTCTTGCAGTCCATGGGACTCTCAAGAGTCTCCTCCAGCACCATAATTCAAAAGCATCAATTCTACGGCGATCAGCCTTCTTTATGGTCCAGCTCTCACTGCTCTATTTAAAAGCCCATCCCTTAGAAAAAGAGTCAGTTCCCAGAAGCCTATCGGAATAAGACAACCAATGAAAGGACAGCAAGGAGTGAGCCAGTATGGCTTCTCTAGGGAGGGAGTTTCAGAGTCTGGGAGCAGCCACCAAGAAGGTCCTGTCCTGTGTCACCACCACGCATGCCTGGGAGGGTTGGGGTGCTGAAAGAAGGGCCTCCCCCAAAGATCCAAGAGTCCTGGCAGGCTCGTATGGGATAGCCTGGACCTGAGTTGTGTAGGCTGCTGGGTCCAACACACCCTAATGGACCAGCTTCCACCATCCCTGACCACTGGCCATGCTGGCTGGGACTGGGGGAGGCTTGAGTCCAAGAACATCTGGAAAACCATTATTTTCTCACCCCTGTCCAGCTGGCTGTGAATCAGGGCTGGATCTAAGGGAAAGGATGTAACTGGATCTAGGAACGAGGGGTTCCCAGCAGGCCGAGGAGGAGGAGGAAATGCCTTTCTCCTTAGCCAACCAGGGGCCACGGATTCAAGTCTTACGGGTCACCCGTGGCCTCTAAAGGCGATTCCAAACGAGAGAGACGCGGAGACAGGAAAGAGTATTATTTGCGCTTGAGTTAAAAAGGCAATAAAAAGCCCGCAGACCCCTGTCACGCAGGACAAAGCTGGCGTATTTATTGTTTGCTCATTTAACCTGGTTAATTTTTAATAATGTTGAAATTTTCATTTTAATAATTTAGGTAAATTATTTATTAAAGCGGAGGATAATAAGGGATCAGCACAATTATGAATTGACAGTGTTACCTGCGGCTCCTGGAAAGGTAAGGCTCCCCCCCCCCAATTTTCTTTCCCCAAGAAGTCCTTGTTATTGGGTAAACATTAAATTAGTTACAAGTTGGCTTCTCATAAAATTACTTTCTCTGTCTTCTCTCTCTCTCTCTCTGAAAGCTTAAGGTGGTTCTTTTATTCCCTCTGCTGCTAAAAGAAAGCAGCGGTTTCGAGGTCTATGAAAATGTAATTATTAAGAGGGTAAGGGTAAAGGTTAAGGGACCCCTGACCATTAGGTCCAGTCGCAGACGACTCTGGGGTTGCGCGGTCAACTGGCTCTATAGGCCGAGGGAGCCAGCATTTGTGGCCAGCTTCTGGCGAACCAGAGTAGTGCACGGAAACGCCATTTACCTTCCCGCCGGAGTGGTACCTATTTATCTACTTGCACTTTGACGTGCTTTCGAACTGCTAGGTTGGCAGGAGCTGGGACCGAACAAAGGTAGCTCACCCCGTCGCAGGGATTCGAACCACCAACCTTCTGATCGGCAAGCCCTAGGGTCTGCGGTTTAGACCACAGCGCCCCCTGCGTCCCAGTTATTAAGAGTGTATTGGCTTGCAAATTCCTGCTCTAGACTAGGGATGGGGAATCTCCTTCAATCCGGAGGCCGTATACCCTTCTCGGGGGCCGCATGCCAGAGCTGGGCAGGGCCGGAAGCAAAATTGGGGGGGACAAGAAATGCAAATTTCGCCTCGGCTGGTTTTTGCACACACACGGACATCCTTCCAGGTAAGGAAGAGGTGTCATCAGAGTTCAAGGACAGGTTGCACCCAGGCACAAATGCTGAAAGAGGCTTCAAAAAAGATCCGGAAACAAGTTTGGTGTGGTGATAGTCCCAAGGACTATCAATGGAGGCATGGAAGGAGCCTTGATCCTCATCCCAGAGTACCCTGAACCTGGTGATGCCATGGGAGCGGGCTTTGGAGACAGAGGTTAATTGGGAGAGTGGAGCGGAGGAGAGCAGCCTGCCCCCAGAGTGTCTATGCTATAATCTGCAGCCAGCTGTCACCCGCCTGAAGCTTGCAAGTTGCATGCACAGGCTTCTTAATGTTGTCACCCGTCTGTCTCGAGAGACAACGGAGCGCCCCTCCAAGGGTGAAGCCAAATGGCTGCGTCTGCAGCACTGAAGTGACCTCCCTGGGCCGCAAGCCTGGGCAGTGTGACTGGAGGTCCTGGGCTGCCCAGATGACACGACCTCCCTCTCAGCCTCGCTAGTGCGGTCCAAAGGAAAGCAGAGCAAGACGTTTGGCACCAGCTGGGCTTCAGGAGTTGCCAGAAGGAAGCATGGAAGACACCACTGAACCGCCTTAGGGACTCCACTCTGGATTTGTGTAGGGTTTACACCTTAGCCCTTTTCCTCTCCTGAAGATGTCCTGCAAGGCAGCGGGCGTTTAGGATCAGAGTTTTCCTTCTCCTTGATGGGCTCCCTTCCCAGGTGGATGAGTCCCATCTGCCCCTCACTTCCTCACGTCTAGCAACCACCTTCTTTGCTGTTGGCCCCACGATTGATATTGTCCTCTCGATCCACCAAAGCCTGTCTTCACACACAGGCTAATGGCATGCCACCTTCTTTCATCATCATCATCATCATCATCATCATCATTAGTGCTATCTCTCACCTGAAGGTCCAAGCCCCACCTCTGCCACCTGGAGGGGGCCACGGCAAACCTGGAGACTTCCGGTCAGACCTGGAGGTTTAATAACCCTAGACCAGGCACAGGCAAACTCGGCCCTCCAGATGTTTTGAGACTACAGTTCCTATCATCCCTGACCACGGGACCTCTTAGCTAGGGATCATGGGAGTTGTAGTCCCAAAACATCTGGAGGGTCGAGTTTGCCTACGCCTGCCCTCTGGGATCTCCCCCCAGCCCTACCAGGATTGAACCTGGAACCTTCTGCATGCCAAGCACGTGTTCTGCCGCAGAGTTTGCCCCTCCTTTGAGTGGCGAGCCCGACAGGCCAATCCGAGAACGTTGCTTTGACGTTTCCAACCAGGGTGGGGGAAGAAAAAAGCTTCTCTCCACCACCACCTCCCCCCCACCCACATTCCAGGGGGGAAAGGGGGTGTGGGGGAAGGCCCGCTCCCCTGTCCCTCTCCTGCCATGTTCCCAAGGTGCAAACTAATCTCAGATCCCCGGCTTCGCGGCAGCCACCTCTAATTGGCCGTACATTTTCGTCTGGTGTAAGTTCAGCCGTCGTGGCAGCTGCCCCTCCTCCCTCCGGGAATTCTCACCTTCATTATCGCTCTTTACTGCGGAGCGGGTCCAGAGGCTTGGCGGCTTCCAACAAGAGTGCCTATATATATATATATATATATGCATGTAGGGTGGAGTTTTTCCTCTCTCCTACCCACCCCTTCCTTTCCTCCCCTCTTCCCACCAGTAGTTTCAATTTTAATTACCAGCATCATGACAACTCACATCCTCGCCAGGTTGCCTCGCACTAATTAAAGGAAGGAGCAGTTTATGGAAGGGACATGAGCTCCCCTCCACACCGCTGTCTGGCTCTCATCTATTATTTACTGTCGGTAATGCAAATAATTTCCAATTTAAACAGGCAGAGCTGGACGGCGAGAGGGAGAGGCGAGGAGAAAGCGCGAACGAAGAGCAGGTCGTTGACGGCGCCGGAAGGGGGTCCACGCATTCGTGGCGGTGGCGGCGGTCTTCTTTCTGGAGGCAGTATCCTCAAGGCAGGGTCAGCGGTCAGGGGCCCGACAAGCTTCGAGGATGAAGTGGGCTGGGTCACATTTGCACCCGTAGGTTTGATGCGCTGCGGTGCCACTTTGAACCGTCGCGGCCAGGGCTAGCTCAAGACGTTTTGCTGCCCGAGGCAAAGGACAAGATGGCGCCCTCGCCCAAGGGACGTACAGAAGTCAATTTGGCTGGTGGTTCATAGAATCATAGAAGTGTAGAGTTGGAAGGGGTCTTGAGGGTCCACTAGTCCAAACCCCCCAATGCAGGAATCTCAACTAAAGCATCCATGACAGATGGGCACACCAGTGTGGTGTAGTGGTTAAGAGCGGTGGACTCGTAATCTGGGGAACCGGGTTCATGCCAACTTTTTACATATCTGGGTAGGCTTGCTAAAACAAGAACACTTTTAGCAGGTGCCCAAAACAGCACAGTGAAGGTGGTCGCTTGGTGTCAATAGGTGAGGAGTTCCAAAGTGTGGGAATTGGCACACTAAAAGTTTGGTTTCTTATGGAATGAGCATCACTTGACTGAGAGCCAGTGTGGTGTAGTGGTTAAGAGCGGTAGACTTGTAATCTGGTGAACCGGGTTCGCGTCCCCGCTCCTCCACATGCAGCTGCTGGGTGACCTTGGGCTAGTCACACTTCTTTGAAGTCTCTCATCCCCACTCACCTCACAGAGTGTTTGTTGTGCAGGAGGAAGGGAAAGGAGA
This sequence comes from Lacerta agilis, assembly GCF_009819535.1. Lineage (NCBI taxonomy): Eukaryota > Metazoa > Chordata > Lepidosauria > Squamata > Lacertidae > Lacerta > Lacerta agilis. The sequence continues at coordinate 47,677,784 of NC_046324.1, forward strand.
ATGTTAGCCGCTTTGAGACTCCTTAGGGTAGTGATAAAGCCGGGTATCAAATCCAAATCCTCTTCTTCTTCTTCTTCTTCTTCTTCTTCTTCTTCTTCTTCTTCTTCTTCTTCTTCTTCTTCTTCTTCTTCTTCTTCATCCTCTTCTAAGCTTCCAAGGAAGGAGAGTCCACAACCTCCCGAGGGAGACCGTTCCACTGTCGAACAGCTCTTACTGTCAGAAAGTTCTTGCTAGTGTTGAGTCAGAACCTCCTGCCTTGCAACATGAAGCCATTGGTTCAAGTCCTACGCTCTGGAGCAGGAGAACACAAGATTGCTCCATCCTCCATGTGACAGGTCTGGACATTTGAAGATGGCTATTATATTGACCTGGGTGGTGCTGTGGTTAAAACACAGAGCCTAGGGCTTGCTGACCAGAAGGTCGGCGGTTTGAATCCCCACGACAGGGTGAGCTCCCGTTGCTTGGTCCCAGCTCCTGCCCACCTAGCAGTTTGAAAGTACGTCAAAGTGCAAGTAGATATATAGGTGCCACTCCGGCAGGAAGGTAAACAGCATTTCCGTGCGCTGATCTGGTTCGCCAGAAGCGGCTTAGTCATGCTGGCCACATGACCCAGAAGCTATACGCTGGCTCCCTTGGCCATTAACGCGAAATGAGCGCCGCAACCCCAGAGTCAGACACGACTGGACCGAATGGTCAGGGGTCCCTTTACCTTTACCAGGGGCGGAGCAAGGGGGCGGGGGGCGGGTTGCCCTGGGCACCGCCCTGGGGGGTGACACTTGGAGCAGCGCCCCGCCCCCGCGATCGGGGCGCGGCAAGTTTTAAGGCTGCAGCGTGTGAATAGCAGCACAGCGTCATCTTGGGTGGACTGCGCATGTCCACACATGTGCAGTCCACTTGGGATGCTGCGCGCACGCCGTGACGTAAAGGCACGAGCGCACTAGGGAGCAGCGCCCCGGGCAGCAAAGCAGCTCCCTACACCCCTGACCTTTACCTATTATATTGCTTCTCAGCCTCCTCTTTTCCAGGCTAAACATACCCAGCTCCTTCAACCATTGCTCACAAGGCTTGATTTCCAGACCCACAATCATATTGGTTGCCCTCCTCTGCACACTTTGAATCTAACTTCAACAGCGGTGGAAGGACAGCATCTTCCAATGCACTTGAGGGCAGCAGGCTGATGTAGGGGATACCCTCCCTGCTGCACCTCAGCATCTGGCACCTGAGGCAACTGCCTTACTGTGCCTCATCGTAGGGCTGGCCATGGTTATGGCTTCCCCCAAAGGACTCTGGGATCTGTGGAAGGAGTTTTTGGGAGGCCCCTGTTTCCCGCACACAGCAATAATTCCCAGAGTTCCCTGGGAAGGGGGAATGATGGGTAAACCCCTCATAGCACTGGGAAGTGTAAACGGACACTTGTGTTTTGGTAGGGTCGCCATATTTCAAAAAGTGAAAATCCAGACACAAAAGTGCTTGGGGGGGCAGGGGAAGCTGTTGAGCTTCTTTTTGTGAAATCTCCCAAAACATACTGAAGTTTGGGAGCTGGTTCTTAGGAAATCCGCCCGAAAATCAACATGGTTTTTGGAAATTCCACCCGGACGCTTTTTCTGGCAGACAAAATTCTGGACGTATGGCAGCCCTGGTTTGGGTTTGTGTCCTGTTTCAGAAAGTGTGAATTGAGTAGATTCACCTTTAAATGCAAATGGAATCGCATTTCTCGCTGCATCCCCTGTTTTTCCGTCAAGGGACCCAAGCAATCTCCCAACCAGGCACTGATCTGCCCAATGCAGCACAAAGAGTGTGTTAGCGTCCTTCTTTGGGGCAGATGTTGAGCAAACAGTGCAGATTGTTCTCTGCACTTGCCATATAAACTGATAAGGTTTTCACCTCCCTGACTACCAGAATCACCCAGAGTAAATCCATATTCTGATAACTAGAAACACTTTAGTTTCACGGCAGTCCTGGGGCCCTTACGAGTCGCAAGCAGATTTATGGTTTCATATTACGCCCTGCAACAAGACAGCAGGACTTTAAAACTTTTTTTTCTTCCAGTTTCACTAGCCACAGAGGAGCTAACTCTCTGTGTGTTGCATCGTCAGTGCCTCTCGCACGCAGGGGCCTGTGTCAGGCAGCGTAAAAGATTCTCTGCATTATCCATATTCTTCCACTGTGTTTTGGTACACAGGAAGTTCCTGGAATTCTGCTATCAAACATCGAACAGACTGGTTCTAGCTGTGCTCAGAACACACAGCAGGGATGTTCCATCTGCCAATTTGGATTTTGGCGGGTTCTAATAATGCATCTGTTGATATTATAAATTCTTCACTTTAACTGGATGTTACCATATAAGCGTGGGGATTTCTCTCTCTCTCTCTTTCTGCATCATGGTTTTTGTAGTACAGTCATACCTTGGAAGCCGAACACTTTGGCACTCGTACGTTTTGGCTCCCGAACACTGAAAATCCAGAAATGACTGTTCCGGTTTGTGAACTTTCTTTAGAAGCCGAATGTCCGGCGAGGTTTCCACGGCTTCCGATTGGCTGCAGGAGCTTCCTGCAGCCAATCGGAAGCTGTGCCTTAGTTTCTGAACGTTTTGGAAGTCAAATGGGCTTCCGGAACGGCTTCCAAGATACGACTGTATATTTATAGGGACCTGAAACTCAGCTACCCAGATACTGTGCGACTACAACTACCATAAGACCGAGCAAGTACAGTGGTACCTCTGGTTGTGAACGGGATCCGTTCCGGAGCCCCATTCGCAACCTGAACAGAGCGCAACCTGAAGCACCACACCTGGTGCACAAAGCGCGATTCAGCACTTCTGTGCATGCGCAAAGCCCTGAACCTGGAAGTAACCTGTTCCGGTACTTCTGGGTTTGGCGCATACGTAACCCGTGCCGAACGCAACCAGAGGTATGACTGTATCACCAATTGTCAGGGATGATGGGACTCATAGCTCAACAACTTCTGGAGGGTACCACATCTGCTATCCCAGCAAAGGCTTTCCAGATACTGCAGAAATTCCACCCACCCAGGCAACCATTGAACCACCTCAATAGGAAGACATGCAAAGGCTTGCTGAACAATTTTGGCCTCTCCTGGCTTCTTCTCTGCCTTTGATGCTGGACATCCAGTCAACTTCTGTTGGTGCACAGGCCTGGCAGTTTCCCATGTGTGTGTTTCACACTGAGTAAGCATCGCCAGAAAGAAGGGTGGTCTGCTGCATTAGGCTTAAAATCCTGCAAGAGCACTTCTTATTTTTGTTCATGGGACAGAAGATGGGATCAATGTGAATGCACACAAGATCTTGAGTAGGCATGGAGCGATGGTATCAATAGTATGGGAAACAGCCCTATTAGAAAAACTAACCAATAAACTGACACGGGGACAAATAGAAAGAAGACTCTTCACCCCAGTATGGTTCCCCTTTATCACAGACATAGCACAACAAGACAACAAGAAGAATCTGCCAACAGCATACAAATCAATCTGGCTAACCTGTACTGGAAGAAGCCAAGATCACCTTTGTCGAAGCGATGATTCTTCAACATCAACTTCGTTGGACTGGTCATGTTGTGCGGATGCCTGATGATCGTCTTCCAAAGCAGCTACTATATTCCGAACTTAAAAATGGAAAGCGTAATGCTGGTGGTCAACAAAAGAGGTTTAAAGACTCTCCCAAGGCAAATCTAAAAGTAATATAAACACCGACAAATGGGAAACACTGGTCTGCGAGTGCTCCAGTTGGAGAACAGCCTTTACGTACCAAAGGTGTCATGGGCTTTGAAGATGCTCAAACTCAGGAGGAAAAGGAGAAATGCGCTAACAGGAAGGCACACTTGGCAAACCCTCACTGTGGTCAACTCCTGCCCGGAAACCTATGTCCCCACTGTGGAAGGAATTGGCCTCCACAAAACACAATGCATGTGGATCCAGAATTGGCCTCCAGAATTGGCCTCCACAAAACACAATGCATGTGTTTTTGTAAACTGTATATTAAATTAAAAAAAAATGTATGGTGGGTTCCAGCACAGCTCTCAGGATCAAGGTTTGAAATGGAGGGGATGTCAGTGTCCTTCAAATCCCGTTTTCCACCCAAACTGCAGAATTAAGACTATCTGATCCAGTACTTGGTGAAAGCACTGTTTTAATATTTTGTATTTCCTCTTTGGTTGATGGGTACGAGGTGCGGATATTCCTGACATCTTGGTTTAATTGAGTTGTGGATTGAACCATTCCATGGGGCGTTGCTGCAGCACTGATGGGACCTGCAGCACAGGCCAATGGCACAAATTTGCATAAATTAATTTGCATAAAACCAGGGTGGACCTGGGTGTGTGAGTCTTGCAGCATTGAACCTTGCAGTGTGCCTATAAACGGATAGATAGGCCCACAGAAGGATAGATTGGGGTTATTTTCAGGAGGGAGAGGAAAGAGGCATGTGATATGGTCCTCAGAACAAAAGATCTGGGGCTCAGACCCCCTGGACCACTCCCTAACAACTCACTTCAATGAAGTGGGGAAGCTGGGATAGCTCCGTTGGTAGAGCACGAGACTCCTAATCTCAGGGTTGTGGGTTCGAGTCCCATGCTGGGCAAAAGATTCCTGCATTGCAGAGGGTTGGATTAGATGACCCTCACAGTCCTTTCCAATTCTATGATTCTATGAGTTGTATGTGTTTCTCCTAATAACATGCACTATGTGCACATTTTTTTGGTTGGAGAGCTGGATTGCAACATTCAGCACAGGGCAGACTTTCAAAGGACAGCTGCAGTAGACTAAGTGTCTTGTTTCACGAGGAGGGAATGACATGGAAATACAAAGCAAGCCAAAATTCTCCCCATCCCTAGGCCCACAGATTCCCCCTTCCTCTCTAGCCTACACTGACTGGCAGCAGCTCTCCAGTCTTTGCCAGACACCCCCCAAGATGCTAAGAACTGAAGCCGTATGTCTGGCACACTGCTGTTCTCCCTTGCACAAGAGGAACACCTCTTTCTGAGAGTCTGCCTTCTACAAAGAAACAGAGGGCATCAAAACGCAAAGGAAACGTGCTTCTTGCCTTTCAGAAGATGGCTTTCATGCACGTGCACACTTAATCGGCAGATCAATCAATTAATTGACTAACACTCCTGTTTAGTTGATTAAAATTTATTTTAACTGGGTTGCAGCCCTAGCAGCAGCGACAACAGGAGGAACACCAATATTATTTTATTCGCTTGTTTTAAAAAAATTATATTCCGCTATTTTATAGAAAAGCACATCCAAGCGGCTTACAAGGAAAGCACATAAAAACCATGCAAAAAAAGGGTAGAAATATCAGGCATTGTGGAAAGATGCAGTCTTCATTGCCTGCATAGGCTTGGCGGAATAGTTTTCAGAAGGCAGCCTGCTGGATCGCTCTCGGCAGACTATTCCACAAGACTAGCCTCCATTTCTAGTTGTTGTCAAAGGGGCCTCGCCAACTCGGGGAATGCACGTCCATGCTCCTGCAGGTGATTTCAGTGACTTAGCCGGGATATAAGGATTCGGGGAATCCTGGAGGCACCCTGGCCCAAAGTTGTTAAGGACTTTGTAAATTAAAACAAGAAGAGTTTGAGTCACATTTTTTAAATGCATTGGTTGGTTTTGTGTTTTGACCTGTTTGTAATTGTTGTTGTTGTCGTTGTTTAGTCATGTCCAACTCTTTGTGACCCCATGGACCAGAGCATGCCAGGCACTCCTGTCTTCCACTGCTTTGTAATTAGCTGATGCGCAAATCGCCTTGAAACAGTGGTTTAGAAGGCAATTAATACCTTAATTCATGGGTAGGCAGACTAAGGCCCAGGGACCGGATCTGGTCCAATCACCTTCTAAATCCAGCCTGCGGACGGTCCGGGAATCAGCGTGTTTTTATATGAGTAGAATGTGCCCTTTTATTTAAAATGCATCTCTGGGTTATTTGTGGGGCCTGCCTGGTGTTTTTACATGAGTAGAATGTGTGCTTTTATTTAAAATGCATCTCTGGGTTATTTGTGGGGCATAGGAATTTGTTCATTCCCCCCAATATATATATATATATATATAGTCTGGTCCCCCACAAGGTCTGAGAGACAGTGGACCGGCCCCCTGCTGGAAAAGGTTGCTGACCCCTGCCTTAATTGCAACAATAAATAAATGAAGCTAGTTTGTGTGCTTCTATGGGCATCTGGTTGGCCACTGTGAGAACAGGATGCCATACTGAATCGGTCATAGGCTGGATCCAGAAGTTTTTTCTTACATTGCACAGTAGTAATAGTACAAAGGTCCCACTGCTCTGCACAAAAGTAGCCCCATATCCTTTCCCCAATCAAGCCCCCATCATAACGCAGAAGCACCCCAGCACTATGAAGCTTTGGAAGGGGGCAGGATTCTACCCGGAGGGGGGCGGAGCTTTCGCCCATTTGTGTCTGCGGGCGACTTTACATAGCAAGTCAAAATGGAATATCTGCCAGGCAGAGTTCAGCAAGAGGGAGGGGGACTCCTCAGAGAGCTTGGAGCTTGGTCTCTCTGAGAAAGGGAGGAAGAAGGCTCTCTCTCTCCCCCCCCCCCACACACACTTCCCCCCCCCCACTCCTGTCCATCTCTCTATCTCTCTAATGAGAAAAAGGGTTTTCTAATTTATTGCTTTTACAGGATTGTTCCTCCACAGAGGCACAAATAGCAGCATATCAATAAAGCCAGCCATTTGAAGTTGGATATTTCCACCTCTGTCACAGCAAAAAATAATTAAAAACGGATTCGCCAGATCATAAATTGCATGCCACTGAGGACGGGTCCGCTTTAACCCTGTCCGCACCAGGCTGTGCCCACAAGAAAAGTGCATGGGGGGGGGTTATGGGAAAAGATGGAGATGGTGGCACCCACCGCGAGGGGGGGGTGTGTGCACGGTGCCCACTCCCAACTCCTGCCCATCAAACTGCAGTGGATTTCTTCCATGATTGATGGTAGTGATTGACGCAGCCATTGCATCTGAGTTCAGCTCTCTGCAGCCCTGGTTTCTAGGGTCTCTTTGGGGGAGGAGCAGGGTGGGCACGACCCCCACCCCCCAGCATTTCCACACTGCCACCAACCTTATGGAGCTATCAGCTCTGGACAACCTTCCCCCAAGACTGGGAGATGCCTGGGTTCCTGTCCAGCTCTCAAAATCCCCCCATCACCCGCAGGGTGACAGGAGCAGGGGAGATCGTGAGCTAAGCATAAGGTTGTCCGACCTCCAGGTCTGACCAGAAGTCTCAAGGTTTGCCTGGTTCCCTCTAGGTCAGGCATGGCCAGACTTGGCCCTTCAGCAAAAGTAACAACAAAACCACTGTACACCGGCTGAAATAATAATGACGATAATAATAATAATAATAATAATAATAATAATAATAATAATACCAAAGATACTGTAATGAAAGATCAAACAATGGAACCAAATACACTTATATACATGTAACGTATATGACCAAAATCAATACAAAAGAACCATTCAGCTTGAGATGTATTCAAACAGCTCAGTGCCAACATAAGTTTTCATAAGTTCATTAGGACAGAAAAACAAAGCTGTCGGTAGTGGGATGTAGTCATCTTGAATTCTTTCACAGAGGGGCACCTGAGAAGAAGGAAGAAGACCTGCCTTCCGGATTACAACAGGTTTCGCAAAGGAAGCTTCATCAGTTCTGTGTAGATAATAGGTCAATTACAATACAATAAACAATCATAACAGACTGTACAAATTATATAATTATATAATGCCATATATTATAATTATATAATTATATAATGCCATATATTATCAAAATATCAAACATACCTTCAAGTATATACATACTTGAAGGTATGTTTGATATTTTGATAATATATGGCATTATATAATTTGTACAGTAGAGTCCCTGTCAGGGGAAAAGGTGGGTAACAACAACAACAAACAAACAAACAACAGTGTTTTTTCTGGAAAAATAGGTGCTTCACTATGAAGTTGTTACAGTAAGTGACACACTTTTTAACAACAGCAAAAAGAGGTGCCGGTACTGCATACCTGCGAGTACCCCCTAAAAAGCAATAATAATACTAGAAACTGAGAATGATCAGGAACATACGAGAGAGTAAATCCTATTGAATCAGTGGGACTTCTGTGTAAGGTTGCTTAGGACTGCAGTGTAAGGTTGCACAGTCTTTACCTGGGAGTAACCTCCATTGAATACAGTGGGACTTACTTCTGAGTATACAGTGCCAGGCTCCATTTATAATAAAGGAACCAACACTCCCCACATTTCCTAAAAAGTGGTTGGCTGCTGAAGCATTGCAATTAAAGAATTTAAAGTAGATTGGTGACCTTTTCCTTCAAAATTACAGGGAAGGGCTCCGTACGCCAGCTTCACCATTTCCTTCATTTGGTACAGGAATTTTATCTTCAATATAAACAGGGCTCTGGTTTTGCACCTAAAAACAAACCACTTTTAATTGTTCCCTGAGACGAGGAGGAGAGGAAAAAGCAAAACCGGGGCATTCCAGGACCAAATCAGAATCTGGGACGGCTTCTGTAATTCTGGGACTGTCCCTGAAAATCAGGGCACTTGGAGGGTCAGAACACTGCAGGCTAACCCTTTCCCATCTAGACTCTGCCCTATACCCAGTGCCTGATTTATGTATAAGCTAAGCAAGCTATAGCTTAGGGCTCCACTCTCTTGGGGGCCCCAAAAAAATTTGAAGGAAGAAGAAACCGGATGTACATTTCCAAAATATAAGATAAACAACCAATAAAATAAAACCTACATACAGCAACAGTGTTTTGTGTTGTGCAGGCTCCTGTGTTGTAAGTCAGGCATGTCCAAAGTCCATTTTGGGGGCCTAATCCTGCCCACCGTTTGGTCTAATCTGGCCCCAGTGGCAGTTTATTTCCTGGGGTAAAATCCTAAAAAAAAAAAAAAAACCCTCAGCAACTTCAATCCTTAAAAAGTCAACAACTTTGGTTGGCCCTTTGGTTGGTCCTCACGGCCCTTCACTTATCAAATCTGGCTCTCTTTGAAAAAAGTTTGGACACCCCTGATGTAAGTAATGGGCCCTGCCTGCTTGCCTGCTCCCTAAAATATCACTGGTTTGCTCATTTCTATATATAGGGTGCCTACATTCTGCATGTGCAAATGGCTTTAGATACCTATTAGGTCCATAAATTACCATATAGCATACATTCAACACAAAAAAACAGTGACAATTTCGTGTTGACAAAGGACAGCTGGACATATAAAGGGCCCCATTACCTTCAGTAGCTTAGGGGCTCATCAAACCTAAATCCGGCCCTGCCTATACTGTTGGTGTTGGCCCTTTGTTGTTGTTCAGTTGTTTAGTCGTGTCTGACTCTTCGTGACCCCATGGACCAGATCACGCCAGTCACTCCTGACATCCACTGCCTCCCGCAGTTTGGTCAAACTCATGTTGGTAGCTTCGAGAACACTGTCCAACCATCTCATCCTCTGTCATCCCTTTCTCCTTGTCCATCTTTCCCAACATCGGGGTCTTTCCCAGGGAGTCTTCTCTTCTCATGAGGTGGCCAAAGTATTGGAGACTCAGCTTCTGGATCTGTCCTTCCAGTGAGCACTCAGGGCTGATTTCCTTCAGAATGGATATGTCTGATCTTCTTGCAGTCCATGGGACTCTCAAGAGTCTCCTCCCGCACCATAATTCAAAACAATCAATTCTTCGGCGACCAGCCTTCTTTATGATCCAGCTCTCACTTCCATACATCACTACTGGGAAAACCATAGCTTTAACTATACAGACCTTTGTCGGCAAGGTGATATCTCTGCTTTTTAAGATGTTGTCTAGGTTTGTCATCGCCCTAGTGAGGACTAACTTTCAGCTTCCGTCTTTGTGTGCTTGCAGAAACATTGCCCAAGAAGTGCCTGCTGGATCAGGCCAAATGGCCCATCTAGCCCAGCATCCTGTTCTCATAGTGGCCAACCGGATCCCCAAAAAGGGAAACCTGCAAGCAGGACCTGAGCACAAGGACAGCACTCTCCCCTCCTGCATTTTCCAGGAAGCATTGCTCCCTCCAACTGTGGGGACAGAGCATCGCCATTGTGGCTAGCAGCCATCGATAGCCCTCTCTCCCACGAATTGGTCCAGTCTCCCCCCCCCAAACGTCACGCAGATGCACCACCTAGATGGGTTTCTGCGCACTAGGCCAGCTGACACCTTTCCCCTCACTCTCTCGCAACGCCACCTCTTTGTAGGATGGGGGGGGAGGGGGCATGTCCTCGCCCAGCCTCGGGCTGTTGTGAAATTTCCCCAGAGAACCGTGAGGAGAGCACCTCTGTAGTGAGTCTCGGGAGGTAGTTCGATGCAATAATATTGAACAGAAGATGACACTTTATATTGGAAAATCCCAAAGCCAGCAACCATCCCTGGAGGACGCTGGAAGTTAGGAGAGAGTGCAAGAGGGAGGCAGGCAGGGGTGAATCAATCTTTATGTCGCTTCATTCTCCGGACCTGCCTCTGCTCAAAATCCCTTCTGCCTTTCTGAACTCCTCTTTGCTTTCTCCGTTCTGTTGGCGCTTGCAATCTTCATATAAAAACTCATCTTCTCCCGGCTCTTTCGCAGAATGGGGAGGGGAGTGGGCACACAAAGAGGCGAAGGTTGGGAGAGGATGCAGTGGCGTAGCAAGGGAGGGGCGATGGGGGCGGTGCGCCCCAGGTTCCAGGGAGGGGGGTGACACTCTGCGGCCCTTCCCGCCACTCCCCAAGCTGAGCCCCGCCACCTGGCACCTCGTCCGTAAAGCAGCACGGACGGGGCAGCCCCACAAGCTGCCTCTCACAGCGCCGGTCCGGATGGACTGAGCATGCGCAGCATTTCCACGCATGCACACACAGTCCATCCGACGTTCATCGTGACGCCCTGCCCGACGTGCTTCCTACGCCCCTGGGAGGATGGTAGAGTTTGGGAGGCACCTCAAAGGACATCTAGCTCAACCCCCTTCCCCCCCCAGGCAGGAAGTTGGCAGCTACAGCATCCCTGCTGGGTGGTCTTCCAGTTGCTGATCAAAAAGATCATTCCTTCAACCTGCAGTCTGAAATAGCCTGGTCTTCTTTGGATGCCCCATTCTGTCGAATGTGTGGGCCATATATGCCCACTTGATCACTTAGATCTCTTAGTCAAGTGATGCTCATTCCACTTGATCACTTAGATCTCTTAGTCAAGTGATGCTCATTCCATAAGAAACCAAACTTTTAGTGTGCCAGTTCCCACACTTTGGAACTCCTCGCCTATTGACACCAAGCGACCACCTTCACTGTGCTGTTTTGGGCACCTGCTAAAAGCATTCTTGTTTCAGCAAGCCTATCCTGATATGTAAAAAGTTGGCATGTGTTTTAATCTGTTTTTAGCTAACCAAAAAAAAAAAAAACACCAAAGAAATTAAAGACAACTGTCCTACTCATTATGCAGAATAAGGCGGGAGAATCCTGACTTGCGCACGTGAGCAGGGGAGGTCATCGTTATTAATGTTCCTCTCTGTAAAAACACAAAACACAAAAACACAAGCTCATTGTAAGAAAGGTCTGGCATAGCTCCGTCCCTGATATCCATGCAAAGAGCTTCTTCCATGAGTGAGCATTGGAAAAATTGATGCCACCCCCTGCAATCCGAAGTGGTACAGTCCAGAAGGGCCTCATCCTGCCCCCTTACTCTGTGCAATGCATAGAACAGCCCTGAGCTAAGAGCGAAAACAAAGAAGCAGAAGACAGGAAAATCCTATTCCTGGCACTCGAGAGCCACGGTTTGGAGTAGGTACACATGGTAATAACTTTTTAATAATAACTTAATTGATAATTTGCCCCCCCTGCCAAGACACTCAAGGCGCTTACACAAACAATTAAAATATGATTACAATAAATAAACAGCAATAATTAAAACATCATAAAACAGACAGCAGCCGCGCCAAGGCAAATATGAGAAAACAAAAACAGGATGGTTGAGGAAGATGTTTTGGTGAGGAGGAGAAGATTCTCCTACGAATTCATCTTCCAAATCTCCCGTTGCCGTTACATCCAAATTCTCCCGTGAAGCTGTTTCTGCAGTTGCAAAGATTTTGGCAGCCTTGCAGCCATTAGGAAAGGGGCGTGATTTAAAACCACCGTAAATTAGCCAGAGTTTTGCAAAATATAATAATAATGCGGCTTCTGCTTTAATTGGAATAAATCCCAGACACAGAAAAGGAAGGCTATGAGAATGCGTAGTGCGTTACACCCTCTCTGACACCCTCTCTATTTACCCACCCAACCTGCCCGTTCCTTCCCTAGAAACCTTGGCTACTGTTTGTAGGTGGGGAGACAGAAGGACAACAGAGAATCCCACTTGAAGTGATACCAGCCATCAAGTGATACCATGGAATGTGCACTAATATTCTAACTTCTGGAGGGAAGTTGTTGTTGTTGTGGTTTAGTTGTTTGGCCACCCTTTTTATCCTCACAAGAACCCCGTGAAACAGGTTAGGCTGAGAGGAAGCGACACCCATATTCCCCTAGCAAGTTTCCTGGGGGACCATGGTCCCTGGCTAAGGAGGGACTTGAACCCGGTTATAGGCCAATGCACTAACCACTGTACCACATTGCCTCTCTCCTCTCAATATTCAGATTCAAGTTGATCTGATTTCTAGAGCTCGCTTACTCATCAATAAGGTCCTAGAAAAGGACATGGGTGGCATTGTGGTCTAAACCACTGAGCCTAGGGCTTGCCGATCGGAAGGTCGGCGGTTCGAATCCCCGCAATGGGGTGAGCTCCCGTTGCTCGGTCCCTGCTCCTGCTAACCTAGCAATTGGAAAGCACATCAAAATTCAAGCAGATAAATAGGTACCGCTCCGGTGGGAAGGTAAACGGCGTTTCCGTGCGCTGCTCTGGTTTCCCAGAAGCGGCTTTGTCATGCTGGCCACATGATCCGGAAGCTGTCTGTGGACAAACGGCGGCCCCCTCTGCCTATAGAGTGAAATGAGTGCTGCTACCCCAGAGTCGTCCGCGACTGGACCTAACGGTCAGGGGTACCTTTACCTTTTTTAAGGTCCTAGAAATGGTGGTTGGGTGGTTGTTTTTTTCTGTCCTCCCCAGTCTCTGGGTTTCTTTCCTTTTTTTTTTATTTAAAAAAGAGTCATCGCCCTACCTCACACAGAGAAGGCAAAGCAGCCCCCTGGGACCGCTTTGAAAATGTAGAAACTTCAGTCAACATTTATCGACTCTGAACAACAATTTGCAGCTTTACTGCCATCTCCCTGAGTTTTCCGAGGGGACGCATTTTGTTGCAGAGAACCAGTTCCCATCTTTTAAAGACCCGAAACCCCAAGGAGCTTTCTTTTGGGGGGAGCTGGGGGGAAAGGAGGGGGTGGGCAAATCATTGCCGCTTCAGGAACGCTCCATTTTCAAACATATATGCACACGCAACTCTCGTGGGACCGAGATCGTTTCCCCAGACGCAGCACCAAGTTCCAAGGGAGCCTTGTGGAGATGAGATGAGCAGTTCCTTTTGAGAAAATGTTATTGTTCTCCTTTCTATCCCCACTCCCTGGGAAACCACACCAGAATTGACTACAGAGTGCCAAAAGATGCTGGTATTAAGGACCATAACTTTCTCTTTAGTAAGAGGTGATCTGGTAGAAGCTTATAACATTTTGTATGGCATGGAGACTGCGGATAAGGTTTCTCTCTCTTGTAACACTGAAACTCGCGGCTGAATGGCAGAAGCTTCAGGACACATTAAAACAGGCATGTCCAAAGTCCGTTTCAGGGGCCTGCTTAATCTGGCCCCTGTGGCAGTTTATTTCCTGGAGTGAAATCCTAAAAAAAAAAATCTCCACAACTTCAATCCTAAAAAAAAGCCACTGTGCCTCTTGGGCTTGCCGATCAGAAGGTTGGCAGTTCGAATCCCCGCGACGGGGTGAGCTCCAGTTGCTCTGTCCCTGCTCCTGCCAACCTAGCAGTTCGAAAGCACACCAGTGCAAGTAGATAAACTGGTACCGCTCCGGCGGGAAGGTAAACAGCGTTTCCGTGCGCTCTGGTTTACATCATAGTGTCCCGTTGCCCCAGCAGTGGTTTAGTCCTGCTGGCCACATGACCCGGAAAGCTGTCTGTGGACAAACGCCAGCTCCCTCAACCTGAAATCAAGACGAGTGCTGCAACCCCATAGTCACCTTTGACTGGACTTAACTATCCAGAGGTCCTTTACCTGGCCAACAAGGGTGACGTCAGGCTTAGAAGGCTCTCTCAGCTCATCTTAGGATGAGTAGATGAAGAAAGACATGGAACAGCATCAGGACCATACAAAGAGCCAGGCAGGGGTCTGAAACCAAGCGAAATTGTGACTTTCTCATTGCAGGTCCTTGAGGTATATACAGGTGAAAATCGAAAAATTAGAACATCGTGGAACGGTTCATTTCTTTCAGTAATTCAACTTAAAAGGTGAAACTAATATATGCGATAGACTCATGACATGCAAAGCGAGATATGTCAAGCCTTTATTTGTTATAATTGAAACAAAATAAAAAAAATTCTTTCCAGTAGCACCTTAGAGACCAACTGAGTTTGTTCTTGGTATGAGCTTTCGTGTGCATGCACACTTCTTCAGATATAATTTTGTTATAATTGTGATGATTATGGTGTACAGCTGATGAGAACCCCAAAGTTGAAATTGTTAATTTGGGGTTCTCATCGTCCCTTGTTGGCCAACCTGCATTAAGAAGGTGAGATGTCACATTGTCTAACATTCCCACTAACATATCAGAATGAATACTCATTAAACAGACAATGTCATCGGATCTGCCTGTGGGGGGAAAGGGAATGAATATTCATTAAATAGGGCTGTGCTTAGAAAAACCCCATCAGAGTTGTGGCCCCAGTTTGTAAATCCAAATAGGACCCAATCTGAACTCATTCTGACCCGCCCTGGATCCAAATCTGGTTCAGGATCTGGCAATTACTAATTTCCAGAAATCCCACCTTGCCAGCATCACTTGGGAAGACAGGCAAACTAATGCCAGTGTACTGGAAGAAGCAAAGATCACCCGTGTCGAAGCAATGATTCCTCAACATCATCTTCGTTGGACTGGTCATGTTGTGCGGATGCCTGATGATCGTCTTCCAAAGCAGCTACTCTATTCCAAACTTTAAAATGGAAAGCGTCATGCTGGTGGTCAACAAAAGAGGTTTAAAAACTCTCTCAAGGCAAATCTTTTAAAATGTAGTATAAACACCAACAATAGGGAAACACTTGCCTGCGAGCGCTCCAGTTGGAGAACAGCCTTTACCAAAGGTGTCATGGGCTTTGAAGACACTCGAACTCAGGACGCAAGGGAGAAATGTGCTAAGAGGAAGGCATGCTTGTCAAACCCTCACCATGATCAACTTCCGCCCGGAAACTTATGTCCCCACTGGAAGGACGTGTGGATCCAGAATTGGCCTCCACAGTCACTTACGGACTAACCGTTAAAACCTTGTTTATGGAAGACAATATTACTCAGCTACGAGTGATCGCCAAAGAAGAAAAGGAGGAGGAGGAGGAGGAGGAGGAGGAAGAAGAAGAAGAAGAAAAATATTATGTAAAATCAAGAAGGAAATGCACTGTGGTTTGCAACTGGAAATATTAGGATTTGTCTCACCTGTGCCCCCACCCTCTTTTGACTCTGGACTCACCTGCCAGTGGCATAGTGGCATGTGGTTTGCCGGAGGTTTGCAACTGTACTGCTGAAAAAGTTTTCCCATTTCTGTTCTGGATGAAAAAAAGGGTTACAGAGCAGAGCTGTATTCAACCCTCCATGCGTTTCCTTAATTCCACACAAATTCAGAATTTCTCTTGGTGTTTTTTTTAAAGTTTCTAGTCCTCATGGTTGCAAAAAAAAAACCAACCCACAAAAAATACATTTGTTCTGCAATCTCCGAGGTTGGTGGGATGGCTAAGCAGGATTTCAGTGGTCTGGGGAAATTCAATCTCCCTGGCAGAAAGGCAAAGGCAAATGATTCAAATTTATGCAGATTTAATTAATTTATGCAGCTCACTTTTCTCAGCCCAAAGTGCTGAGATGCCAAAGTTTATTTTAAAGTGTGGAGTACACACAGCCCTGCTCATGTTCCGTTTTGGGGTTTTAGAAATGGGAAGACAAAAGGTGCAGAATTTATTTTATGACAAATCCTAGAGGGAAATTATTCAGAGTAATAAAATAAAGAGGAATTATAAATGAGGAAGAGGAACGGATGAAATATGGAATAAATTACGAGAAAGGAGGAAGGCTCCCATTTGTAAAAGAAACCAAAGACCTGCCTTAAGAAAATTACAATCACAGCAGCCCCTGCTTGTTAAATATTGGAAGGAGGGAGAGTTTATCGCAAAATAAGAACTAAATCATAAATAGGAAAAAAATGGATTAGGCTAAAAGGTAATGCTAGGATGGGGGTGTTTTGAATTTTCAAGACATTTTCTAGAACATCTAGGCCAGGTATACTGTGAGTCCTTGCAAGCAGCGAAAAAGGACAAGATGTAATAACTGGGGTTCAGCTTCTTTCTTTCTTTCTTTCTTTCTTTCTTTCTTTCTTTCTTTCTTTCTTTCTTTCAACTATTACTATTATGGTTCTTGTTATTTGGATCTGGCACTGTTACAGTTGCAACACAATACCCGTTCCCCATTTGTAAGAACTCAATCTTTTAGTGGGGCGGCATTTACCCTATGGAACTCCCTGCCTATTGACATCAGCCTGGCTCCTTCAACTGTACTCTTTTCGGCACCTTCTATAAAATCATTTTTATTTAGGCAAGCTCACCCAGATGTTTAGAAAGTTGGTGTGAGGTTTGCTGTATTGCTATTTTAAACTTTTCAAAAGTCTTAAATGTTTGTTGCCAACTTTTCCTAGTAGTGATTTTTTCGTTTCATCTCTCCCCCACCCCCTTTTTGTAACCTGCTTTGAGGTTCTTTACAACCAAGCAGTGCATAAATTCTATGAAAGAAACAAATAAATAAATTGTTGCTGTTTTACTGTAAATTAGAAAAGGAAAGGGGGGGACAACACAAAGCAGATCATCGTTCCAGACAGAGCCTTCCCACTATGGTGCAATGTATTCCAAAAAGGTAAAGGGACCCCTGACCATCAGGTCCAGTCGTGTCCGACTCTGGGGTTGTGGCGCTCATCTCGCATTACTGGCGGAGGGAGCCGGCATACAGCTTCTGGGTCATGTGGCCAGCATGACTAAGCCACTTCTGGCAGACCAGAGCACCACACGGAAACACTGTTTACCTTCCCACCGGAGCGGTCCCTATTTATCTACGTACTTGCACTTTGATGTGCTTTCAAACTGCTAGGTGGGCAGGAGCTGGGACCGAGCAACGGGAGCTCACCCTGTGGGAGGGATTCGAACCACCGACCTTCTGATCGGCAAGCCCTAGGCTCTGTGGTTTAACTCACAGCGCCACCCGCATTTAAATGCTACTCATCATTTCTAAATTTGCATCTGTATAGGGTTGCCGTATTTCAAAAAGAGAAAGTCCAAACACTAAAGTTGTTGAGCATTTTTTGACAGTTGCTCAGCTTTTCTTTTCTTTTTTGGGAAATCTATAATAATAATAATAATAATAATAATAATAATAATAATAATAATAATAATAATGAAGAAGAAGAAGAAATTCAGCAAAATCTATTCTTCTAAAATGGGTTGCCATACTTCCGGGTTTTCCCGGAGACTTCAGCAGTTTCCGCTGAAAGATTTCTGAGACACAGCCAGCCTTCAGAATTTGCAGCTCTCCGAATTTTGCAACGTCCTCCTCCAGATAAGCAATGTGTACAAAATTGTATCAATGGTGGTAATTGTATCGATGGTGGTAGTGCGTACATTAAAAATGCATATACTAGCGAAAATAATTTTTGAAAATGCAATATACTGGGGGAAACGGGTTTGCAAAAAAAAATGTATATAGAATTACATACAAAAATGTGTCGATTATGAAAAAAGTGCATCAAAATTGGTTAATTTCCATGTGGGCATTTGTTTTTTGTTTTGTTTTTTAAATGCAAACTGATGTGGAGATTTGGGAAACAGAACATAAAGCTGTAAAAAAAAAATGAGAAACTCTGAGAAGCTGAAATGTTCAGATCCACCCATCGTTAATGACTAGGACTATGCCCCCGTCTAAACACACACACACACACACACACCCTCTGCACCTCACCATCCCAATTTTTATACAATTCTCATTTGTGTCTCTGACAAAATGCCTCCACGATGCTATCTCGCCCCCGCCATATTGACCGTCCTAAATGTTTCTCATTTTGACTTTAGGGAGATACTTCTGTGGAAAGAAATAAAAGTGGATCCCCTCGGCTGCAAGAGAAGCGTTTCAAGTCTACTAATAAAGTTTACCCAGAGGGAGAGAGGGGAGAGCGGGAGAGATAACTGTTTTGTTCCAGGAGAATCCTTTGGAGAGGCTCCTTTAGCCGCAGGTGCAAGAGGAGAAGAGGAGCGGGGAAGCCCTTTATTTAGACCGGTCACCATCTCCGGGTGTCGCCAGTGGCAGGGGGAAGCTGGTCCCGAGCCCACAGCCCCAGCTGTCACTCTGAGCGATGAATTACATGCTATAAGAAGGTGTTGACAGGAGCAGCTGGACTTCAGAGAGTGATGAAAAGGGAGCAAAATTCATTCTGAGTTCAGGCAGACCGGCTTGTTAGGGAAGAGGGGAGGCCACAGCAGCAGCAGAAGTGCTCCACCTCCTGGTCAAGAGAGGGATGGGCGCCCTTCGTCTCCACAGAGGAAGAGCCTGCAGCTGGATCAGGCCAATGGCTCATCTGGTCCAGCGTCCTTCTCTTACAGTCGCCAACCAGATCCCTGCGGGAAATCGGCAAGCAAGACCCGAGCACAGAAACCTTCTCCTCTCCTGTGATTTCCAGCAACTGGTATTCGGAAGCGTTATTGCCTCCAACCGTGGAGTCTGCAGAGCATGGCCATCGTTGGTAGCCCCATCCTCGTAGCGCTGCAGCAATAAAACTGCGGGCACATTTGCAAAAGCTAAGCAGGGTCCGCTATGGTTTCAATTTGGATGGGAGACGGTGTGTTGAGAGGGGGTTGGAATAGATGAGCCTAGGTGTGTCATCCCACTCTACAGTTCTATGATTCTATGATTCCTCCATGATTCCTCCAATCTTCTTTTTTCTTTTCTCTTCTTTTTAATAAATGGTTTTTAAATAATGCGGTTCACCATCTGGAGAATGTTAGTTAATAAACAAACAGACAGCATTAATTATAAAACAAGGATCACGTGGGCTTCCAGGTTCACCATTTGCTGAAGGACTGCATTGAATAGCAGAGCAATTCAATTTTTCAGGGCATGTGGTCAAGATGTATGCCCTCTCCAGTTCCTTAGATGTCCCAGTTGCCACCTTTTCCCAAAAGCCTCTGCTGCTACTTTCATGAAGATTTTCTGCTTCTGATTAAATTAAAAAATTAAAAAGTTGTCCAGTAGCACCTTAGAGCAGTGTTTTTCAACCACTGTTCCGCAGCACACTAGTGTGCCACGAGATGTTGCCTGGTGTGCCGTGGGAAAAATTGAAAAATTCAAGAGAATTACTTTATATATAGTCAATATAGGCACAGAGTTAATTTTTTTAACATTTTCTAATGGTGGTGTGCATCGTGATTTTTTTCATGAAACAAGTGTGCCTTTGCCCAAAAAAGGTTGAAAAACACTGCCTTAGAGACCAACTAAGTTTGTTCTAACTTAGTTGGTCTCTAAGGTGCTCCTGGACAATTTTTTAATTTATTTCGACTGCGTCAGACCAACACGGCTACCTACCTGAATCTAGAATCGTGTTTCTGATTAGTACATCTTTCTCCTTTCCAGAGTGATCCCAGCCTATCAGGGAGCCCATACTGAGCAGAAGGATGTCACAGTGTCATGTAGTCAGTCCTGGGTGGCTATGTCCCAGTGTCACTTAGAACAAATGAATGTGAGTTACAGTGCTACCTTGGTTTACAAGCTTAATCCGCTCCGGAGGTCCGTTCTTAAACAAAACCGTTCTTAAACCGAGGCACGCTTTCCCTAATGAGGCCTCCCGCCGCCAGTGCCCTTCCACCGTTCAGATTCCGTTCTTAGACCAAGGTAAATATCTCAAACCAGGACACTTATTTCCAGTTTTGCAGTGTTCGTAAACCAAATCATTCTTAAACCGGACTGTTCTTAAATTGAAGTACCACTGTATTATAGTTGGGAGAATGTTTCCTCTGTCATTCTAGCCAACTGGAGATCAAGTTATAGTCAGCAAAGCCTATCCAGGGCAATACTTTCTGAGCAGTTTATTATTATTATTATTATTATTATTATTATTATTATTATTATTATTATTATTATTTTGCAAACTCCTCCTTAAACTCAGCTCTACATGGGAGTCAGTTCATTACATACAGGAACTGATGGTTCCCGTTCCATGCCAAAAAGCCAGTGGTAATTTAAAAGCCACATTTCCCCTGACGTCAGCAATACCCACATCCTGCAAGAAAACATTGACAATTGTGTGGCTAACAATAATTAGCTAGCATGGTCCTTGGCCCTGTGATTACAAAAAGAAGAAAGTAAAACAAAAACAAAAATCCCAGTGAATTTAATGTGTGGAGATGTTTGAGGACAAAGAGCATCCATCTGGGATTGTTCCAAAAGCCCGAACATAACAACAAGAAGGGTTTGTTTGGGTGGGGTGGGGAAAAAGAGAAAAACAGTCTTGGCACGTCTCAAAAGTTGGCAGGAAGAAAAGAGTGTAAATACTTCTTTGCCTTGCTGCATCCATGATCAACTCTGTTCTCCCTCCTTTCAGCCTTTTCTCTAGTCTTTGGGAAAGGGGAATGGGCGCATAATATTTTGGAACATGGCAGGGGTTCAAAGAATTGTGATTGTTGCAGGTCCCTCACACAAGGGTTTGTCAACATTTGGGCGAACACTCCATACATTGGGAACCCTTTTTAAAAAACAAACAAGCAAAAGGCTGAAAAGTAATTGGTCCACAAAAAGGCAAAGAGTGTGTGTGTGGGGGGGATACCAACATAGGCCCCCTTTCAGCAGCGGCATAGGAAGGCTTTTCACTGCCCGGGGCGGTGGCGTGGAGGCACCCCCCTGGGGACAGGGCGTCACAGCGCGTGCGCCGTGACACCATGATGCACCGGATGTACTGTGAATGGCCGGAATTTCTGGGCATGCGTAGTGGATCCGGTGGGTTGGGCAGCCCCACGACCCGCTGCTCGCTTGCCGCGTGAGCAGCTGTGCCAGCCGGATGCATCCGGGCCGGTGCTGCTGCTCCTGTGGCGAGCCGCCGAACCGAGCGGCGGGTTGTGGGGCTGCCATGTCTGGACAGGGTGCCTGATGGTGGGGAAGGGGCCAGGGAGTGTCACCCCCCTCCCCTGGAACCCGGGGCACAGCGCCCCCTGCGCCCCGCCCTTCCTATGCCACTGCCTTTCAGTGCAGAGCAGAAGTCTGAGAAAGAATTCAGAAGGGGTTTTTGATCCTACGTTCTTTATAATATTCTATCCTGACCACAGAAAGTAAGAAGAGCTTACTGGACCAGGTCATTGGCCCATCTAATCCAGCATCACGTTCTCGCAGTGGCCAATCACATACTCCATTGGGAAACTGCAAACAGCAGCCTCAGTGAACCATCCTAGGTCCTGGACTGGCTCCGCCTACCCAGGCTTCCCATTGGATCCTTCTGGGCAGGAAGGATGATAAATGGGATTCCTGTTCCAGCAGTGAGGGCGGGTAAGCTGTGTGATACTCCCTCGGCCACCCACCCACTTAAGATCACCAAGGTTGAAGCGGAAACGTACTGGTAGCCTGGTCTCCCAATGTAGGTCTTTCAGGACTGGTGTTATGTGGTCTCAGCGGCCACTCCCAGTCACCAGTCTAGCTGCCGCATTCTGGATTAGTTGTAGTTTCCGTGTCACCTTCAAAGGTAGCCCCACGTAGAGCGCATTGCAGTAGTCCAAGCGGGGGAGAACCAAAGCATGATAAAAGATGATTAAAAGTCTGCAAGCCAAGGCCCACGAGGAACGGTTGAAGGAGCTGGGTATGTTTAGCCAGGAGAAGAGGAGACAGAGGTGATATGTTCACCATCTTCAAATATCGGAAGGGCTGTCACATGGAAGGTGGAGCAAGCTTCTTTCCTGCTGCTCCAGAGGGTAGGCCCTGACCCACTGGATTCAAGTTAGAAGAAGGGAGATTCCAACATCAGGAATAGCTTTCTGATGGTTAGAGCCGTTTGACGGTGGACAGACTCCCAGGACCGGTGCTAGGGTTTCTTGCGCCCTAGGCGAGACCACCTTCTGGCGCCCCCGCCGCCCGCCCCCCGGCAAAGCCTGCTTTAGCGGGAGGTGGGGGTGGTGGAGAGACAAGCAGCAGTTTCTCTGCTGTAGCAGAGAAATTGCTGCTTGCCCGTCCTGCCCCCCGCCAAAGCCTGCTTTAGCGGTAGCTGGGGGGTGGTGTAGGGGGCAAGCAGCACCTCTCCGCTACAGTGGAGAAGCTGCTGCTAGCCCATCCCGCCCCCCGCCCAAGCCTGGCCAGCGCCCCCTCCATTTTGGCGCCCTAGGCAATTGCCTAGTTTGCCTTAATGGACGTGCCGGCCCTGCAGACTCCCTCAGAACATGGTGGACTCTTCTTCATTGGAGGGTTTTAAGCACAGGTTTGGATGGCCATCTGTCAAGATTTTTTTGGCTGTGATTCCTGCATTGCAGGGAGTTGGACTGGGTGACCCTTGGGGATCCATTCCCAGCCATTCTATGAATCCATCCTAAGCAAGGGTGTCTGTTACAGCTAAACAAGCCCTCCTGCAACTCTGTTGTTCTATTACTCTCTCTAATTTTTTTATCCATGGCAAAGCACTAAGCAAACGGCTCTTCATTGAATTATCCTTTCCATCCTGCTTGGAATTCACCTTCCGTACTAAAAGGGGGAAGGGGGGGGCAATCTTCCGCTTGCAAGAATATTAAAATCTCATCATTCGCTATTCAGTTATTGTTTTCTCATTATAGATGTGTTTATTTTTAAGTCGCTTGCGCAGAATTGGGAGTTTGTTTTAAATACTAAGCATAGTTTGTTGTTGTTTTTTCTTAGGCGGAATGAAAAATGCAAAGTTTTTTTGTTTTTTTTTAAATAGGACCTTCTTATAGGCATTCAGCGAGAGTGAGCCAAATACCAGGGATTTTAAATTGCAAAGGTAAGTGGCAAATCAAATCAAATAAATAAAAAATAAACACAAGCTGCAGATGAACTAAATACCAAATGTAATTCTAACAGCAGCTCAGCATAACATCTCACGTACCACAATCTCCTTTGAAGGTCTCATGTCTTTGGAAATGGGTTGGTGTTTTTTTTTTTTTTTAAATCATTCCTGCCTCTGAATACAATGAGAATTCAGGGTTAGCTGAACTTTTTGTTGTATACGTTCTGGTTAATGGCTAGGTTAGCTTACGGGAATGTGTTACCTGTGGGGCTATCTCTGAAGACGGTCCATAAACTTCTGCTGGTGCAGAATTGCTCGCCAGGGCAAGATGCTCTGAGCATATAATGGTCTGAGAGCTCTACCTCTCTTTCTTTTCTTTTTTTTTTTTTTTTAAATTTTAAAAGTCCTTTATTGTTCCATTAAAATATAATTACATACAAGCATGTGCATATACATATACAAATACACCCTCACACATACCTAAGAAATAATGAAATAAATCTCACATATCTTAGTTAACTAGAAAAAAGCAAAAAGAAAAGAGGAAAAAGATGTAAAATTAAAAAAAAAGAAAGAGAACAAGAAAAGAAAAAAGGAAAAGAAAAAAAAGAAAAGAAGGGCAAAGAAAAAGTAGAAAGGCAGAGAAAGGAAGAAAAAGAGAAATAGAGAGAAGAAAAAAGGAGAACAAAAAAAAGAAAGAAAAGGATCTTCAGAGATGAAGATCAGGACCAGATAAGTCATCAAAAAGAAAAACCTTTACCAATACTTTCTACATATACTTCCGCTGCTTTTACAACGGTTCATACATCTAGTGTAATACTTATTATATCTGTCATTTTTTACGTTTTTACCGCTTTATAAACAAGTACAAATTAAATACAAATATAAATAAACCTCAGTTTTTTTAAACCATAATTCGTCCTATTATTCTAAACACAACCAAAATCTTCCACTTACTTCTTGTTTATTCAGATAGTCATTAAGGTACTTCCATTGATTTTTAACCATATCTCTTGATTTCCCTCTGATAGCATCTGTTAGCTTCGCAAGTTCCAGATATTCTGTCATTTTACTCAGCCACTCTCCCTTTGATGGTATTTGATTCCCTTTCCAATATTTAGCTATAAGGGTTCTTGCGGCTGTTGTCGCATAAAGCAGGATGTTTATTCTATCTTTTGGAATTTCATTGTTCATTATTCCTAATAGATATAGTTCAGCTTTTTTAACAAATGATATTTTAATCAGCTTTTTAACTTCTTCATGGATCATATTCCAGAAAATTTTAATTTCGGGACAGGTCCACCACATATGAAATAGCGTTCCAATTTGATCTTCACATCTCCAACATTTATTGTTTCCGGACTTATTTATCTTGGCTATTCTTACTGGAGGCAGGTACCATCTGTGATGTACTTTCATAAAGTTTTCTTTTATTTGGTAGGAGGCCGTAAAATTGATATTTTTTGTCCAAAATTGTTTCCACTTTCCATACTCGATTTCATGGCCTATATCTTGCTCCCATTTTATCATATTTCTGTTTTTACTTTCTGACTCCAATAATCCTGTACTTAATAATCTGTATACTTTAGATAGCATTTTCTGTTTGCATGTTATAACCTCATCCAATTTGGTATCCTTATTTCCAAAACCTCTGTTCTTTAAGTCTTTTTCAAATACTGCTCTTAACTGAATATATTCTAACCAACTTACCCCTATGGTTCTTAAATCTTCATATTTTTTAAGTTTTGGAATTTCTTTTATTTCCTCTACTAATTCTTTATATGTGGGCCATTTCCTTTTGGTCATATTTTTAAATGTTGCCATGGCTTCCACCGGTGATGTCCACCATGAAGTTTTTTGCATCATTCTCCCTTTAGTTCTTTCCCATATTTCCAGCAAGGCTTTCCTTACCAAATGGTTATTAAACCTTTTGTGCATCTTTAGTTTTTCATAGAATAGGTACCCATGCCATCCATATAGCTTATCCCATCCTTCCAGTTCTAACAATTCTTTATTCTCTAATGTTATCCAGTCTTTAAGCCACATCCAGCCTGCTGCGTCATAATATGTTATCAGATCTGGAACCCCGAAGCCACCTACTTCTTTAGCACTAGTCATAATCTCCTGCTTTATCCTCGCTTTTCTCCCCATCCAGATAAAATTTGCGAGATCTTTTTGACAGTTCTTTAAATATCTGGTTCCGATTATTACAGGTGCTGTTTGAAAAAGAAACAGAATTTTTGGGAGTATCACCATTTTTGTCATAGATACTCGACCGAGCAGGGGTAAATTTAATTTCTCCCATTTTTTCAATAATTCTTTAACTTCCTTCCATAATCTAACATAATTGTCTTTAAATAAATTGGTGTTCTTATTGGATATCCACAATCCTAGATATTTTGCTTTGGATTCGATTTTTAATCCTGTTATATCTTCCAGTCTTTTTTTTTCCTTATCCCCCATGTTTTTCGTTAGTAATTTGGATTTTTCTTTATTTAATTTGAAGCCTGAACTCTTCCCATATTCATTAATTTTCTCCAGTGTTTCCTGTATGCTCTCTAATGGGGACTCTACTGTAATGATCACGTCGTCCGCGTAAGCTTTCACTTTATAATTATGGTTCCCAATAGTTATCCCTTTAATTTCTCTGTTTTCTCTTAGAGTAACTAGAAAAATTTCCAACGTTATTATAAATAACAGTGGGGATAAAGGACAACCTTGCCTGACTCCTCTTTCAATATCAAAACTTTCTGTGAGATCATTATTTATAATTAATCTTGCGTTCTGTTTATTATATATAGCTTTAATTCCATTCATAATTTTTTCTCCTATCTCCCACTTTTCCAAATTTCTCAGCATAAATTTCCAGGAAACACTGTCAAAAGCTTTCTCTGCATCCACCAATAACATTGCAACTTTTTTGCTGGGGTTTAGTTCAGCATATTCCCAAATGTCAATTATTGCTCTTGTATTGTCTTTAATTTGTCTTTCAGGAAGAAAGCCTGCTTGGTCTTGCCCTATAACTCTCATTAATACTCTCTTCAACCTGTTAGCCACTATTCCTGTGAATATTTTATAATCAATATTTAATAGTGATATTGGTCTGTAATTCTTTGTTGAGTTCAAATCTGCACCTTGCTTAGGGAGTAGTGTTATCAAAGCTTCCTGCCACGATTTGGGAGTTTTTCCTTTTTCCAAGATCTCATCAAAAATGACCTTTAATTTGGGTATTACTATCTCCTTAAATTTTTTATAGTATATTACCGGTATCCCGTCTGGGCCTGGGGATTTTCCGATTTTTAGATTATTTATTACCTCCTCAAGCTCTTCTGTTCTAATTCTTGCATTTAACATGTTATACTCTTCCTCTCTAATGTCTGGTAATTTTTTTCCGTTTAGATAGTTATGTATTGCACTTTCTTCCTCTCCTTTATCCTCATATAGGTTTTTGTAGTATCTCCAGAAGCTCATTTTAATTTGTTCGGAGTCTGTTAATTCCCTTTCCCCTTCTACTATTTTATTTATCACTCTGTCTACCTGTCTTTCTTTAGTCAACCATGCCAACATTCTGCCCGGCTTATTTGCCTGCTCAAAATACCTCTGTTTAGTCCATAAAATCTTCTTTTCTACTTCTTTGTTTATCATATTTGATAGATGAGATTGTAGATTTTTTATACTTAATCTTAATTCTTCATTTTTTGGGTTTTTGACCAATTCCGTTTCTTTGTCTCTTATTTGTTTGCTCATTTCCATGAAATTATTGTTATTTTTTTTCCTAATTTCCTTCATTTGTTGGATGCCATACCCCCTCATATACGCTTTACTGGTATCCCAAATCACCATATTGTCCATTGCTTGATTTTCATTTAATACAAAAAATTCTTTAAGTGCCTCTTTTGCTTTATTTGCTCTTTCCTCCTCCTTCCATAGATCTTCATTCATCCTCCATCTCCCTCTTGTACATTTCTTAAATTTCATATATACTGTCACAGGGTTATGATCAGAGATGGATTTGTTTTGTATTTCTGTTTTATCCACACTCAACATTAATTTTTTTGAGGCCCATATAGCGTCAATCCTTCCTCCGGATTTGTGCACTTCAGAATAATGGGTGATATCTTTCGTATTTGGGTTTTTGGTCCTCCAAATGTCATATAAATTTAAATTTGTAACCAAATTGAAAAAGGATAAAGGGAGTTTGCCCGAATTAGACTCTTTCCCCCTATCTGTTCTATCCAAATCAATAGAAACCACCCCATTTTGATCTCCCATGAAGATAATCTCTTCCCCTATATAATCCCACAATTTGTCCTCTAAGTTTCTATAGAATTCATCCTTTCTGTTGTTAGGGGCATAAAAACCTACCAAAACGATTTTACCCGCTTCTGTTTGTATCTCCACCACTAATATTCTCCCTTCCTCGTCTTCAAATAATAGTTGTGGCTTTAACTTGGGATTGATATACATCACTACACCCCTTTTTTTCTCCCCTCCCGCTGATATAAATTCTTTTCCCAATCTTACATTCTTCAGAACTCTTATGTGAATTTTAGATATATGAGTTTCTTGCAAACAGATGATGTCCCATTTCCTTTTTTTCAAAATGCACTCTACCCTGTTCCTCTTCAACTTACTGTTCAAACCGTTTACGTTCCACGATATACATTTCAAATTCATCTCTGTATAGCTACCTTTATTTCCCTTTATAGGGTTACCAAGTAAGAAATAAAAAACTCAGAAGGAAACTGAAAAAACAAAAAACAAAAAACGAAAAACGAAAGCAAAAATCAAGCCAAAAAATAAAGAAATGAGATCCACCGCCGATTTCTTGTTTTAAAAATGTCTTTCCCTTGATTCAGTGTATCGTCTGCCGAAACAAAAGGTAGGAATAGATACCAACAGAGTGCCTAAAAAAGTTTAGTTCTCTGTTGTTTCACTATAATTTCAACCACGGCACTCGTTGTTTATTCAGTCACTTTGGATACTTCTTTCGGGACGTTTTTCGCCTCCCAGCTCTTCCCAATACTTTCTCCAAAAGATTTCAGTATCCTCAACTGATTTAAAAAGTCTTCTCCTGTCCTTAAAGGTAAACGAGAGCCCTTCAGGAAACTCCCACTTAAACAAGATTTTGTTTTTCCTCAATGCCGACGTCAAAAATTTATAATTCTCCCTCTTTTTAAGCAGACGGGTCGGGATTTCTTTCATTATTTCTATTACATTTCCATCAATTTGGAGCGGTTCTACTCTCCCCTTTAACAAAAGTTTATCTCTCAGCAGCCTTGAATTGAGGAATATGAGGCAATCTCCTGGGCCTTTTCTAGTCTTATTCTTATTTACTCTTATTCTAAATATCTTTTCTATATCCAGTCCCAACTCCTCCGCTGACACCTTCAGCCAGTCCGCCAAGGATTTCGTAATAATTTCTGAAATATCCTCATCTCGATTTTCTTTGATCCCCCTCAGACGGAGAATCATCTCCTTCTGCCTCATCTCCAGGACAGCAAGAGCATCAAAGGTGTCCTCTTGAATTTTCTTTAGTTCTTCTAGTTCCATCTTGTCTTTTTCCTGATATCTTTTCATTTCTTTTTGTTCTTGCTGCGTCTTTTTAATATTCTCCTCTTGTTTCTGCAACTTTTCTTTTACCTCTTGTGTTGTTGTATCTAATTCTGTCTGTTTTGCAGTCATTTGATTTACTTGGCTTGACAATTCCATTATTAAACTTGAATTTTTCTCAATTTTATTCCCCATTGTCTCCATCCTATTCCCCATCGTCTCCATCTTTCCATCCAAAATCTTAATGTTTCCATCCAACGTTGTTATCTTATCACCTATATTTTTTTCCATTCTCTCCATTGCCGCCATTAACTCTTTCAAATCCATATTGGTATCACTTTCGATTATTGAAGTCTTTCAAATCAGAACCAGTGAAGGCGGTGAAGGTCCTGTGTGAGCGCCTGGAGGCGGTTGGAGGATGGATGGCAGCTAACAGATTGAGGTTGAATCCTGACAAGACAGAAGTACTGTTTTCGGGGACAGGGGGTGGGCAGGTGTGGGGGACTCTCTGGTCCTGAATGCGGTAACTGTGTCCCTGAAGGACCAGGTGCGCAGCCTGGGAGTCATTTTGGACTCACAGCTGTCCATAGAGGCGCAGGTCAATTCTGTATCCAGGGCAGCTGTCTACCAGCTCCATTTGGTACGCAGGCTGAGACCCTACCTGCCCGCAGACTGTCTCGCCAGAGTGGTGCACGCTCTGGTTATCTCCCGCTTGGACTACTGCAATGCGCTCTACGTGGGGCTACCTTTGAAGGTGACCCAGAAACTGCAATTAATCCAGAATGCGGCAGCTAGACTGGTGACTGGGGGCGGCCGCAGAGATCATATAACACCGGTCCTGAAAGATCTTCATTGGCTCCAGGTACGTTTCTGAGCACAATTCAAAATGTTGGTGCTGAGCTTTAAAGCCCTAACCAGGGGTCCCCAAACTAAGGCCCAGGGGCCAGACGCGGCCCAATCGCCTTCTAAATCCGGCCCACGGACGGTCCGGGAATCAGCGTGTTTTTACATGAGTAGAATGTGTCCTTTTATTTAAAATGCATCTCTGGGTTATTTGTGGGGCACAGGAATTCATTCATATTTTTTTTCAAAATATAGTCCGGCCCCCCACAAGGTCTGATGGACAGTGGAGCGGCCCCCTGCTGAAAAGGTTTGCTGACCCCTCCCCTAAACAGTCTCGGCCCAGTATACCTGAAGGAGCGTCTCCACCCCCATTGTTCAGCCTGGACACTGAGATCCAGCGCCGAGGGCCTTCTGGCTGTTCCCTCGCTGCGAGAAGCAAGGTTACAAGGAACCAGGCAGAGGGCCTTCTCGGTAGTGGCGCCCACCCTGGGGAACGCCCTCCCATCAGATGTGAAGGAAATAAGCAACTATCTGACTTTTAGAAGACACCTGAAGGCAGCCCTGTTTAGGGAAGTTTTTCTTGTTTGATGATAATAATAATAATAATAATAATAATAATAATAATAATAATAATAATAATAATAATATTTATTATTTGTACCCCGCCCATCTGGCTGGATTTCCCCAGCCACTTTGGTGGTGTTTTATTGTGTTTTTAATATTCTTTCGGAAGCCACCCAGAGTGGGCAGATGGGCAGGGTATAAAATTATTATTATTATTATTATTATTATTATTATTATTATTATTATTATTATTATTATTATTATTATTATTATTATCATCATCATCATCATCATCATTATACCAATCCTGCTCCCAATTGGTTTCTAGGCCCAATTCAAAGTGCTGGTATTAAATCATGTTTCTCCAGAGGCCACATACCCCCAGGCACTGTGTTAACCATAGCAAGTCTTTGGAATGTTACCTGACACAGTCACTATGCGGTTCTCAGGGCAATGGCCTCTGCACCTGCTATCTATGTGGTGCAACGGCAGAATCACGTTGAGCAAAATAAGGCCGTACAAGCCCATTTCCTCTCATTACTTGGCTCTTTTTTATATGCAGAATTTGAGCTGAGTTATACTGATTTGGGAGCCGTGGGAAAGCCACTTCCGCCCATGAGCAGGAGGTGGCGTTGCGGGTGTCAGGACCCGAGCACGATTGGCTGGATTCCCGCCGCTCCCCCCCCCCGAAGGCCGACCAATCAGGTCGGCTGAGGGGTGTGGCCGGGCATCCCTTTAACTAGGAGACGGCGGGAATCCTTCCCCCTCTCCTTCTCTGCCCCCAGATGCATCGGTTCTCCCGCCCACCCACCCTTTAGGTTAGCTATTGACCTTGCTATGGTCGCCCCGGTTGGCTGGGGGGCCTGGTAGGACTTTTTCCCCATTTGGGCTAGCCAAATCGGGTTTTTTCGCCTACCTCGTAGCAATTCGTCACAACTTTTGGTTTGGCGGTTAGGCATTGGATAACATCGATAGAGGTAAAAAGGGGAGGTAGCGCCATCACCTGCCCCTCATTGGAAGGGTATTCCGTTAAAGGTTTCCGTGGGCGTGGCCCTGTCCGAAGCCTAGGGAGGTTAGGGCCTAAGGCACGCCCCAACGGTGATCACAGGGGGAGTTCCCCTTGATAAGCATCAGTGGGGCTCCCCTTGGTGGTTAACCCTTCACGGACCTCCAACACCCGGGTTGGGGTCAGCTATAGTGGTTAGGGTCCAAAGCCTAAGCCAATACCGCTCAACTTCCGTAACCAATAAAGTTGTGGCCTTTACGCCCATTAATTCGATACAATGTCTCATGTGTTATTATTCATTCGGGAGGGAGGGACATTGCCATGCAACTTATTGGCAAGTAATCAAAGCCATCTTTGGATCAGCTTGTGATGGCACGTGAGAACAGCTGGTTGGTTATGATCACGCAAATAGGACCAATCCAATAAGTTAAGTTGAATTATTCTGATTTGAGAGCCGTGGGAACTTTGGGGCAAATCATCAGAACCATCTTTGGGGCAGCTGGTAACAGTGTATAACAGCAGCTGACTGCTTGTGATCACACAGATCTGACTAATCCAAGACACATAATCTTCTTCTTTGCTCCCACCAGGTTCTCTAATGCAGGCATATCCTACCGGTCGATCGTGATCTACTGGTCAATGGCAGGATGTCCCTGGTCGAAAGCTCAACAACTTTGGGTCAAGCCTCCCCCCCAAAAAAAACTCAAAAACTTTGGTGAATCCAATGGGTAGATCACTGCCAATTTTTTTTAAATAGTGGGAGTAAATATCAGTCTCTTGAGAGTTGGACGTGCCTGCTCTGATGCATTTGCCATCATATTCACTCTGGGGAGAGAAGGGAAAAGAGAGAAGGAGGAGAAAAAGATGATGAAGAAGAAGAAGAGGAGGAGGAGGAGGAGGAGGAGGAGGAGGAGGAGGAGGAAGAAGAAGAAGAAGAGGAGGAGGAGGAGGAGGAGGAGGAGGAGGAGGAGGAGGAGGAGGGAAGAAGAAGAAGAAGAAGACGAAGAAGAAGAGAAGAAGAAGAAGAAAGAGAAGGAGAGGAGGAGGAGGAGGAGGGGGGAGGAGGAGGAGGAGGAGGAGAAGAAGAAGAAGGAAGAAGAAGAAGAAGAAGAAGAAGAAGAAGAAGAAGAAGAAGAAGAAGAAGAAGAAGAGGTGGAGGGGGGAGGAGGAGGGGGGAAGGAGGAGGAGGAGGAGGAGTTTGGATTTGATATCCCACTTAATTACTACCTGAAGCGGCTAACATTCTCCTTTTCCGTTCCTCCCCCACAACAAACACTCTGTGAGGTGAGTGAGGATGAGAGACTTCAAAGAAGTGTGACTAGCCCAAGGTCACCCAGCAGCTGCATGTGGAGGAGCGGGGTAGCGAACCCTGTTCCCCAGATTATGAGTCTACTGCTCTTAACCACTACACCACACTACAACACCATCCCATTCATACTATGATTCCTGATTGGCTGGATTCACCCATGTGATTAATCCAGGAAGGAGGAAGTTTCAGACAGGGAGTGTAAACTGGATTAGAACCAAACAGGATTAAAGAGCATAAAGGTAAAGGGACCCCTGACCATCAGGTCCAGTCGTGTCCGACTCTGGGGTTGCGGCGCTCATCTCGCTCTATAGGCCAAGGGAGCCGGTGTTTGTCCACAGACAGCTTCCGGGTCATGTGGCCAGCATGACAAAGCCGCTTCTGGCGAACCAGAGCAGCGCACGGAAACACCGTTTACCTTCCCGCCGGAGCGGTCCCTATTTATCTACTTGCACTTTGATGTGCTTTCGAACTGCTAGGTGGGCAGGAGCTGGGACCGAGCAACGGGAGCTCACCCCATGGCAGGGATTCGAACCGCTGACCTTCTGATCAGCAAGCCCTAGACTCTGTGGTTTAACCCACAGCGCCACCTGGGTCCCCATTAAAGAGCATACTGGCATAATAACAAATTGTTTGAGGGAAATATTTCTGTCCCGTTTGGGGACTTAATTTTGAAACAGAAACTTGGGGGGGTGGGGGTGGATATTGCCAGTGGAATCCATGGCTGGACCAAAAGAGGAAGAGATTAAGTACTGTAGATAGAGAAAGGTTTTTTTATTTAAAAGAAAAAAAAAACCCCACAGGTGCAACATTTAATGGCCAAAAGTAGATCTCGACTTGCAGGTTGGAGGTGAAAGTGGTCCTCCGGTTTGCAAAATGGTAACGACCCTGCCTCGAATCACCATTTACAAAGCACAGCTGCCAACGCAGAGCCAGGAGGAATCTTCATTAATCAGGAATTCAATTAAGTTGAATAGTCATTATTAATTTTATAGGCATTACGTCTAAGGGAAGCCGCAGCAAAGGATGGGATCCGGGAGCCGTTTCTTCAGTCGGTGCCCCGGGTCAGAGTCGGGGAGGCAGCGCTGTCTGGCCAGTTGAGATATTAATGAGATGCCTTTAGGTGCAAATGATAGTTTAAGAGGTGTTACTTAACGGCCGCGCACCTCGTACAAACACCCACACACCACCGTGTGCCTCTCCTGGAGAGCTGTCCTCCTTGTTAGAAGAAGTAATTAGAATGTAGGAACACTCACTTTGACACTTTAATAAAGTGCCTGGCGTCATCAATTTGGTATTTAATAAAAAAATAACATGGAACATTCATTGCATTTTGTACAGCGTTGTATGTTTTTTTTTATAATAAAACAAACCCCAGATTTTAAGGAATCAGGGTACCTCTTCTTTTGCGGTGTCTCAGGGAGCCCAAAATCAGTGGCGGGTTTGCTTTGAACTGCAAGACGTGGGAAACAGGTGGTGGTTGGGAGCGGCTGGGTCAAAGGAACGCGGGAATCAACTTACACGGAGTCAGGCACAACACTCACAACCCCATGTATGAAGAAAAAACATCAATGATGTGATATTTGTAGAGGAGACCAAGACGATCAAAGGTCTGGAAGCCAAGCTTTATAAGGAAGGGTTGAGGGAGTTGGGTATGTTTAGCTTGGGAAAGAGGAGACTGAGAAGAGAAAGGACAGCCGTCTTCAAATATCTCAAGGGCTGCTGTCCCAAGGAAGATGCAGCAAGTTTGTTTTCTCCTGCTCTGGAGGGTAGGACTCGAACCCGTGGCTTCAAGTTACAAGAAAGGAGATTCCAGCTAAACATCAGGAAGAACTTTCTGACAGTAAGAGATGGTGTTATGTACTGAGTTGAATAGGATCCAAAATGCAGCTGTCTGGTTGGTCCTAGAACAATAGGATCCAGAATGCAGCAGTCTGATTGGTCCTAGAACAATAGGATCCAGAATGCAGCAGTCTGATTGGTCCTAGAAAAATAGGATCCAGAATGCAGCAGTCTGATTGGTCCTACAACAATAGGATCCAGAATGCAGCAGTCGGATTGGCCCTATAACAGTAGGATTCAGAATGCAGCAGTCTGATTGGTCCTAGAACAATAGGATTCAGAATGCAGCAGTCTGGTTGGTCCTAGAACAATAGGATCCAGAATGCAGCAGTCTGATTGGTCCTAGAACAATAGGATCCAGAATGCAGCAGCCTGATTGGTCCTAGAACAATAGGATCCAGAATGCAGCAGCCTGATTGGTCCTAGAACAATAGGATCCAGAATGCAGCAGTCTGATTGGTCCTAGAACAATAGGATCCAGAATGCAGCAGCCTGATTGGTCCTAGAACAATAGGATCCAGAATGCAGCAGTCTGATTGGTCCTAGAACAATAGGATCCAGAATGCAGCAGCCTGATTGGTCCTAGAACAATAGGATCCAGAATGCAGCAGTCGGATTGGTCCACAGGAGCCACCCAATCCAGCTCCAGGAACCACCCAATCCAGCTCCAGGAACCACCCAATCCAGCAACCTGATTGGCATACAGGAGTATCCCGGAATTAGCCAATCACGTGGGGCCCATTGTGTAAATAGTGTATATAAAGCAGACGTTTTGGGGGAACTGCATTTCCTCACTACTATGAGCTGAATAAAGAGCATGAAATTCACACTTGACTTCAAGTATATTTCAGCTGTCCAACAGTGGAACGGTCTCCCTCGGGAGGTTGTGGACTCTCTTTCATTGGGGGGCGGGGGGTTTAAGCAGAGGTTGGGTGGCCATCTGCCATGGATGCTTTAGCTGAGATTCCTGCATTGCTGAGGGTTAGACTAGATGACTCTCGGGGTCCTTTTCAACTGTACAATTCTATGATTCTATGAGATTTGGGACAGGAGCTTTGGGTGTTGTCCTCCCCTGGTAGCACCTCCCTTGTGGTAAGGTAAGGGTAAAGGTAAAGGACTCCTTTACCCTTCACTGCCCTAAGGAGTCTCAAAGCAGCTAACATTCTCCTTTCCCTTCCTCCCCCACAACAAACACTCTGTGAGGTGAGTGGGGCTGAGAGACTTCAGAGAAGTGTGACTAGCCCAAGGTCACCCAGCAGCTGCATGTGGAGGAGCGGAGATGCGAACCCGGTTCACCAGATTACAAGTCTACCGCTCTTAACCACTACACCACTCTGGCTTTGCTGCTGCTGCGCTCGGGTCCTGCTTGCAAGTTTCCTACAGGCAAGTTTCCTACATGATTGGCTACTATGAGAACAGGAAGCTGAGCTAGATGGGCCACTGGCCCAATACAGCAAGCCTGTTTGGTGTGTGGTTAAGAGCAGTAGACTCATAATCTGGTGAATCGGGTTCACGTCTCCGCTCCTCCACATGCAGCTGCTGGGTGACCTTGGGCTAGTCACACTTCTCTGAAGTCTCTCAGCCCCACTCCCCTCACAGAGTGTTTGTTGTGAGGGAGGAAGAAGGAAAAGGAGAATGTTAGCCACTTTGAGACTCCTTCGGGTAGTGATAAAGTGGGATATCAAATCCAAACTCTTCCTCCTCCTCCTCCTCCTCCTCCTCCTCCTCCTCCTCTTCTTCTGTCTGATGGGATAAAATGTGTCTCCCTTCAATGAATGGATAGAAGATATGGATAAATTCACAACACCTGAACAGGTTGCGTATGAACGTAGACTTGTCCTGGACAAATTCAACAATATTTGGAGATCATTTGTAGAAACACTGTATTAGGAAAAGTTT
Organism: Lacerta agilis; assembly: GCF_009819535.1. Classification (NCBI taxonomy): domain Eukaryota; kingdom Metazoa; phylum Chordata; class Lepidosauria; order Squamata; family Lacertidae; genus Lacerta; species Lacerta agilis. The sequence continues at coordinate 47,714,012 of NC_046324.1, forward strand.
AGGGTAAGTGTAAAAACAATCTTGTAAGTTTATAAATGTTATTTTCTCCCCTTTTCTTCCCATTTTGTCTTATAATTCTTTTTATTTATGAAATAAAGAATACACAGACACACACGTCTACGAAGGTTTTAAGGGGATAATAGTGCCCCCCCCCCGCCAAAGAAAATTTTGTGGTGACACGTGGATAGAAAGAAACAGTGGCAACTTACTCTTTGTGTGCTGTAAGACGAGGAGGGGAACGCCAATCTAATAAGGCGAAGCCGCAATAACCGCTATAATTAATTTAAGCAAGAGGCCTTATGATGAAACGACACCCAATGCATTCCACTCCCATCCAGGAGCCAGGCTCATTTTTCCAGTTAAGCCATGGGCTGTGCTAAAGAGAGTCGGAAATTGTGGGGGAGAAGAGGTATTTTCAATATTTCATATAATTTCATATACCTTCTAATATCTCTCCTGCTAATTTCATTATGCAACATAGTCAGCACAAGTGATATAATTATTGAAAAGTAATTTCGCAATAAATGGATTTAAATGTGTTCGAGCCCACGGTAAATTCAATCTCTCGGCAAGAGGGGGCTGGGGGCAGGCTGGGAGGAGGCAGCCAGGATGGTGCAGGGTGAAATTTGAGGCTTCCTCCGTGTCCCATGTCGGGGTTCTAATTACACCAACTAATAACATCCACTTTAGATGGCGAGCGATCACCTCATCAGCGTCTTCCTCTCCCACCATCACCCTCCTGCAATGAAATTTCCTCCTCCGCAATCTTCTCTACACTCTTGAAATAAGTCTCATTTGCTGACCAGTTCTGAGAATATCTCTTGGGTTAGTGGTAGCTGGTTGGCCCTGCTCTTTTGGCCAGCCATCGAAACACAGAGTTGGAACGCCATTGATGGGGGGAAACGTTGGACCTGCAGGTACTGCTGGACTACAAAAGAGCCAGTGTGGTGTAGTGGTTAAGGGCGGTGGACACATAATCCGGCGAACTGAGTTCGCTTCCCCGCTCCTCCACATGCAGCTGCTGGGTGACCTTGGGCTAGCCACACTTCTCTGAAGTCTCTCAGCCCCACTCACCTCACAGAGTGCTTGTTGTGGCAGAGGAAGGGAAAAGAGAATGTGAGCCGCTTTGAGACTCCTTCGGGTAGTGATAAAGCGGGATATCAAATCCAAACTCTTCTTCTTCTTCTACAACTCCCAGCATTCCTGATCATGTTGGCAGGGGCTGATGGGAGTTGGAGTCCAGCAACACATGCAGGGTTGCATATTATCTGTCGCTGGTGTATTCCAGCCCTGTGCTCACTACAGGACCCAGCAGCAGAAAATGAAATAAGAAGCATACAATTTTAATGCAAACTTTCCATGCATTCCCAGGAACACAGGAAGCCGGCTTTCCCGGAGTCATACCATCAAGCTCAGTTTTTGTTTGGGCAATCTATCTGGAAGATATTTGTATTTCGAGGAGTTAGTGATCTGGCATGGTTATCTTTCCTGCCCCGTGTTCCTTCCTTTTGCCTATCTCTTGTTCAGCCCTTTGATGGCGGAGAGCAGCCTTTAATGTTGGGAGGAAGTGAGAGTGAGAAGTACCTTTCTTTGATTACAGGTAGGTAGCCGTGTTGGTCTGCCATAGTCAAAACAAAATATAAAATCAAAAAACCCTTCCAGTAGCACCTTGGAGACCAACTAAGTTTGTTCTTGGTATGAGCTTTCGTGTGCATGCACACTTCTTCAGATAACTCTAAGGTGCTACTGGGAAGGATTTTTTGATTTTATATTTTGTTTTACCTTCTTTGATGTTAGACATTGTTTCGAGAAAGCGAGGCATTGGGAGAGGATGGCTAATGAATAATCTGCACTCGGCAGTAATGTATGACTGCACATAGCTAGTCAGGCAAGCCACACGGGCTGCCTATCTAGCTATCTATAAATCAGATGGTGTTGGGCATAGTTTGGGAGAAGCTTGTGCACGGACTGATGGCCACGGGGCCATGCGAACTGAGGCTACCTGGGGGAGTCACTTTGCCGCTTCTTGAGGGCTTCCAAGTGGCAGATTGGCAATGTATATATTGCTTGCTGTTTAGAATAAAATTTTAAATCTTCTCACTCACTTGCTTGTTTTTTTGTGTGTGGGGGGGGGATGTAATCCACTAAGAGCAGTCAAGTACAACATTCCTTGTAATGCTAGAGAAGACATGCGAGGGAATGTTTGGTCCAGCCAGTCGAAAACTTCCTGTTTCCTCCTGGCTGGAACATCCTTCCTTTTGCATGTGACTAGAGGTGGGCGTGATTTTACCTGTCTTTGTGGGAATGTTCAGGGTGGCAGGAGAGGATATATTGTTTATTAATATTCTTCCTAACTTGGGCTAGCAAGTTCCTTCACTTAGCAGAGTTTACATTCCCCTTCTAATGCACAGCAGATAGCTGGTTGCAGGCTTGTGTAAGCCTCTCACTATTTTATACAATTCAGTATTGAATTATATATTCTTTCCTGGTAAGCTCCCTTTTATTCCCCTTAAAAGAATAAACACACAACAATCTTATTTAAAGTCAATAAAAGAAGTTTACTCACATCAGATCAGTTCACAGTTGGATCCCTGAAGGCAGACTTAGTTACAAATATGTACATGTGGATCTACCCCATATTGGGGGGGGGGTTAATCCCAGTGACTGCATACTGGCAGACGCACAGATATTTCCCCTTACTTTTTAGGAGGAAAAAAGTGCGTCTTATGGAGTGGCTCAGGATCCACATAACTCCATACCCATCAACATTTCTCCGATGAAAATAGGGATGACCTAAGGGAAAGTGGGACATTCTGGGATCAAATCAGAATCCAGGACGGCTTCTGTAAATCTGGGACTGTCCTCAGAAAATAGGGACACTTGGAGAGTCTGGGTAAATGCAGTTACCTGGGAGTAACTCTCATTGAACATACATAGGTTAGGTGCATCACTGAGTTGATAAATCCATTAACTAAATCTAATTACTTTTGTATGTGGGTGAAAACAGTGCCTCTGAAGTGAGAAGCATCCGTTCGTTGTAAGATGATGGATGCATGTCAAAGCAAGTATTGTCTCGGAAAAGACTTGCCGTCCTGCATGAGAGAGAGAGAGAGAAGTCAAAGTGTCCCTTCTTAAAATGGCACTTGCCATCTGGAGTTTTTAAAAATACTGTTAATAAAAATAATGTTTGGGTAGTTGATGCTGTTTTTTTTTTAAAAAAAAAAATCTGCTGCACATTTTTAATTGATTTAAAACACATGCCATCGATTCCTCTAACAGTCAGATTCTAACAAGGGACGGAGGGCAAATGTTATCCAGTTCACATTTAAAGGCAACTTCTCTATGAAGAAAAGTTGTAGTGTTGGACATTTTAGTTCAGGAAGAGGTTTAGTGAGAGGTGACACGAGAGAAGTTTAGAAAATTCGGCATGCCTTGGAGAATGCGGATACAGAAAAGAACTCATGGGCAGCCAACGAAGCTGAATGTTGGAGAATTCAGGGCAGATAAAAGAAAGGACTTCTTCATACAGCACTGAGTTAAACTGTGGAACTCCCTGCCACAAGAGGCAGTGATAGCCACCAACTAGGATAACTTCAAAAGAGGATTGGACAAATTCACAGAGAAGGCTGTGAATTGTTACTAGCTATTCCACCTGGCCTATGCAAGCAGTTAAGAATATATTCTTCCACAATGGTTATTTGATGTCTGCTTTTAATTTTTTTATGGTTTTATTGTATGGTGTTCTTACTGGGGTGGAGGAAGGGGGGTTGTGGGGGTGGGGGTGGCTGCAGGGCAGGGCTGGCGCGTCCATTTAGGCGAACTAGGCAATTGCCTAGGGCACCAAAATGGAGGGGGCACTGGCCAGGCTTGGGCGGGACGGGCTAACAGCAGCTTCTCTGCTGTAGCGGAGAGGTGCTGCTTGCCCCCTACACCACCACCCCGGCTCCCGCTAAAGCAGGCTTTGGTGGGGGGCGAGGGGCGACAGAAGGTGGTTCGCCTAGGGCGCAAGAAGCCCTAGCCCCGGTCCTGGGTGCCTGTCCTGGGTGTCACCACTGAGTGGGGTGACAAAATGCCAGGCAGCACTCACCATGGGGCCTGCAGCGCCCCAGAGCCACGCGTCTCTCCTGGGAGTGACGTGGTGGTTTGGGTGCCCGCAGGCTCCGCGCTGCTCCAAACGGTCCACCCGCTGCCTCCCCCTCGGCTGTAGGGCGGCTGAGTGGGAGACGGCAGGCAGACTCCTCGGAGGCCCTGCAGAGAGTCCTGCCCCGGCTCACCCCGCCCCACGGGTGGCTGGCCCTGCCCCTGGGCACAGGGCACGCACGCCGCCCCAGACGCCCGATCGGCTTGCCCCGCCACTGGTTCTTATCGCTGTGAAATGCTTTGACACATACTTACTGTGACATAACGTACAGAAATATGTTTTTTATAAATAAACAACTCCTGGGCGCTGAGAGTTGTTAAGAGTAAGGTTACCAGATGTTTTCCAATGAATCCGGGGGCACTTTAAATAAATAAATACTACACGTTCGGGACGTTGATGCTGCAGCAATGGCGGTGGCAGAGGAGCGGCCACCGCCTTGACCTCAACCGCCACGTTTCCCCTTCCTCCGAGGCTTCTATCTCTTTTCTCCATGAGCCTGGGCAGCCCCTGAGTCGTTGGTTCTTCAGTTGTGATGGTGGTGGGGAAACGGTGCGCCGTGGTCAGGCATGGAAGGCGGAGAAGGAGGTCCAAGAGCTGCAGCGGCGGCGACGCCTCCCTTCCCATCGGAGCAGCCCCAATCCCATTCCTACTTGCGTGCAAGCAGGAGGGGGTGGGGATCCCTCAGCTGGGAAAGGAGGCTTCCTGTTGTCTAACTGAGAGATCCCTGCTCCCTCCTGCTTGCACGCAAGTAGGAGTTGGGAGGCTGCTCCGATAGGCAGCATGAAGCCTCCCTTCACAGCTTAGTTGCTGGGGTCAGGGAAGGTGGACGCAGACCAGAAGCTACATCTTAGAGTCCCTGCACCAACATCATATGGGGACTTCCGAGCAGCTCCTGCAGCCAGCCAGAGCCAACTGCTCCAGGCTGCTGAGACTGCCTTTGCTGCGTTTCCCGGGGACATTCAGCCATGTTCAAATATATAAAAGGATGTCATATAGAGGAGGGAGAAAGGTTGTTTTCTGCTGCTCCAGAGAAGCGGACACGGAGCAATGGATTCAAACTACAAGAAAGAAGAAGATTCCACCTAAACATTAGGAAGAACTTCCTGACAGTAAGAGCTGTTGGACAGTGGAATTTGCTGCCAAGTAGTGTGGTGGAGTCTCCTTTTTTGGAGGTCTTTAAGCGGAGGCGTGACAGCCATCTGTCAGGAATGCTTCAATGGTGTTTCCTGCTTGGCAGGGGGTTGGACTGGATGGCCTTTGTGGTCTCTTCCAACTCTATGATTCTATAATTCTATGGATGGAATTTGTCCAGGGACTTATTCGCAAATCCGGGGACTGTCCCCAGGAAACGGGGACATCTGGTAACCGTAGTTAAGGGGGGGGGGGGCAGCTGCAATTCCAGCATCTTTGAGAAACTAGTTCCCAGAATACTTTGAGGGACACCATGATTGTTAAAATGACATTGTAGCACTTTCAAATGTGTGATGTGGGTGTGCCCTCCCCACGCCCATTAACGTCAATGGATGTGAATAGCTCAGTTGGTTAGAGCGTGGTGCTGATAACGCCAAGGTTGCAGGTTCGATCCCTGCATGGGACAGCTGCAAGGGAGTTGGACTACAATTCAGGGGTCAGCAAACTTTTTCAGCAGGGGGCCGGTGCACTGTCCCTCAGACCTTGTGGGGAGCCGGACTATATTTTGAAAAAAATATATGAACGAATTCCTATGCCCCACAATTAACCCAGAGATGCATTTTAAATAAAAGGACACATTCTACTCATGTAAAATCACGCTGATTCCTGGACCGTCCACGGGCTCGATTTAGAAGGCAATTGGGCCAGATCCAGCCCCTTAGTTTGCCTAACCATGGACTAGATGATCCTCAGGCTCCCTTCCAACTCTACAATTCTATGATTCTACTCAGAGTAGGGTGAACATTGGGTACTCCTCCTGTTATGCTCTTTTAATGTTTGTACATTTTAAACTGAAGTAAGCGTTCTTGTTTTCGTATTAGAAACAGGCTTTTAGGAAATGTAATAAACTAAGGAAACTGAACAAGCCAACTGGTGCCCAAAGTGAAACGAGGATGGCCTGATTCACAAGTCACCAGATCCAAACTGTTTATTACCGGGGAAAGAATTTGTAATGAAGCCTGGCGACAGAACTTGGGGCTGGAAAAAATGTTATATTCTCGCATCGCCAGTGAAAACCCCTTCCATTGGAGCAGCCCCCAATTAACTTTTGTTTGGGGATCCTGTTAATTTCCAAACCAACCCGTCAAAGCTGTATGCGAAACAGTCCTTAAAAAAAGAAAGGGTGTGTGTGTTTGTTTCGTGTTATGCTACTAATTGCTAAACACTGGAGTGTCTCCTTCCTCTCTCCCCACCTCAACCCCACATCTCTTATAAGATTCCTTTCTCATTTTGGAACCTTAACCGCCAAGGCTTCTCTAACCGTGTGGGTGTTTTTTTGTTTTAAAGAAAACCTGTAAAATGGCAAGACTGTGCAAATAGCACTCGGATCATTTGCATAAAAATTGGTTGCAAAGAGCAATTAGCACTTCATTAATAATCAATGAAGTGCCAATTTACACATTGCCCAAAAGCAAATTGTAAATTCAATTTGGTTGAGGGTGGAGAAATCCACGCTTGGCAGCCGGAGTGGGTGGCTGCCGCAGAGGTCTGCCCAGGCAAGGTTTCGATCCGACCTCCAGTGCCAATGCAATTCTGGGCTGCATCAATAGGAGTATAGCGTCTAGATCAAGGGAAGTAATAGTACCACTGTATTCCGCTCTGGTCAGACCTCACCTGGAATACTGTGTCCAGTTCTGGGCACCACAGTTCAAGAAGGATACTGACAAGCTGGAACGTGTCCAGAGGAGGGCAACCAAAATGGTCAAAGGCCTGGAAACGATGCCTTATGAGGAACGGCTTAGGGAGCTGGGTATGTTTAGCCTGGAGAAGAGAAGGTTAAGGGGTGATATGATAGCCATGTTCAAATATATCAAAGGATGTCATATAGAGGAGGGAGAAAGGTTGTTTTCTGCTGCTCCAGGGAAGCTGACACAGGGCAATGGATTCAAACTACAAGAAAGAAGATTCCACCTAAACATTAGGAAGAACTTCCTGACAGTGAGAGCTGTTCGGCAGTGGAATTTGCTGCCAAGGAGTGTGGTGGAGTCTCCTTCTTTGGAGGTCTTTAAGCGGAGGCTTGACAGCCTTCTGTCAGGAATGCTTTGATGGTGTTTCCTGCTTGGCAGGGGGTTGGACTGGATGGCCCTTGTGGTCTCTTCCAACTCTATGATTCTATGATTCTATGATTCTGCTCCCACCTCACTTGAGACACCTTCCTCCGCAAGCCACAAACTCGGTGTCCCCTGGTCGCCTGTTCTTTCTGCAGCCACGCACCAGGATTGCCAGAGTAGCCCTGCATTCGGATCCAGAAATATGACTTAACCAAGTTGGGGGTGGGGAGGGCGGTTCTTTCCCAAAGGGAATCTAAACCAGGAAATCAGGAATGGACTCAAAGCACAAACTCGGTGTTCCCTGATTGTCTGTCATGGTTTATTTCTGGAACGGATGCAGAATCAAGATGATCGTGGGTCTGGAAACCAAGCCTGATGAAGAACAGTTGAAGGAGTTGGGGTATGTTTAGCCTGGAAAAGAGGAGCCTGAGATATGATAGCCTTCTTTGAATATTTAAAGGACTGTCACGCAGAAGATGGAGCAAGATTGTTCATGGCTCAGTCAGTAGAGCATGAGACTCTTAATCTCAGGGTCATGAGTTTGAGTCCCACTTCGGGCAAAAGATTCCTGCACTGCAGAGGGTTGGACTAGATGACTCTCATGGTCTCTTCCAATTGTATTCTCTGATTCTCCTGCTCTCAAGGCTAGGATCCGAATCGATGGCTTCAAGTTACAAGCGAGGAGATTCCGACTCAACATCAGAAAGACCTTTCTGACAGTAGGAGCTGTTCAACGGTGGAACGGTCTCCCTCGGGAGGTGATGGACTCTCCTTCATGGGAGATATTTAAGTAGAGGTTGGATGTCCACCTTTCAGGGATGCTTCGGCTGAGATTCCTGCATTGGGGGGTTGGACTAGATGACATTTGGGGGTCCCTTGCAATTCTACAGTTCTATGATTCGATGATTCTAGGTTCAGAGGCAATCTATCTCTGAAGACCAGATCCAAAGGACAATAAATATTTTTGAGCAGGAGAGAAGAAGAAGAAGAAGAAGAGTTTGGATTTGATATCCTGCTTTTCACTACCCGAAGGAGTCTCAAAGCGGCTCACATTCTCCTTTCCCTTCCTCCCCCACAACAAACACTCTGTGAGGTGAGTGGGGCTGAGAGACTTCAGAAAAGTGTGACTAGCCCAAGCAGGGGCGTAGCAAGCCTCTGCGCTGCTGGGGGCGGCGGCGGTGCAGAGGCACCCCCCTGGGGGAGGGGCACGACACGTGCGTCGTGACATCGTCGTGACGTCATGACACCCATGGGCTCAGGAGCGTAGCAAGGGAGGTGGGGGGCGGGCCGCCCCGAGTTCCAGGGGAGGGGGGTGACACTTTGGGCAGCCCCCCTCACCCCGCCCTTCCAGGTGGCTCCCAAACAAGGGCATGTCACCTTTCCCCCCTTCCAGCGGCTATTTTTCAGCGGGGGGTGGGCCAGCGCGGAGGGGATGTCACGCTTTGTCACTGGCATGGCACCCCTTCCTCGCTGGCCCACCCCCGCCGAAAAAAAACGCTGGCCCGCCCCCGCGACGAAAAAAAGTGGCGGAAAGGGGGAAAAGAGAAGTAGACCAGGCGCTTGCATGCACCTGCTCTGCTTCCCTTTCCCCCCTCCCAGCGGTTTTTTTCGGCGGGGGGTGGGCCAGCGAGGAGGGGGTGTCATGCCAGTGACAAGCGTGACGCCCCCTCCTCGCTGGCCCACCCCCCGCCGAAAAATAGCCGCTGGAAGGGGGGAAAGGCGACATGCCCCCGTTCGGGGCCCACCCGGTAGGGCGGGGTGAGGGGGGGCCGCCCAAAGTGTCACCCCCCTCCCCTGGAACTCGGGGCGGCCCGCCCCCCTTGCTACGCCACTGAGCCCAAGGTCACCCAGCAGCTGCATGTGGAGGAGCGGAGACGCGAACCCGGTTCACCAGATTACGAGTCTTCCGCTCTTAACCACTACACCACACTGGCTCTTGTCTTCATGTTCTGCTTCTTGTAGACTTCCTTGGAGGAGACCCACTGCCCACAGTTTGAAACCAGGTCTTGGCTAGACGGACCACCTGCCTGATTCAAGATGGGCACGGATTTCAGGACCTCAGAAGTCATCAGTGCTTATTCAGACCCCTGCATTGCTGGAGGTTGGACTAGATGCCCCTCAGGGTTCCTTCCGACTATGATTCTGCGAGGCCCAAGAGCGGGAGGAAACGTGGAAGGTTTTTAGGCAGCGTAACATTAAAATAGTTAATAAATCTAAGCGGCCATTTAGTTATTGATGAAGTAAGAGGAGCTGTTTAATATGGAAAACATAAGCAAGATCGATAGGCGAGAACACAAATAACTGAGAACTATTGACACGTAAGTATTTTAAGCCTAACTGCAGCCATATGCACTTTCTGAGGGTATCTCACCTTCTAATAGCACCCTAGAGATGATGGGGTTAATTGATGCAGCTGTTTACTCGCAGCTCACGTGAGGAATCTCCGGGGGGACCTGTTATTAAACTAAAGTGTTTAATGAAGCACTAAGGAGCGAAGTTCCTAATATCGAAGGAAATTAAATAAAAAAAGAGGAACGAACGTCTTTCCTTTTATTTTCTCCCTCCTTCCGACGATGGGTGTTTCAGAGCGATCTTAAGCGTTGCACCCCACAAGTTCCCCAGGGGGAAGTTGGGGGGATGGAAAGAGGAGTCTCGCTTTCACTGCCTCGGGAGGGTCCTCCTCTCAAACAAAGAAGCCTGGAAGAAATCACACAGAGCGAAGAATGGTATTCAGGCGCAGGAGATGAAGAAAAACGCCAATTGCAGAACTGGGTGCAGGATACAGTTTCCTTTTTTTAAATAAAAAAAATCAAGTTTCTAGTCCTTATGGATGCAAACATAAGCTCGAAGGTTTCTGTTGAAATATCAGGCACTAGATTGCTGGGTTTAAGAGTCAGATCGTATCTTCATATGTCTCACTATTGCCTTCCCCAACCTGGTGCCCCCTGGATGTTTTCGACCAAGCTCTTGTCAGCCTCAGCCAGGACAGAGGTCACCAAATTGGATAAGGCTGTTCTGCCTTGATGGAAGTGGCTTTCTAGGGTTTCATTTTTAATTTTTTTTAAAAAATATATTTATTAATTTTTATAAAACAAAAACAACTACAACATAATCAAACATAAACACAACAATACAATTATTTAAAAACAAACCTACAATAAAAACATACCTAGAACAACCACAATAAAGAGACAAAAAATCTCATTAATTATAACTAATAACTGTCCTTCACATTGTAAATTGACTTCCTCCTATCTCCTCTTCCTGCGTTCCTTGTCTATCATCTTTACTAACTTCTAAACATCTTGCAAAATCTTATTTACTATAAAAATTACCTAATTAATTAATCTTAACCGTTATCTTATCATATTTCATTTATCTCAAACACTTAACCTATCTCTACATCTACGGTCTAGCTTTCCTTCCAAGTTATATCTAATTATCAATCATACAATAACTTTTTAAATACAATTTGGTTTCTAGGGTTTCAGAGGAGAGTTTCCCGGACCCTACCTGGAGATGTCAGAAGCTCAACCTGCGACCTCAGATGCTCTGCAAATGAGCTGCAGTCATAGGTGTAGACAGGTGGGTGCCGGGGGGGGGGGCAGCTGCCCCTCCAAATCAAGAAAATAAATAAAAATACTTAACGAACCGACCAATTGCATCACAGATAACTAGGTTCTTCCCCCACACACACACATAAAGCCAGGCCTCCCCCTAAAATAAATCCTGGCTTCAGCCCTTCTCTTAAAAATGGAGGAATTAAACTGGCATTAGGTGAAGTCAGTGCCAGATTTACGTATAAGCTAAAAAAGCTATAGCTTAGGGCCCCACTCTCTTGGGGGCCCAATTTTTTTTTAATATAGGCACCCTATATATAGAAATGAGCAAACCAGTGATATTTGAGGGAGCAGGCTAGCAGGCGGGGCCCATTACTTACATCATAGGAGCCTGTTGTTGTTGTTGTTCAGTCGTGTCCGACTCTTCGTGACCCCATGGACCAGAGCACGCCAGGCACGCCTATCCTTCACTGCCTCCCGCAGTTTGGCCAAACTCATGTTAGTAGCTTCGAGAATACTGTCCAACCATCTCGTCCTCTGTCGTCCCCTTCTCCTTGTGCCCTCCATCTTTCCCAACATCAGGGTCTTTTCCAGGGAGTCTTCTCTTCTCATGAGGTGGCCAAAGTACTGGAGCCTCAGCTTCAGGATCTGTCCTTCTAGTGAGCACTCAGGGCTGATTTCTTTAAGGATGGATAGGTTTGATCTTCTTGCAGTCCATGGGACTCTCAAGAGTCTCCTCCAGCACCATAATTCAAAAGCATCAATTCTTCGGCGATCAGCATTCTTGATGGTCCAGCTCTCACTTGCGTACATTACTACTGGGAAAACCATAGCTTTAACTATACAGACCTTTGTCGGCAAGGTGATTCTTTGCTTTTTAAGGTGCTGTCTAGGTTTGTCATTGCTTTTCTCCCAAGAAGCAGGCGTCTTCTAATTTCGTGACTGCTGTCACCATCTGCAGTGATCATGGAACCCAAGAAAGTGAAATCTCTCACTGCCTCCATTTCTTCCCCCTTTTTATGAGCCTACACAACACAAAACACTGTTGCTGTACGTAGGTTTTATTTTGTTTTTTATCTTATATTTTGGAAATTCATCTTGTTGTTTTCCTTTACATTTTTTTGTGGGGCCCCAAGAGAGTTGGGCCCTGAGCTATAGTCCCCAAAAGACCAGCCGATGTTCATCCTTAATCGCACAACACAAAACCACACGCCACAAAGGTGGTCTTTGCCATCCATATTCAGAGACTTCCCTGGACTCTGAGAAATTGATTCACAATACTGAAAATGATATTACATATTAAAAAGGATGGTAAAGGGGGGGGGAATTAAAAATCAGGAAAGCAAAGTATGAATTCTGGGCTATGGAGTGGCTGTGATGGCCATTCACTAGAGAATATTTATCACTCCTTTGCAAGTCTGCCTCCTTTTATAATAAATAAATTTTAAATAACTAAAGACCCCCTCTGCGGTTCAGTCTCCATTGCACTCCTAGCCTCTTGCTTTGCAAATTCCCTCTCTCCCTTCCTCGTGCTGCCTCTGACAAACTGTGCAATTCTGATGGAAAATTCATTAGCTGGCATCTTCCTCTCCTTTTAATTTTTCTTTTTTTAAAAAAAATAAAAAATAATTTAAAAAATCCTTCCCCCATTTTCCCAGTCAGCTTCGCGCCTGATCTGTCAGCCTCTTCCATCCTGATTATCTGGAGACGCCAATTTCAAAGAGACATCTTAATAGTGATGTCAACGAATTAATTAGATGTGTTAATGAGCTAAAAGCAACCCAAATTAAATTAATGCAGTAATAAGCACAGACAGCAAAATTAGCTCCAATTTCTGTAAATGATTCTGAACTGTACACAACATCTCATCCTGCTCGAACGTTACCATCCCCCAAAGCTAATCAAGAACTCCAGTGCAATTAACTGCTTAATTACAAAACACACACACACAGCTCGTAAGATCCAACGGCAGGAGGGGGGTGGGCTGTGGCAGCGCGGTGGAGGCAGAAGATTCTCTAAAAGAAATATGAGGGTCTCCCTCTCTCTTTCCAGCCTTGTGGGGGTGGCCCCTCCCCAAAAACAGAGTGTAAAGAAGAGGAGGGAATGGAACTGGGTGGGAGAAGGTCTGGATTGGATTCTGATGGGTGCCTAATCCTGCCAGGAGCTTCTCATTGCACTGTTCCCTGGCTCAATAACATGGCGGACGGTGAAGAAATCCCTTTGGAGATCTTTCAAATCTTCTTGAAACTCCTCAGATACTTTGTTTTGGGAGGACACCTGCTCCCCACAGACGTTTGCTTCAGGTTGAATTTCCATGGTGACTAAAAACAAAATGGAGCTGGTGGCAGCAAAGCCTTCAGGTTGGTTGGGCCTTGTGTACATATAGTCACGAAATTAAAAGACGCCTGCTTCTTGGGAGGAAAGCAATGACAAACCTAGACAGCATCTTAAAAAGCAGAGACATCACCTTGCCAACAAAGGTCTGTATAGTTAAAGCTATGGTTTTCCCAGTAGTGATGTATGGAAGTGAGAGCTGGACCATAAAGAAGACTGATTGCCAAAGAATTGATGCTTTTGAATTGTGGTGCTGGAGGAGACTCTTGAGAGTCCCATGGACTGCAAAAAGATCAAACTTATCCATCCTTAAAGAAATCAGCCCTGGGTGCTCACTAGAAGGACAGATCCTGAAGTTGAGGCTCCAGTACTTTGGCCACCTCATGAGAAGAGAAGACTCCCTAGAAAAGACCCTGATGTTGGGAAAGATGGAGGGTACAAGTAGAAGGGGACGACAGAGGACGAGATGGTTGGACAGTGTTCTCGAAGCAACTGGCATGAGTTTGGCCAAACTGCGGGAGGCAGTGGAGGATAGGCGTGCCTGGCATGCTCTGGTCCTTGGGGTCACGAAGAGTCGGACACGACTGAACGACTGAACAACAAGAATTTGTACCCCGACCATCTGGCTGGGTCTCCCCAGCCACTCTGGGTGGCTTCCAACAAATATTAAAATACATTAAAATATCACAGATTATAAGCTTCCCTAAACAGGGCTGCCTTCAGGTATTTTCTGAATGTCAGATAGTTGTTTATTTCTTTGACATCTGATGGGAGGGCGTTCCACAGGGCAGGTGCCATTACTGAGAAGGCCCTCTGCCTGGTTCCCTGTAGATTTGCTTCTCGCAGCGAGGGAACTGCCAGAAGACACTCAGCACTGGATCTCAGTGTCTGGGCTGAACGATGGGGGTGGAGACACTCCTTCAGGTATACAGGACCAAGACCATTAAGGGCTTTCAAGGTCAGCACCAACACTTTGAATTGTGCTCGGAAACATACTTGGAGCCAATGTAGATCTCTCAGGACCGGTGTTATGTGGTACCGGGGGCCACTCCCAGTCACCAGTCTAGCTGCCGCATTCTGGATTAATTGCGGTTTCCTGGTCACCTTCAAAGGTAGCAGAATTTTCTGAGCTGCCAGCCAGCCTCCATTTCAGGCTCTTTGCTTTAGCTATGCACCTCAGGGTCTCTGAGATGAACAACTCACCGTCCAGGTCTAGACTTGGGCCTGGTCGGACAAAGCCTGAGTAGATGATGGGAGGGACCAGAGCCACGCTTTCTTTCATGATGTAGGGGAACGTAGGTTTTGTAATGCACATTGAACAGCCATGAGACTCCTCACAGCCTCAAGAATCCGTGGCAACTACTGAGGGGTTCCTCCTGATAGCTATTGAAGGGGGGGGTTGTGCAATGCTTGGACACATGCTGCCTCTTCTGGTCTCTTTCTATTCAATTGAGACAAAGCAGGGCAGAGGAATCTTTTCCCCATGAAGGAATAGTGACCCAATGAAGGAAAAGTCAACCAATAATGGGTGGAGCCAGAGCAGAGGGTGGGAGGGACCAGAGACCAAAGTGGGTGGGGTTTTCAGCACTGCAGAGCTGTATAGCTTGGGGTGATGAATAGGGTGCCTTCTAGATGTTGTTGGACTACATTTCCCATCAGCCCTAGCTAGCACGGCCAATAATCATGGAGGATGGGAGTTGGAGTCCAACCATTTCAAACCTTCTTGGCTACCCACGGCATAGCTCTTTCCCTCTGTGTGCCATAGCTCAGTGGAAGAGTCTGCCTTGCGAGCAAAAGGTCCCAGGTTCAAGACCCAACATCTCCAGGTAGGACTGGGAGAAATCCCTGCTTTGAAATTGCAGGGGGTCAGACTGGGTGACCCTTGGGGTCCCTTTCCAACTCTACAATTCTATGAAATCTCGGAGTGCCTCTGCCAGTCAGGGCAGACAGTACTGAGCTAGATGGACCAGTCTCTCAGTATAAGGCAGCTTCCCATGTTCCGTCCCTCCTCGGCTTCTCTCTCACGCACAAGCACACTCAGGGAATGGAAGATTCCCGGGGGGGGCAGCCCAGGGAGTAACGATGGGCTCACAACATCTGGGCACCGAGGGTCAGACGAAATGAGTCCAAGAGCTGGGGGTACCCCACTGCAGCCATTAAGCCTACTCACATGCAACAATCAATAATAATAATAATAATAATAATAATGATAATAATAATAATATACCAGTAGTTTATTATTTATAACTAGTGCTTTAAACCCATTAAATTAACGGGCGCTAGAACATTCCTTCCGGTGTCTCTTTCGTCGCTCTCTCTCCTCCGCTGCTTCGCTTCCGCCCGTGCTCCCTCGGCTACCTTCCGGTCTTCCGCTCGGTCGCGCTCGCTCCTGCCATGGGTCCCCCCGGCTCCCTCGCCGTGCGGCCTTTCCGTTCCGCCCGCCGGCTCCCTCTCTGCCTCGCCCACCATGCTTCGTGGTGCAGCAGGAAAGAGCCGCCTGGGGGTTTCTGCTCGATCCCTCGGAGATCCCGGGGCCCCTGTGCTCCCTTGCTCCCACCTGGTAGGCGGCGTAGTTGCTCTCGGGGTCGCTGAGCGGCACACGGCGCCCGAAGTCTCTGCGCTCCAAGTCCCAACGGCTGTCCGTGGGGCACATGCGCAGTAGCGCAATCCCACAGACACAGGGACTGGACGCAGAGACACTTGCACTTTATTATTGTAGATTATATTATTTATACAGAGAAAGCAACAAGCAACATTCCCCAACCTGATATCTTCTTTATTTTCACACACACACACACACACACACACACACACACACACACACACACACTGGTACCGTGGGTTACAGACACTTCAGGATACAGACTCTGCTAACCCAGAAATAGTACCTCAGGTTAAGAACTTTGCTTCAGGATGAGAACAGAAATCGTGTGGCGGCAGCATGGCGGTAGAGGGAGGCCCCATTAGCTAAAGTGGTACCTCAGGTTAAGAACAGTTTCAGGTTACGAACAGACCTCCAGAACGAATTAAGTTCTTAACCCGAGGTACCACTGTGTTTCAAATTTATACATTTCATTAGTTTTACAATCAATTTAACATTTCCGAATTTCGACTTCCTTCCCCCTCTTTCTGCAGTTCGTTAATTTTTTTTAATATCTTCTGCACGCCTAAGTTCATTTAACTTGCTCGTTTATTTATCTACTGTAAATATATACTCTTATAAAAACTGCATGTTATTACATTAATCCTGCCAATGATCTTACCTGTTTACAGTTTATCTGTAAATATTCAATAAACCATTTCCATTCTTTTATAGAAAGACTGCTATCTTATTCTTCCGGTAAGTTCCGCCACTTCTGCATATTCCATAAGTTTTTGTATCCATTCTTCTTTTTCCGGGGGTTCTGCTTCTTTCCACTTTTGGGCAAGTAGCATTCTTGCTCCTGTAGTAGCTGATGTTGTCCAGGTGTCTTGGACTACAATTCCCATCAGCGCCAGTCACCATGCCCAATGATGATGATAATAATAATAATATATATATTTTTTATACCCCGCCCTTCCCGATCCAGTAACCAGTCTCTTTGGAAAGAGTATTCCACCAGGTTGGAGCCAACACTGAAAAAGCCCTGGCCCTTGTGGAGGGTAATCTGGCTTCTTTTGGGCCCAGGCCCCTTAAACTATTGTTATTTGTGGACCTTAAGGCAGGGGCGTACCCAGGATCAAAACTGGGGGGGGGGGGAGCAATGGTCGTTCAGGTTGTGACATTTCAGCACGGAAAAGGCGAATGAAACCAAAATTTTAAGGAAATTATATATACAGTGGTACCTCGCTAGACGAATGCCTCGCTAGACGAAAAACTCGCTAGACGAAAGGCATTCGCTAGCGAAAGGCTGTCTCGCAAGACGAATTTTTCAATGGGCTTGCCTTGCAAGACGAAAATTTTTTGCGATTTTTTTTTGTCAAACTGCTCTTCCCCCGTTGATGCTTCGCAAGACGAAATTTTCGCTATACGACAGCACTCGCAGAACGAATTAATTTCGTCTTGCGAGGCACCACTGTAATTATAGCAGTGCTTTATTACGGTAGTTATTACAATTATTAGCTTGAAATTTTTTTTTTTTATTCTAGTTACATGTCTTATACTAATATAATTTTTCTTGGGTTTGAAGAAAACTCGTTCAAAACTTTCGTTTCAATCCAGTCCTGGTTTTCCTTGAAGAATTTCCGATGGGCGCTCATCAAACACAACCCAGTCAGTCTGTCCTCTCCCATTGTACTTCTGAGCCAGGTCTTTACCCTTCGAAGGGTACTGAAAGATCGTTAAACAGTAGCCGTGGTGGACGGGTAAGCACTTAAAATACTGATCAACTAGCGGCGGGCGGCTCAGTTTATATATTGACGCGGAACTCACTAGACCCCTCTAGAAGATTCCCTCTTCTCTCTGCTAGAGCCCGCTAGAGACCTCTCCCACCCTTGAATCCCACTGGCTGGCTGACATACCGTATTTTTCGCTCCACAAGACAGACTTTTTTCCTCCTGAAAAGTAAGGGGAAATATCTGTGCATCTTATGGAGCGAATGGTGGTCCCTGGAGCTGAATTCCCCAGGGGCAAAAAGAAGATCATGCTTTTTATTTTACAAAGAGAAAAGGGGGTGTTGAAAGGACCCCGCTCAGCAGCTGATCAGCAAGAGATCGGGAGAGAGATAAGAGTCCCCGGCTCCCTTTCAGGCCCGCCCTCTTGCCCCGCCCTCCATTGTTGAATGTGATGCAGAGGGAGGTTGTTTGTTTCCCCAGCGACATGTGACTGGCTGATTAGATTATCTGTCTGGAAACTTTAGAAAAGGCTCCCTTTCCTTTAGAAGCTGCAGAAATGTGAGTTGAACTCCATAAAAATGGGGCTTTTCCTCTTTGCTTTTCGCCCTTTGCAAAAGGAGCTTTGCTTTTCCCCCTTTGCAAGAAAAGCTGCAAAACTTTTAGCTGATCCTGAAAAAAAACTTTTAGCCGGTCCTCAAAAAACCAGGGCTTTTCCCTTTGCAAAAAAGCTGCAAAACGTTTAGCTGATCCTCCAAAAAACAGGGCTTTTAGAGGAGGAAAACCAGAAAAAAAATTCCCTTGTTTCCAGCTCTAAAAACGAGGTGCGCCCTATGGTCCGGTGCGTCCTATGCAGCGAAAAATACGGTATATATGAAGAACCCTGATGAATCAGGCCAAAAAACCATTTAGCCCAGCATCCAGATCTCACATTGGCCAACAGGGGTGCCAACCTGAATAAAATATTGGGAGGGCAGGTTGGCCCTGCCCTGCTTAATCAGTCGCAAGATGCAGCACATGCGCACCCAATGCCCATCAACTTTGCAGGGACCCGTCCCTCTCAAATATTTTATTGGGGAGGGGTGCAAAGGGACCTCAGCCCCGAGGAGTTGGCTTCTGTGGTGGCCAACCGGGTGCCTCTTTTAGGAGGCCCACAAACAGGGCCTGAGCAGGGCAAAGCTCTTCCCAGTTGCCATCCCTAGCAGCTGCTAAAGGTAAAGGGACCCCTGACCGCTTCCGGGTCATGTGGCCAGCATGACTAAGCCGCTTCTGGCGAACCAGAGCAGCGCACGGAAACGCCGTTTACCTTCCCGCCAGAGCGGTACCTATTTATCTACTTGCACTTTGACGTGCTTTCGAACTGCTAGGTTGGCAGGAGCAGGGACCGAGCAACGGGAGCTCACCCCGTCGCAGGGATTCGAACCGCCGACCTTCTGATCGGCAAGCCCTAGGCTCTGTGGTTTGACCACAGCGCCACCTGCATCCCATTAGCAGCTGCTATTCAGAGGCATATACCGAATGGATGAGGTGGTTTAGATGCCCGCGATTTGCAACGGCATTGAGATGCCACATTCACAGCTTATCAGAGATCATGAGGCCCCACAGTAGAAGGGAATGGTGGTTTTCACGAGCTCTTGAAACAATGGCTTTCCGGTCCTCCCAGCTTGTTCCCCACCATGTGCTAGAAGGCTCCACGTCCTGGTTTTCCACCTCTCCCCCCCCCACCCCCTGCAATACCCGCTAGTGTTTTTATGGGCTCCCTATCCAATGTTTTCATCTTCTCTTTATGGGTCCCGCCAGTGACAGTTGCCAAGGGAGTGACTTGCCGTTACTGTGCAAGATGCATGGATCAATTAACTCAGTTGCCGGGTTTCGCTTCTGAATCAATTAACTGGAACTGAAATTAACTAAAAATATCCTTTGCTTATTAACAGACTGAACTAATTGCAATAAAAAAAAGGTGGAGGGGCGGGGGGACGGAGGGAAGAGAGCGGAATGGGGAGATTTTATTTATCGCAGCCAATCTCGACCCGTATCATTATCTCAAATATTCCTCACTTGCTAAACAAACTAATAACTCTACGAGCATCAAATCATTATGATGTGGGGGGTGGGTGGCCTGTTGGATCGATCTCATCAGTGACTCGCTAGCCCAGAAATGTGGGGGCTCCCCCCCCCCCTGCACAAAGCAACATTTGCTCCTCGGCCGTGAACTGATCTATGGGTTGTAGGGTGAATTCAGTTCCCCAACAATGGGGGGAAAGAATAAGGGGTCCTATCATGACACCCACAGGCCCCAGCCACATAAAGGTAAAGGTAAAAGGACCCCTGACCATTAGGTCCAGTTGCGGATGACTCTGGGGTTGCGGTGCTCATCTCGCTTTACTGGCCGAGGGAGCCGGCGTTTGTCCACAGACATCTTCCGGGTCATGTGGCCAGCATGACTAAGCCACTTCTGGCGAAACCAGAGCAGCACACGGAAACACCGTTTACCTTCCCACCGGAGTGGTACCTATTTATCTACTTGCACTTTGACGTACTTTCGAACTGCTAGGTTGGCAGGAGCAGGGACCGAGCAACGGGAGCTCACCTCGTCGCGGGGATTCACATCCAATTTTAGCCAAATAAGGCTCATCGCTCTGCCTTTCTGGAAACAGAAGCTAAGGCAGCATCACAGGAACTAAGGAAGAGGGGAAGCCGCCTTAAGCCAGACCCCTCGCAGGGTTTCTCAAAGTCGGGTCCCCAGCTGTTTTGGGACTACAACTCCCATCATCCCTAGCTAACAGAACCAGTGGTCAGGGATGATGGGAATTGTAGTCCCAAAACAGCTGGAGGGCCAAGTTTGGCCATGCCTGATTTACTGTATTTATTTCCCCCAATTTGAAATATAAAATTGTGATGTTCTTGAGTCAAAATCAGAGTACAGTACCCCTAAACATTTTTTTTAGGGGGGGGGGAAGCACTGGGTTTGCAAACTGTCCTCCAATATCTTCTCTTGCCTGATGTGAAGGACGTCGGTGCCTTCCTGCCCATTTCATGTACAAGACTGGTTCCTGAATCTTACCTCAATGCTGTTGACGCTACTCCCCTACAGGATCGGGCCTTCTGGTCATCAAACTAGGTCAGCAGCGTGGAAGAAGGCATGGCCTTGTTCAGGCTTCCTCAACCTCGGCCCTCCAGATGTTTTGAGACTACAATTCCCATCATCCCTGACCACTGTTCCTGCTAGCTAGGGATCATGGGACTTGTAGGCCAAAAACATCTGGAGGGCCGAGGCTGAGGAAGCCTGGTCTTGTTGGACGTTCCCCGGCGAAAGAGCTTGGCTGAGTCATCTAAGAGGGATGCAGAGCTTGGGAACTAAGCCAAGGTATCTTCTAAGAAGCTGGGATGGTGGAGAGGGTACTTGGAGGTCAGGCAACACAAGCAGAAAGGAATAATCTGGCCTCCTCACATCCTGCTCGCGGGCTTCCCAGAGGCATCTGGCTGGCCAGTATGTGAGCACAGGATACCGGACTACGATGGGTCTCTGAGCAATCCCAATGTGTCTTCAGGAAAAAAACCATTATTATGCATTCTCCAAACTTTCTCCAAATTGAGCAGAACAGGAAAAGCAATCAGTTTTCACCTAAGTATCTAGCAGGCAAGGCCATGGGGCACTCGCCCAATGCAAAGCACCTAATGCCTATGTTTACTGATTCCCTAGAAACAGCCAGGGTTGCCATATTTTTTAGTGCCCAGTGCTCCTGTGTTCATAACAACATTGGCAGACATCAGCAGGAGTTCTCAAGCTCCTCTCTCGACACTTAAAAGCATCAACT
This sequence comes from Lacerta agilis, assembly GCF_009819535.1. NCBI lineage: Eukaryota > Metazoa > Chordata > Lepidosauria > Squamata > Lacertidae > Lacerta > Lacerta agilis. The sequence continues at coordinate 47,735,418 of NC_046324.1, forward strand.
GCTGATTTCTTCTAATCAAGCTGCTGTCAGCGGCCCAAGAGAAGGCCAGAGTGGCATTTTCTGGTCAGTTGGCAACCCCAAAACCACCACTCCAGCTCAGTTTCCTTGGTGAAATGCAGATGAGCCCAGGTTTGAGGCAACAGCAGAAGCTTTTGCAATAGACCATGAGGCCGAGCTGAGAAAGCCCTCAAAGAAGGGGAAGAGAAGTTTGGATTGGGTGGTGTAGGAAATGAGGGAGAGTTGGACCACTTTGGCAGCGTAGGAATAACCCATCAGAGTCACTATGTGACCTTGGGGGAAATTCAAAATTCCACTGATTGTTCCATCATCTGTTAAACTGGGATTAGTTCCTGCTTCATGAAGGATAAAGGCAAGGCTGTCGTTGTTTAGTCATTCAGTTGTGTCCAACTCTTCGTGACCCCATGGACCAGAGCACACCAGGCACTCCTGTCTCCCACTGCTTCCCGCAGTTTGGTCAAACTCACGCCAGTCGCTTCGAGAACACTGTCCAACCATCTCATCCTCTGTCGTTCCCTTCTCCTTGTGCCCTCCATCTTTCCCAACATCAGGGTCTTTTCCAGGGAGTCTTCTCTTCTCATGAAGTGGCCAAAGTACTGGAGCCTCAGCTTCAGGATCTGTCCTTCCAGTGAGCACTCAGGGCTGATTTCTTTAAGGATGGATAAGTTTGATCTTTTTGCAGTCCATGGGACTCTCCAGAGTCTCCTCCAGCACCAGAATTCAAAAGCATCAATTCTTCGGCGATCAGCCTTCTTGATGGTCCAGCTCTCACTTCCATACATCACTACTGGGAAAACCATAGCTTTAACTATATGGACCTTTGTCGGCAAGGTGATGTCTGTGCTTTTTAAAAAGGCAAGGCTAAATCTCGTTTCATGGTTGCAAGATGATTTTGAAATATTTCCATTAGAGAAGATTTCGGATTACAGAAACATACTGTCTTACAGCAAAGTGTGTGCATGTGTGGGAGGGGGGGAATGTCAAACATTCCAAAAATATTTTTTCATCATCGTTTCAGAGAACCGAAGCAGATGGTCACTCTCTTCACGCGCACCAAAATAATAATATTTTTTCCCCTTTCTCGTGACTTTGGGGGAATGAATCTGAAACTTTGCTAGATGGTCAGCCCACAGATGTGGCGTCTGCAGTTCTGCAATTGCACCGAGCAAGCAAGGGACTTGTACTGAGGACATGGCTCAGCATCTTTTGCATGATGGCTTTTTAAAAGAGCAAGCAAACTAAAATTCAAGGGCTTAAGGTGTTAAGGATAGGTTTGAAAATGTATGGGGGCGAAGTCTGGCAAAGCCCTGCCCTGTTTCATGAGGGTGTGGACCGGATGACCCTTGGTACCCCGTCCAACTCCACAATTCCACGATCCTATGACTAGTTTGAAAGCTCCAGACCTGAGGTCTAATTGGAATTCTATTGAAAGATGCATTCACAATGCTAGTGATCATTCCATCAGTTTCCTTTGCCCTACATATGCATAAGGTTTCTACTAGGGCTAAGCCAATCAGCTCTCATTGGCTGTGTCCAAAAAAGAAAAAAAGATATTGGCAATGCCTCGTTTGCATTGCCTTCTCTTATGGCACACTTTCTCTCTCTGGACTTAGTGGCATCCTGATCAAGTTTGCAGATGACACCAAATTGGGAGGGGTGGCTAATACCCCAGAGGACAGGATCACACTTCAAGCTGACCTTAACAGATTAGAGAACTGGGCCAAAGCAAACAAGATGAATTATAACAGGGAGAAATGTAAAGTACTACACTTGGGCGAAAAAAAAAATAAAAAAAATGAAAGGCACAAATGCAGGATGGGTGACACCTGGCTTGAGAGCAGTACATGTGAAAAGGATCTAGGAGTCTTGGTAGACCATCAACTTGACATGAGTCAACAGTGTGATGCAGCAGATAAAAAAGCCAATGCAATTCTGGGCTGCATCAATAGGAGTATAGCGTCTAGATCAAGGGAAGTAATAGTACCACTGTATTCCACTCTGGTCAGACCTCACCTGGAGTACTGTGTCCAATTCTGGGCACCACAGTTCAAGAAGGATACTTACAAACTGGAATGTGTCCAGAGGAGGGCAACCAAATGGTCAAAGGCCTGGAAACGATGCCTTATGAGGAACAGCTTAGGGAGCTGGGTATGTTTAGCCTGGAGAAGAGAAGGTTAAGGGGTGGTATGATAGCCATGTTCAAATATATAAAAGGGTGTCATATAGAGGAGGGAGAAAGGTTGTTTTCTGCTGCTCCAGAGAAGCGGACACGGAGCAATGGATTCAAACTACAAGAAAGAAGATTCCACCTAAACATTAGGAAGAACTTCCTGACAGTAAGAGCTGTTCGACAATGGAATTTGCTACCAAGGAGTGTGGTGGAGTCTCCTTCTTTGGAGGTCTTTAAGCGGAGGCTTGACAGCCATCTGTCAGGAATGCTTTGATGGTGTTTCTTGCTTGGCAGGGGGTTGGACTGGATGGCCCTTGTGGTCTCTTCCAACTCTGTGATTCTATGATTCTATTATTCAATGTATCATTGCAAAGCTCAATATGAATGATTACAAGACATTGTGATACCCACCTTTACCTCTGATTGGCTAGGATATCTGATTGGCTGGGATTGCCCATGTGACCACTTCAGGAAAGCGCTGCCCTTGCTCCTAGTGGACGTTATTTGCTTCCAGTGACGCAATCGCAGCCCCAAATCCAAGCGGCCACTAAGCATAGGGATGCCATTGCATTTTCTGTGGGGGTTCCTGATTGGCTGGGATGAGCCACGTGTCTAGTTGGGAACGGGGTAACTAAGGACAGAAACGATACCAAGCAGCAGAAGAAGAAAGAGTGAATAATCTCGCAACTGAAACTTTTGGGGGTGGAACTTTTACCACCCTTCTCCAAATCCTGTTTCCAGCTCCCAAATCCAAGCGGGGGTCCTGGTTTAGCACTTGGGGGAAAAAACTGCTATTGTAGCAGTTTGCCCCGAATGCCTAAGGGAGCAGGGAAGGAAGGAGAGGAACAAGGCTCTGCTTAAATAATACCACAAATTAGCTACATTTTCAGACGCGTCCCTTCCATTTGTCTGCATATCGGTGAATTATTTACAGCGCTTTGGCAGGCCCCTATGATCTACAGCGTAATATAGACAAAGCACTTTCTGAAACAGTGGCTAATACATCCCAGTAATATAAGGGGATAATTGTGCGGAGGCAAGACTCGCCTTGGCACGCAAGCATACCTACCTCCCTGAGATGGAGGGATTCGCAAACGCTGCTCCCAGGGAGCACACATATAAATCTTCAGATGTGGAGATAAGCAAGGAAAGAGCCCGAGAACCATGTTAGCCGAGGCCAAACAATCAGCCAGCTTTACTTATTTACTGTTCCAGTCTAGAACTACAATGTTGACATCGGATATGGGTGGAGAGAGGGTGCTTAAAATAAATTTCTCATTTTTATTTTCTTAAATCTTTAGGAGATAAAGGATGGAAAAGAGAGGGCCCCAGGACCATGTTAGCCGAGGCCAAACAATCAACCAGATTTATTTATTTGCTGTTTCTAGTACTACAATATTGATATCCAATGTGGGTGGGGAGAGAATGCTTAAAATGAATTTATTCTGCTTAAATTTGCTTTTACTCAAGTTTATTGGCAACCCATCCTCCGATTCATACAGTTTGCTGTCTCATTTTGGACTGTATTTCAACATACCTTGCCTGTTCCCGAACTTCAGAGTCAAACTCACAGATCGCCTTCTAGACAAAAATAATGGGAGCCCAAAGGCATCCTGACCCCCCAAGAAAACTAGACTTTGATTTGGATTTGTTTAGGAGATGCAGCAGTCAGGAAGAGCATCATTGCCGCTCGGCGAAATCAGGGCAGACACAGGAAACTGTGTCCAGACTCCCCAGGAATAAGTCCAATGCCACCTAGTGACTAAACTACAGAATGACACTACCCACACAGCCAACTCCTGACTCTTTCCAGCAATAACCAAGTCCAGCGCCACCTAGTGACTAAACTACAGAATGACACTACCCACACAGCCAACTCCTGACTCTTTCCAGCAATAGCCAAGTCCAGTGCCACCTAGTGACTAAACTATAGAATGACATGATCCAGTGCTACTGGGTTTGCTTTGCCTCATCTTTCTCATGGATTTGTACCTCTACATATCTTGTCCAGTTAGATCTGAGCAAGACCACCAAGAGGGCATCATGCCCCAGAGCAGTGGCATAGCATGGGCTGCCAGTACCCGGGACAACTTGCAAAACAACATCAAACCTTGCGTTACGTGAAATACATTCGACAAACACACAAGACGTAACTGGCTGTGCATTCACATAAGCAATACTCTTCTATATATTCTTATCACAATATAAAATGTTTATCTTGCACATAAACAACATATAAAGTGCAATAATATAGACGGAAGTCCCAATAGATCAGTTCATTCATAAAGACCAAATATCTGCTAGTTTCTGTTCCACATATGTTCATAAAGTCCAAATTGGAGCCTACTATAGCTCCACAGAGTTGACAAGGATTTCCAGAATAATGCCTTGTTTCACTCTCATGGGCTTCATCAGTGGTACAGAAACCACTATGTTCTAAGTTCTAGTATCTATGAATATGAATATGAATATGAATATGTACAACTGATGAAGCCCAAGAGGGCAAGTTCCATGACTTTGACATACTACATATGAACATGTAGAAGAGTATTGCTTATGTGAATGCAGTACCCGGGACAAGGCAAGTATCCTTGGCATTGCCCGCTGATAGGCTGGAACGAAGGGACAATAGGTCGACGACCTACCCAGTGGGCAGCTGCGGAGCCCCATGAGCATCAAGCACAGTGGAGAGCAGGAGGGATTGGTCGGGAGTGGGTATCTTTCTGAAGCCCATGCGGGGGGGGCACCATGGCAACCAGCCGTCACCCAAATCCCCTCCCATGTGGACATTGGGAGATTTTCTGTGTGAGGGGGCAGGCATGTTATTTTTCAATTTATTATTACTTTCTCCTTTTTGAAATGTTGCACCCCTAAAAAATTTTGCGCCCTGTGGCCCTGCCCACGCTACACCCTGCACCAGCACAGTGTTTTGCTGCAGGCTGGTTTTTTTTTTTTTCTCTATGCCAGAAAGGGTACACAAACTGGCTTTGGGTGACAATGTGGAACCGAGCGACACCTGGTTTGCAACATCGTGAGTTATCACCAGCTGCGTATCACGATATACCGATATATCACGATATCTGTCATACATTCCAGCCCAGTCTTTGCCAGATTTGGCCCCTCAAGTGGAAAGCTAGCAGCAAAAAAGGGCGACAGCTGTAGCTACTGGGTCCCACTGGGGCAAGCAGGGCACTGCTGCACCGACCTCAGCCTGCCCATAGCCAGTCATCACCTCCCTATCTTCTTACAACCAAGACTAGATCTACACAGCTATAAAAAAAACGCTCTGCAAAAAAAAAAACCTGTTGTAAAGCTCACAATTGAAAATATCACCGAGTTGCTATTTCAGCTCTAGAGCGCCACCTGGTGTCAGAGTGTTATAACACATTTATAACGCTGTATTTTGACTAGTGTAGCTGAGGGCACGGTACTGTCTGTCAACTTCCTCCACCTTAGTCTCATTTCTGCCCCTTGTAGAACTCAGCAGGGAGGATGGCAAGGATAAAAACAGCATTAGTTGGTTCTGCCTATCTTCCGCTCTGACGCCACCTACTGTTGGCCTCCCTACTTTCCACCCTACTAGTTTCAATGGGCCCCAAGACTCCACTGGTGGCCAGTAAACTCAGGATCGTCATAGCGCTAGTGGTGTTCATTGCAATGATTATTTTGTTTCCGTTTCCATTGATAAATGTTATTTTTTATGTTCTGCAAATCTCTCTCTCGCACACATTTCCCTAACCTCCTGTACAATATCCCTTCCTTTTCACGCCCAATCTCCTTATTGCTCCTTCATGTCATGTCGTTTAAATCACATCCTTAACTTGTAGATTAACAAACCTGCCGTGCTCATAACCTCTTTGCAGAGAAAGAGAAAACCCCAGCACCCTCTGATCTATGTAAACTGCCGTTAGATGCTGGAATCCTTGATATTAATATCTCTCCTCTCCCTTTTTTTTTGTTTGTGTGTCAATGTTCTCCAGAATTTAATTAAGCAATGTTTTGAGAGCATATTATATATGTTTGAACAATTTCACAGAGCTGACAATATGAGCTATTGACCTGCAGGAGAGGAAGTTAATGCGAGTAAATTCCACAAATGCAGATGCCTGGCTAGGGCCGTTTCCGTCTAGAAATACAAAGCCCCCCCCCCCCTCTCTCTCTCTGGGTGTGTTGCTGTGTCATCAGCTGACGGGCTTTAATTGGGCAGCTCCTCTTAATTTTGTCATTGTACTTTTAGACGTTGCTAAGGAGCCGCTCGCGATGCAAACGCTGACACCAGCGAAAATAAAAACCGTCCTCGGAAACAATGAGACGCCGATGGCAGCGACTAATCAGTTGGAGGGGCACTCCCTGAGCATGGATGAGATGTTCCTAGCAGTGCCTAATTGTCAGGAGCTGCAGGGATCTGTGCGCCGGCTGCCTTGTGTGGCCAGCCAAAGAACTACCGGCTGCAGTGACGTATCTTTGGGCCCTGGGCTGACCCACGCAGGCTGGCCGTTGGGTCCTCCCGGACAGGAAGTAGCAAAAGAGAGCTTCCTGTTCCATCTGGCCCTTTGCTTGAGTTCCATGGTCTTTCATGGATCCTTGGTTAGTGAAATATACTCGGAGTCCAGCGTGGATTTCATGCTCTTTATTCAGCTCATAGTAGCGAGGAATGGCAGTTCCCCCCAAAGTCTGCTTTATATACACTATTTACACAATAGGCCCCACGTGATTGGCTAATTCCGGGATACTCCTGTATGCCAATCAGGTTGCGGATTCACTTCCTCCAGGAGCTGGATTGGGTGGCTCCTGCGGACCAATCAGACTGCTGCATTCTGGATCCTATTGTTCTAGGACCAATCAGACTGCTGCATTCTGGATCCTATTGTTCTAGGACCAATCAGGCTGCTGCATTCTGGATCCTATTGTTCTAGGGCCAATCAGACTGCTGCATTCTGGATCCTATTGTTCTAGGACCAATCAGGCTGCTGCATTCTGGATTCTATTGTTCTAGGACCAATCAGGCTGCTGCATTCTGGATCCTATTGTTCTAGGACCAATCAGACCGCTGCATTCTGAATCCTAGTGTTCTAGGACCAATCAGACTGCTGCATTCTGGATCCTATTGTTCTAGGGCCAATCAGGCTGCTGCATTCTGGATCCTAGTGTTCTAGGACCAATCAGGCTGCTGCATTCTGGATCCTATTGTTCTAGGACCAATCAGGCTGCTGCATTCTGGATCCTATTCAACTCAGTACATGACAGTTAACCTTTATGGAATGGTCTAGGGTTGCCATATCTCTGGTTTTCCCTGAGATTCCAAGGGTGAAATCACAACTTTCGTGTCTGGATTTTTACTCCTTGAAATATGGCAACCCTAAATTGTGCAGGTGTTTTTCCAAAATGCGTTTTTCCAAGGAAATTTCTTGAGATTATTATTATTATTATTTTTTCCGCTCCATCGTCATCATAATCCTTAGAGAAAGGAGGCTATTTTTGCAGGATTCTTTCTGGGCAGCTGGGATAGCTCAGTCAGTAAAGCATGAGGCTCTTAATCTTGGGGCCGTGGGTTCAAACCCCACCTGGGGCAAAATATTACTGTGTTGCAGGGGGTTGCTTCACCCTAGTGGACCCTTCCAATTCCACAATTCTATTCATTATTATTATTATTATTATTATTATTATTATTATTATTATTATTTAAATGCTTTTGGGTGGTGGCTGCCATTTTTCTCTCCGCAATGCCCTGGAACGCCACTAGTTGGGGCCTTGCAAAAGATGTGAAATAAGCGTCAGGCTGTCAACCCTTTGCAAAAGCAGCAGCGGCAGCAACAGCAAATTAAAACCCAAATGCTTAAGAGAGAAGATAGAAAAGAAAAAAAGAACTTAAGATTGCTTTTAAAGAAGGTTGGACAAATTAATGGAGGAGAGAGTTCTCTCTGACTCCATGGTCAGTGTTAACCTAGTGATTCAAGGGTTATCATATCTGTATTACTATTGTCTTAATAATAATAATAATAATAATAATAATAATAATAATAATAATAATAATAATAACAACAACAACAACAACAATAATAATAATAATAATAATAATAATAATAATAATAATAATAATAATAATAATAATTTATTTGTACCCCGCCCATCTGGCTGAGCTTCCCCAGCCACTCTGTATTCACATTAGGGGAAAGTAACTGCCTCTCTGTTCCAGAAGGAACAGCTACTATTGGTTCATTCAAGTTGCTGCATTTGGATCCTCAGTCTTATTGGTTCCCACCAAAAGGCAGCTTTGTGATGGCTTGAGCTTGTTCCCTCCAAAATGTATCCTTTCTAGCCAGTCTACTGTCCCTATAAATGTAGCTTCCCTCTCCTCAGTTCCCCAGTCTTGTTTACTTGAATAAAGAGTGTTACATGAAGAAGCTGTCTCCTGCCTGCTATGTCAGAGAGCTGAAGTCACTTGCTGAATCACGATCCCCACGCTACAATAACTGGCGACGAAGGTGGGATCCGGAATGCCAAGGAGCGGTTAAACGCAGCCCTGCCTCAGAGTCTGGATTGCAGCAGAGAACAAGACTGTCTAATGCAAATTGCTGGAAAATGCAACAGGCGATACTACTCTTGTGTTTGAATTGTGGTTCCTGGGAACAAGGAGCAGGTTTTCCTCTGTGTTATGATCCATTTTGCATCAAGACTGTCGGCCAAATCTTTAAAAAGTGCACTGATATATATATATATATATTTGTTTCTTCAAATCAACGCCAGGGGCAAGGCTGCTAGTATATTATAAAAGAGAAGCCAAATATTAGTTTGTTGAGTTTTGTTATATTTCTAGCCACTGGGGGTTTTCTGCCCCCAGGCACCAAAACAGCACTGCCATCTTTTTCTAGAGAGTGCGTAGAACTATTTAACCTCACTTGTACCTGTTTAAACGAAGCTGTTTAATCTTGCGCGTTGCCAATTCTGAGATGAAAAGGGAAGGGAACAAAACAGCTTAAAATGGAAGGTTAAGAAAGATATTCAGAGCGGATCTTCTTGTCATAGAGGCCAGCAGAAATTCAACCCTAGATTACTATATCCGTCACACACACACACACACACACACACAGCAAATGGAACCTGGAACAAAAAAATCACACTGCTCCAGCCAGCCAGGCTCCCTTCTAAACTACCCCATTTCCTTTCCCGTTTTGGGTCTTCCATTCCCCCCATCTGCCCACATAAGGGTCACTCGCTATCCTGTGATCACTGAGCATGCTCAGTCCTGATCGAGGTATTTAAGAGTCTGCCTTTAAGGTTTTCTTCCACCAGTTATAGTGTGGAGTAGTGTTTAGGGCAGGGGTGTCCAAACTTTTTTCAGATTTGATGAAGTGAACATGCGTGAGGGCCGTCCAGAGTTGTTGATTAAATCAACCAGAGGGCCGGTTTTGGCCCCCAGACCGTACTTTGTGTGTTTTGTTTTGTTTTGAATTTTTTATTAAATGACAAAACATCATATACATAACATGATCAAACACACAATAACAATTTACCAAGACATAAAAGCGCACAAATATGCAAAACACACAGTGACAATTTGACAAAACATAAGATCAATTAACAACCTGACGTAACACAGTATTGCACTTAATAAAAATAAGAAATAATTTTTAAAAAAGGGGGGGGAGAAAAATAATAGACGTACGACATTGATAAGACAAATAAACAGATTTAACTTCCGTTTGTACTCTTTGCTTCTTTTTCTTAAACCTTTTCTTTTCCCACACAGGTCCTGTTACATCAATTATATTCCTGTAATCGTTTCTAGTAATATATTGATATTTTGTTTGTACACAAGAGTCACCTTAATTTTACCAAGAGATTTTGATGTTATTGTGCCGTACTTTGGACATGCCTGGTTTAGGGAGTTGGACTAAGACCTGGGAGACCAGGGTTCGAATCCCCACTCAGCCATGAAGCCCCCTAGGTGGCTTTGGACCAGTTGCAGTCTCTCAGCCTAATCTACCTCACAGGGTTGTTGTTGTGAGGATCACATGAGTAGTGTAGTATTTTGAGTACTGGACTAAGACCTAAGTGACTGGGGTTCTAGTCCCCACTGAGCCATAAAGTTCACCTTGGACCAATCACTGTCTCTCTGCCTAACCTGCCTCGCAGGGTTGTTGTGTGGATAAAATAGGGAGAGGGAGAACTCCCTGAGTTCCGTGGAGGAAAAAAGAATGTGATACAGACATAATAAATATGTCCAGACACCAGACTCCTTCCAGGCTTCTGAGATTGCAGTAGGTCTTGCTCACCCCACCCCCTTACAAACACGTCCGCTGCAGGCATGAGGGCTAGGAACTTGCTTACAAAATAAAACACAACGGAACGCTAAGATTATCAAGAAGTTGAATTCTGCACTTTGCACCGCGTCAAGGACCGAAGCCCCGCGGTGTTGCTTCGTGCAATAGGCCCTTTGCACAGCAGGGGCGGGGGGGGGGGAGAGAGAGAGACTCGCAGCTCGGGATTTGCACAGCGACAATTCCCCAGAGCTAAAGGGCAGAGATGGCTTGACGGCCAGCGGCTCATCGAATTGTCTTCCAGGAAGGATTGGTGAGCGATTTCTGCCAAACTGGATCAATTACGGGGTGATTGATTGCAGCTGCTTTCTTGACCAAACCGGAGATGCAATTGCAGGCATTTTCTTGAGGCATTAAATCAACTTTCCCCCCCCCTTTTCTTTAAAAAAAAAAAAAACTATGGTAGATTCAAGGCAAAAAAACAAAACAAAACCCCACACACTTTTAGCTTGTGGGAGTGGGTGTTAATCACTCATTGACACATCCTACATTTATTCGTTTTAAAACGGTCAGCACCAGTGTATCCATTTATTGTACTTGTTTAGCACTTTTCTCCTCTGAATCTCAAAGCAGGTTACTTGGTAAGGAAGAATGGGCACCTCCCTGATCACCCCGAAAGGTGTAGAGACCATTGTAAGCATGCAAATATTCCCTGTATGGATCGCGTAATTGCACCGTTCTGTCACTAGAGGGGACTAGACTTAACTGTATCTGGGCGGAGCTTCCTGTGTGGATCATGTCATTATATTGTTTAGTCACTAGGTGGCACTCGACTTCCGTTGCATCTGGCAGTCGTCCGGAGTTTCCTGCTCTTGTATAGGGAAGGTAAAGAAAACGACTAAAGTCCTTGTCTGGCTGCCTGATAAGTTCCTCCCCGTGGTGCTTCCATGACAATCTCCAAGCTCCACCAAATCATCTCTTATTTATCTCAGTCCCCGAATGCCCAGCGTGTCAATAATAAAAATTTTAAGACTGTAAGCCTCCACCCACATATCTGGGAGTAAGCCCCATTTTATCCTACAGGGCTTACTTTTGAGTAGATACGCATAGGACTGCACTGTAAATGATGTAATGTTTTATTTCCCCCCCCCCAAAAAAATTCGGGACTACGAAGCCTATGTTCAAGGTTGAAGACTATGACGCTTAGGATGGGAGCAAGCGAGGCAGAGTCAGGCCACGACATTCTGGTGCCTGAGGTCAAAACTCCCAGTGCCACATCCTTCCTTGTGTTGGTAGAAATATAATAATGAAATAGATGATTAACAGTTCGGGCGTACCCAGGGGGGGCAGGGGGGGCAGCTGCTCCCCCTAGAAGCAAAAATAAAATAAAAATTAAATGGTTATCGGCAGCCTAAAAGGAAAAAAAAAAAGCTCTCCTAAAAAAAAGCTCAACTACTGGTCTTTCTCCCCCACCCAAAATCTCTATAACAATTGAGCTCTTGGCCGACAGTGTGTGTGTGTGTGTGTGTGTGTGTGTGTGTGTTGTGCCGGCTGATCGTTGCAAGGGAGCTTTGGAAACTGAGTTCCCTTGCATGGTGAGTAGTTCCTTTGCGAGGGCTGAGAATCCTGGGAAACTGAGTTTTTCAGCCATTTGGGGCTTTCTGTTGGGGGGGGGGGAGTTTTTCTGTTTTTTGAAGCTGTTTTTGTTTGCTGTTTACATAATGTGGTCAGTAATCTAAAAACGAACCGAACCCCTAAAAAACGGGGCATTCCTCATCCCCAAAAAACTTTGAGCTGAACCCCCAAAAATGGGGGTAGATCACTGCTGAAAGTAGATCACAGTCTCTTGGGAGTTGGCCACCCCTTGTATAAGACATGTAACTAGAATAAAAATTTTTTTTAAAAAAATCAAGCAAATAATTGTAATAACTACCGTAATAAAGCACTGCTATAATTAGATATAATTTTGGTTTCATTCGCCTTTCCGTGCTGAAATGTCACAACCTGAATGACCATGGCTTGGCCGCCCCCCCCCCCCAGTTTTGATCCTGGGTACGCCCCTGAGTTCGCCACCACAACATTCGAGGGGGCAAAATCTGGTGGATTGGGGCGGAGCCTATAGGAGACTGGCATGCTGGGGTGGATGCAGGATGGGGGCTGATGGGTTGTGGGCGGAGCCAAGCCAGATTTGCATGAGCTGCCAGAATCTTTGCAGACTCCAGTACTGCCTAGCTTACACCGGGAAGACTGGTAAAATGATGTTGGTTGGAATGGCAAACTTCGACTGAAAACTCTTGACTGAAATGGGTAGCCTATTGGCTCCCAGTAGCCGTCATCCATAATTGTGGCCTTGAAACTCGTTGAGCTCACTGGAAAGGAGGCAGATGCAGAGATTTAAGCTACCTGAAATGTACTGTGATTTTTTATTTATTTAAAAAAAAACCAAAGTCTTCAAAATATAGCAGCATGGTTATTAAAAAAAAAAAAAATCCTGTCAAGGGATTCTGGAAACCCAACTCTTAGACTTTAAGAAACAATAGGGCGCCATCTGTTGGTGTTCTTTTTCCTTGGTGTATAGCAGACAACCGTCATGCATGCTCACCCTTCTACAGAAGGAAGCTCTCAGAAGCAAATAAAAGACACCGTTGCCCTGCAGTTTAAAACTCCTAAACAGTCATTACTTTTGCTTTGACCCCTGCAGTTAAAATCTGGGCAACTGATCCTCCAAATTTAGACCCTAGAAACCCGGGGTTTGTTTGTTTTCAATCACAAAACCACATCTAATAACTTTATAGAATATAGAGTGAAGTCTTAGAAGTATTGCAGAGCTCAATTCACGGGGCATAATGGCAATAGATAGATAGATAGATGATAGATAGATAGATAGATAGATAGATAGATAGATAGATAGATAGATAGATCAGAGAGGGTGGGTAGCACAGTGACACTGAGACCAGGGTTATGAATCATGGCAGCTCCTGGTTCGAATTTTGCCTCTTGCAAGATGTGCTAGAAGACCTTGTGCAAGTCTCTTTCTTTCTTTCTTTCTTTCTTTCTTTCTTTCTTTCTCTCTCTCTCTCTCTCTCTTCCTCCTTGCCTCAGTCTCCCCATCTGCAATATGGGGGCTAATACTACTATCTGAACCCTAGGATTTTAGAGTTGGAAGGGATCTCTGACGTTATTTACTCCGGTGCAGAATCTACACAACAGGGCTGTTGTACGGATTAAAGGTAAAAAGTAAAATGTAAAGGACCCTTGGACGGTTAAGTCCAGTCAAAGGCGACTATGGGGTTGCGGCGCTCATCTCGCTTTCAGGCCAAGGGAGCCGGCGTTTGTTCACAGACAGTTTTCTGGGTCATGTGGCCAGCAGGACTAAACCACTTCTGGCGCAACGGGATACCATGATGGAAACCAGAGTGCACGGAAACACCGTTTACCTTCCCGCCACAGCGGTACCTATTTATCTACTCACACTGGCATGCTTTCAAACTGCAACCGGTAGGTTGGCAGAAGCTGGGACAGAGCAACAGGAGCTCACCCCAACTGCACGGATTCGAACCGCCGACCTTCCGATGGGCAAGCCCAAGAGGCTCAGTGGTTTAGACCACAGCGCCACCCGCATCCTATGTACGGATTAGCAGAGGCGTAGCAAGCTGCTTGGCTGCCAGGGGCGGCAAGCCAAGCAGCACCCCCCAGGGGCGGGGCCTCGCTCCATAGCGTATGCGTCATGACATCATGATGCATGCGCTACAGAGCGCAGCCCGGCTGGACTGCTGTGGACATGTGCAGTCTGCCTGGACTCCCAAGCCGCCGCCCGGCACCCCTTCCATGCGGCGGGAGAGAGAGAGTCCGCCCAGACTCCCAAGCCGCCCCCACCCCCCACAAGTGCTACTCGCAAACCGCCACCCGGCAGCCCTTCCATGCAAGCAGCCACCACACGGAAGGGACGGAAAAGGGGTGCCGGGCAGCGGCTTGGGAGTCCGGGCGGACCACGCATGTCCGCAGCAGCCTGGGCGGACTGCGCATGTCCGCCCAGACTTCCAAGCTGCCCCCTGGCACCCCTTCCGTGCGGCGGCTGCTCGTGTGGAAGGGCTGTTGGGCCATGGCTTGTGAGTCGCACTCGCAGGGGGGGGTGCCGCAGAGTGTCACCCTCCCCAGGCTGGAACGCGGGGCGCCCTGCCCCCTACACCCTGCCCTTACTACGCCACTGCAGATTAGAATTAGATGATGCATATTTAAAAAAATTGAATGATTGGCTTAGGACCCTCGTATTTAAGGGACCGCCTCTCCTGGTATGTCCCATGTAGGACCTTAAGGTCCTCAAATAATAATCTTTTGGAGGTCCCGAGCAATAAAGACGCTAGGTTGGCCTCAACTAGGGCCAGGGCTTTCTCGGTATTGGCACCGACTTGGTGGAACAGTCTAACACAAGAGACCAGGGCCCTGCGGGATTTGGCATCTTTCCGCAGGGCCTGCAAGATGGAGCTGTTCCACCTAGCCTTTGGGTTGGTTTCTGTTTGATAGTTATGCTTCATTCTTTTATTGGTGGGCTATTTGGAAATGAGACTGCAGTTTTAATATTGAATTTTTAAATTTGTATTTTAATCTGTTGTTTTAAATTGATTGTGTTATGTTTTTGCTGGAATTTTAATTAGTGTTAGCCGCCCTGAGCCCGGTTTTTGGCTGGGAAGGGCGGGGTATAAATAAAAACTTATTATTATTATTATTATTGTTGCTGTTGTTGTTGTTATTAAGTGCTATGCAAATGCATGTATCACAAATCACACACACACACACACACACACTGCGATCATTGCACATTAATGAAAACATACCTTGTGAGCTGTAGCAGGTGAACTGGCCTGGATACAGCCTTCTCTTAAGGCAAGCAGAAGGGTCTAGGCTAGGAGGTCCAGTCCCTCGATTCTCCACGTAGGGATTGGAAAGAGTCCCAGCTGTGTAGACAGCGCTGAGCTTGACGAAGTAGTCTTTCCTAATCCGAGTAACTTGTGTCCCTGAAGTGCATTGCAAAGTCGCTACAGCAGGTCTCTGAAAGTGTCAGAGCAGAGAGATGACAAAAGTCCGTCCACCATGCAGAAAAGTTCTTTCTGGACACAGTGTCCCCTTTGATGTTCAGAGTGACATCACCGCCCTCATGTTCTTCTCTGTCCTTCCTCTAGAGTTTAAATCTAGACATAACCATATCCCACTGGTTCTGTTTTTCCCAGCAGAGGTTTATCAACAGCTATTTATTGTGCCAGCTAAATGGCACCTCCACGTTCAAAAGCAGTCTACCTGTAAATACCAGTTACGGGAGAAGAAAGTTGCCTTTGTGCCCTGCTTTGGGGGGTCTTGCCATTGGGGCAGGAAGCAAGATGTGGGATAAACGTTTGGTCTGATCCATCCGTCATTCAAGAAAGTGAAATGCCTCTGTACGTCTTGCATGCCTGCGGTCCTCTTGCTTGAAAACACCCTTGGCCAGGGGGTTGGAAAGCTCATCAAGAGAGCACCCATAGCCACAGCTCAGTCGGTAGAGCATGAGACTCTTAATCTCAGGGTCATGGGTTCAAGATGGGCAAAAGATTCCTGCATTGCAGCGGTTGGACTAGATGACCCTCGTGGTCCCTTCCAACTCGGCGATTCTGTGATTTCTAGGAAACCCCAACGCAGGTTGTTGCATTATAACACACACTAACACACAACAAAGGGCAGCGGTGCCCCGGATTATGTCCAGTTTGTGGGACCAGTCATAGAACAGTCAGCTAGCCTCAGTCTGTATTCACAAACAATAGTAAAACTTGAAAGCCTTGTTATCACCTCTTTGCCAGAGAATCCATCAGTTACTTTGACCAAGTCTGGGGGGGGGGGGAGGTCTTGGAGCTGGACATTTCTGCATTCCCTTCCCACTCCCCGCTGCCACTGAATTCTGGTTTGCACCCTGTCAGGAATTCACAAATTAAAAACCAGCTCTAATGCACTTTTTGTTCTCTCTCTCTCTCTCTCTCCTCCCTCCCTCTCTCCCTCTCCTTAGAAGCACCTGCGAAAGGAGGCTGGTGAGACACTGCGCCCGCCCCCCCCATGCGCGACCCAAAAGGGGTTGTGCTGTTCCATTATTTAATGTCTGCAAATGCGCTTTGAAGATGCAAAGTGCTCCTTTAGAAATGCTAAATATTATTATTAACAAGAAAGAAAGAATGGAAATGAGGCACGGCTAGAGTTCAAAGGAGGGACTCTGCCTTTAAAGCGTGTTAACAGGAGGGCCATGTGCACTTATGAAGTTTACACAATTTCCAAGGAGAGAAGCAATTACCCCCTAGAGTAGTTGCTCTCGGTGAATTAAAATTAATTGAATGAGAGAGAGAGAGAGAGAGAGAGAGAGAGAGAGAGAGAGAGAGAGAGAGAGAGAGAAGACACTGGTTAATTTTAGTTTTCTGTGGCTGGAAGCTAAGTTGTTGATATCCAGAAAAACGGGGAGAGCCTCGCATCTCATTCATAACCCACCAGAAGGGGTCCCTCTTCTGTTTGTGAATTATAACTGCCCTATGGTGGATACTGGCCCCATCACCTCCTGGCAAATAGAAGGGGAAGAAATGGAGGCAGTGAGAGATTTCACTTTCTTGGGATCCATGATGGTGACAGCAGTCACGAAATTAGAAGACGCCTGCTTCTTGGGAGGAAAGCAATGACAAACCTAGACAGCATCTTAAAAAGCAGAGACATCACCTTGCCGACAAAGGTCCGTATAGTTAAAGCTATGGTTTTCCCAGTAGTAATGTACGGAAGTGAGAGCTGGACCATAAAGGTGGCTGATCGCCGAAGAATTGATGCTTTTGAATTATGGTGCTGGAGGAGACTCTTGAGAGTCCCATGGACTGCAAGAAGATCAAACCTATCCATTCTCAAGGAAATCAGCCCTGAATGCTCACTAGAAGGACAGATCCTGAAGTTGAGGCTCCAGTACTTTGGCCACCTCATGAGAAGAGAAGATTCCCTGGGAAAGACCCCGATGTTGGGAAAGATGGAGGGCACAAGGAGAAGGGGACGACAGAGGATGAGATGGTTGGACAGTGTTCTCGAAGCGACTAGCATGAGTTTGGCCAAACTGCGGGAGGCAGTGAAAGATAGGCGTGCCTGGCGTGCTCTGGTCCATGGGGTCACAAAGAGTCGGACACGACTGAACGACTGAACAACAACAACAAAATGGCGGATACACCAGGGCATATCAAGGGGACTTTAAAAAAACAGCAACACAAATCTTCCCACCCATAACAGGATCTATCTACGTGAGTCTCCCATATCCTGATTTCCTTCAGATGTCTTGGGTTCTATCCATGGTTCTTCTCTGCCTCAACAGCAGGAGGCAGCAATGCTTCTGAATCCCCGTTGCTGGAAACCACAGGAGGGAGACCATTGAGCCTCTTGGGCTTGCCGATCAGAAGGTCACGGGTTCGAATTCCCACAATGAGGTGAGCTCCCGTTGTTTGGTCCCAGCTCCTGCCAACCTAGCAGTTCAAAAGCACGCCAGTGCAAGTAGATAAACAGGTGCTAAGACAGATAGGTAAATGGCGTTTGCGTGAGCTCAGGTTTCGGTCACGGTGTTCCGTTGTGCCAGAAGCAGTTTAGTCCTGCTGGCCACATGACCGGGAAAGCTGTCTGCGGACAAACGCCGGCTCCCTCGGCCTGAAAACAAGATGATTGCCGCAACCCCATAGTCGCCTTTAACTGGACTTAACCGTCCGGGGGTCCTTTAAAAAAGGTAAAGGGACCCCTGACCATTAGGTCCAGTCGTGTCCAACTCCGGGGTTGTGGCGCTCATCTCGTGTTACTGGCCGAGGGAGCTGGCGTACAGCTTCCGGGTCATGTGCCCAGCATGACAAAGCCGCTTCTGGTGAACCAGAGCAGCACACGGAAACACTGTTTACCTTCCCGCCAAAGTGGTACCTATTTATCTACTTGCACTTTGACGTGCTTTCGAACTGCTAGGTGGGCAGGAGCTGGGACCAAGCAACGGGAGCTCACCCCATTACAGGGATTCGAACCGCCGACCTTCTGATCAGCAAGCCCTAGGCTCTGTGGTTTATCCCACAGCGCCACCCGCGTCCCTGATAGGGGTCCTTTACCTTTATCTAAAAGGTAAAGGTAAAGGACCCCTGGTAGTTAAGTCCAGTCATAAAGCTCATCTTGCTTTACAGGCAGAGGAGGCTGGCGTTTGTCCGCAGACAGTTTTTCCGGGTCATGTGGCCAGCATGACTAAGCCACTTCTGGCGCAATGGAACACCGAAACCAGAGCAGTGCACGGAAACGCTGTTTACCTTCCCGCCGGAGCGGTACCTATTTATCTACTTGCACTGGTGTGTTTTTGAACTGCTAGGTTGGCAGGAGCTGGGACAGAGCAACAGGAGCTCACCCCGTCGCGGGGATTCGAACCGCCGACCTTCTGATCGACAGCCCAAGAGGCTCAGTGGTTTAGACCACAGCACCACCTGCGTCCTTTACCTTACTTGTATTCAAGTCCTGCTCCCTGGTTCCCCACAGGCACCTGGTTGGCCACTGTGAGAACAGGATGCTGGACTAGATGGGCCATTGGCCTGATCCAGCTGCTGGTTCTTCTAGCGTTTCTTATGGTGAGAGAGGGAAATGTAGAAGGAAGATGTTGCTAAGCTGGACATAGAACTAATTTTTCAGAAAAACAAAGCTTCCTGCCTCTCGCTGGCAGATTAGGGTGCGATGATGAGGGGAAATTAGTCATAAGATGGATTTGTTTTCCGGGCTATTTCATTTCCATAAATTAAACTGACGAAACGCTTAAGATCTAAACTTAAGGTAAACTTCAACATGCACAGAGATCTGACATTGGGTTTGTGTCCTGTTTCTGGTTATTGCTGATCCAGTCTGGTTTTTTCAGCTTATTCTTGGCATGACTTATTATTATTATTATTTGGCTGTTTATTGAATTTTCACTTATTCTATTTACTTTTTATTACTATTATTATTTGACACGTAATTGGGGTTTTTTAAATTTAAAAAAATTGAAATGTATACAATAGTTGCTTTGAGTTGTAGGAAACACCTGGAAGGGAGATACAGGACCTCTTTCTCCCACCCCACTCCTGGCTGAAGTTGTTGAAATCCAGGTGCCTGAGAGGAGGAGAGGAGGAGAGGAGGAGGAGGAGGAGGAGGAGGAGGAGGAGGAGGAGGAGGAGTTTGGATTTGATATCCCGCTTTATCACTACCCGAAGCAGTCTCAAAGCGGCTCACATTCTCCTTTCCCTTCTTCCTCCCCCCCAACAAACACTCTGTGAGGTGAGTGGGGCTGAGAGACTTCAGAGAAGTGTGACTAGCCCAAGGTCACCCAGCAGCTGCATGTGGAGGAGCGGAGACACGAACCCGGTTCCCCAGATTACGAGACTACCGCTCTTAACCACTACACCACACCAAAATGAGAAGGACACAAAAAAACCAAATTTCCCATTTTGACCGTGGCCACCTGCAGATCTGTACCATACATTTCCTGTAACTTCAATGTGCACTGAAAGCATGTGACTTCCCCAAAGAATCATGGGGACTGCAGTTTCCCCCCTTGCACAGCTACAGTCCCCAGCATCCTTAACAAACTACAGTTCCCAGGATTCTTTGGGGGAGGAGTCATGTGTTGTAAATGTGCACCTGGGATTCCGTATGTATCTTTGGGGACAGGGACTGTCCAGTAAATTTTGCAGCCTGACGTACAAATCGTGCCCACCCTCACTCCTGGCCTCCCATCAAGGTACATAGTACTCAACACTGCTTAGGAATTCTAATTATAAGGGAGTATGTAAATAAATGGATAATAAACCAGTTAAGCTGCGCTATTTTGGGCGCCTTAGGCAGAAATTCCAGCATGCATTTCCCTTCCTCACCGGGAGTCAAAATGCAATCGCAAGGAATGGAGAGCTAACCATTTGCTGCCCTTGAATGACACCCAAAATAAAATGCCTGAGGGCTCTGCATCTTAGGGGGCCTTCTGCCCCCTCCCTAGAGATCTGGTGCAGGAGCCGGAGGCTCTGACTGCCTGGTGGAGTGTTTCGGAGCGTGCTCCCCCCCCCCACTTGCGTGTTTGCAAATAAATGGAAATAGCACAAAATGTCAGCAAGTCTCCAGCGACCAAGAAGACAGAACACAGATTGGGTGCACCCCGTTTTGAATTCCTGTGAGCATATAAGAATTATCCCGATGGATCAAATCAATGGTCCACCTATTCCAGAAGAGGGCAACCAAAATGGTCAAAGGCCTGGAAACAATGCCTTATGAGGAACGGCTTAGGGAGCTGGGTATGTTTAGCCTGGAGAAGAGAAGGTTAAGGGGTGATATGATAGCCATGTTCAAATATATCAAATGATGTCATATAGAGGAGGGAGAAAGGTTGTTTTCTGCTGCTCCAGAGAAGCGGACACGGGGCAATGGATGCAAACTACAAGAAAGAAGATTCCACCTAAACATTAGGAAGAACTTCCTGACGGTGAGAGCTGTTCGGCAGTGGAATTTGCTGCCAAGGAGTGTGGTGGAGTCTCCTTCTTTGGAGGTCTTGAAGCGGAGGCTTGACAGCCATCTGTCAGGAATGCTTTGATGGTGTTTCCTGCTTGGCAGGGGGTTGGACTGGATGGCCCTTGGGGTCTCTTCCAACTCTAGGATTCTGTGATCCCGTTCTCATAGGGGCAAACCGGATGCCTGTAGGAAACTTTCAAGCAGGACCCGAGCACAAGAGCCCTCTCTCCTCCTGTGGTTTCCAGCAACTGGTACTCAGAAGCATTGCTGCCTCTGACTGTGCAAGCAGAGCAATGGCATTGTGGCTGATAGCCACCCAGGGCCGTCTTACCCATAGGCGCTAGGGGTGCAAGGCACCCAGGCGCTGGGCTCTCGGGGTCCCCAGGCTCTGAGAGCAGTGGAGGAGCAACATGCTGCAGCCCCCGGAGTGAAGAACAGGCGTGGCATGGTTGGCGCGCATACCGGGGGTGTGGTGTGTCACCCGCGGGGGCGTGGCGCACATCCTGAGGTTGCGCGGCATGTGGTGCATGTCCTGGGAGGGCGCAGCGCATGTCCCGAGGGGTGCGGCCGCGATGGCACCCTTCCCCCAAATGGTACCTAGTGCAGTGTGCCCCCCACCCCCCTCCATACGCTAGTGCCCGAGAGTTGAGTCTGGGGAAGAGCCCGCCCATCGAGGGGCGACTGAGCCAGCGAGACCCTGAGGCGGATGGGTGGCTCTGCCCTCCTGTGCACCTGGGACTGGGCAACCGGGGGGGGGGGGTTCCAGGCGGATCTTTGCACTCCGGCGCTGCATATGCTTAAGACAGCCCTGTAGCCACCGATAGCTCTTTCATCCACAAATTTGCCAATCCTCTCTTAGGTAAAGGTAAAGGGACCCCTGACCATTAGGTCCAGTCGCGGACGACTCTGGGGTTGCGACGCTCATCTCGCTTTACTGGCCGAGGGAGCCGGCGTACAGCTTCTGGGTCATGTGGCCAGCATGACAAAGCCGCTTCTGGCAAAACCAGAGCAGCGCACGGAAATGCCGTTTACCTTCCCGCCGGAGCGGTCCCTATTTATCTACTTGCACTTTGACGTGCTTTCGAACTGCTAGGTGGGCAGGAGCTGGGACCGAGCAACGGGAGCTCACCCTGTCACGGGGATTCAAACCGCCAACCTTCTGATCGGCAAGCCCTGGGCAACCCCAGAGTCGGACACGACTGGACCTAATGGTCAGGGGTCCCTTTAACTATAGTTTTAATTCCGTCAACGTTTAATTACTTAGTGGTTCTTGTTTTTAGCCCCATCAGGGGGGAAATAAATATATAGTAATAGTAATAATAATTATCATCATAGTAATAATAATTATCATCATCCAACAGGCTTTGGGAGACGGACAGACCTTTTTTTTTTTAATGAAAGAGCCTTGAAATAGTTCTGTGCTGTTTTTACTATCTGTATTTTCATAGATCTGTTTTTTATATATTGTTTTAATTCTATTGGAGTTTTAATTAAACTATTCCCTTTTATATGTTTTTAGCCTTCTGCATTTTCTCTGTGTCGTTTTAATTTGTGTAAGTCACCTTGAGTCCCAGTTTGGGGCAAAGGCGGGGTATAAATAATCATAATTATTTCACAAGTGCACCAAAACGCCTCCCCCATCCCGTACCAGGAATTCCCGGTATTCTTCCTGTGCGTTGCTCTATGCTGCAGTCCTCTGATGGGTCCTCTGTGCTCTCTTCTGGCTAGCCAGCTTTCTCCCTAGAGTTGTAAGAACCTTAACAGCTTTCTTCTCAGTTTTCTTTTGATTTTTTTTTTTAAATACCCACTTCCAGATTTGAGGGGGAGGGGAGGGGGAGGCTTGCCATTTCCTTCCTCTCCTCCACGGCTGCCAGAGCCGAGTGTGAATCCTCCCCGCCAACAGGTGTAGGGGCAAAGCCAAGCATATGCCGCTGCAGTTGGCAGGGCTGGCGGCGGAGGCAACTTCTCAAAGGCTCTCCGAGGGCAGCGTTCAGCTGGGACCTGGCAGCGCTCGCAAACACCATCTGGCATTGGCACGCCTGGCAGCGGTTTTGCTCTCGCCCAGATCGAACAGGCAAGCTCCCAGGCAGATGCCCGTCTATTCCTGCAGACAGACAGGCAGACAGACAGACAGACAGACAGACAGACAGACAGACAGACAGACGTCGTCCCCATCCCCGCATCGCCTGGTTTTCATGGTGGCATTTCTGGAAACAAAATCACAGGCTGGTTTGGGGCTAGGCGAGGGTGGGGGGGCAGGATTAGAAAGAGATGGTTCAGTGAGCCAGAGAGGGGCTAGAGAGAGACCTGTGTTCAAATCCCTGCGCAGCCCCAAAGCTCACAGGATGACCTCAGGCATGTCGCCCAGTCCAAGTTACCTTTGGAGACGTCTTCTTTCTCCTTCTTTGGCGATCACTCGTAGTCCAGTAAGATTGTCTTCCATAAACACAGTTTTAACAATGGGTCCGTAAGTGATTGTGGAGGCTAATTCTGGATCCACACGTCCTTCCACAGTGGGGACAGAGGTTTCTGGGCAGGAGTTGATCACGGTAAGGGTTTGCCAAGCGTGCCTTCCTCTTAGCACATTTCTCCCTTTCGTCCTGAGTCTGAGCACTTTTCAAAACCCATGACACCTTTGGTAAAGGCTGTTCTCCAACTGGAGCCATCGCAGGCAAGTGTTTCCCAATTGTTGGTGTTTATACTACATTTTTAAAGGATTTGCACTAAGACAGTCTTTAAATCTCTTTTGTTGACCACCAGCATGACGCTTTCCATTTGGAGACATAGCCATTGCTACACCCATGTGCTCAGATGTCCTTAAAAAAAGAGAAGAAGAAGAAGAAGAAGAAGAAGAAGAAGAAGAAGAAGAAGAAGAAGAAGAAGAAGAAGAAGAAGAAGAAGAAGAAGAAGAAGAGGAGGAGGAGGAGGAGGAGGAGGAGGAGGAGGAGGAGGAGTCTGGATTTGATATCCCGCTTTTCACTACCCGAAGGAGTCTCAAAGCTAACATTCTCCTTTCCCTTCCTCCCCCACAACAAACACTCTGTGAGGTGAGTGGGGCTGAGAGGATTCAAAGAAGTGTGACTAGCAGCTGCATGTGGAGGAGCGGAGACGCAAACCCGGTTCACCAGATCACGAGTCTACCGCTCTTAACCACTACACCACACTGGCCCTGTTACCTTCAGTAGCTTAGGGCCTCATCAAACCTAAATCCGGCCCTGGTCACAGCATTAACCCCCCAACAGATCTTGCTTTTCCGTTCAGATTTCAGGGCAGGGGAGCCCCAAGTCCAGCACAGAGCAAGATCATGTCTCTGTCCCTCCAGTTTTCAGCAACAGCCGAAAACTCTCTCTCACACAGCTGTCTCTTATACGGACACCCTTTGGCCTGTTGTTTGCTATCCTAGAATGTGGCATCCAGCCAGGTGAGATGGGAACAGACACTCCTGCTTGTCTCCGTGGAAACAGAGCCCGCTCTTCAAGATGCAAACGATGGGTACTTGGCTGAGCAGCTAAGGCCATGACCTTAACAAGGGATCTGTCCCAATTTGCTCCTTTAGATTCTAGCCTCGCAAGCGCAGGATCACAGGATTGGAAGGTACCCATTGGAATCACCCAGACTGACCCCCCCCCCACACACACACAACCCTCCACAGCAATCCTTTCATTAGCTGCATTATTCCTGCTTCCCCTCAATCTGCAACCAGAAATTAATTGTCAGGAGTAGCCCAGCTACTCATGAGGAGAGGGGGAGAGAAAGCCCTGCTCAGGAGCAGGGTAGGAAAAGCTTCTCTTCAAGGGGAGACAGCTCACGGAGCTATAGGGAGCCCAGACCCCTTGTGCAGACGGACTCCTCCTCCTCCTCATCCAATCTATCTCAGGAATCGTCTCTAAGCAAGGGAGAGGAGCAAGGGCTTCCGGACACTGCTGAAAGACACAGCACCACCAGTCAGGCTAGCCCACAGCTTCCGACACAGGGACAGCGCAAGGGGGCTAGAGGACCCAGGAGACATCGTTTCAGGGTGCCAAAGATCTGGTGTTGTTGGGCTGGTAGCACAAGGAATGAACCGTATTTTTCGCTCCATAAGACACAATTTTTTCCTCCTAAAAAGTAAGGGGAAATATCTGTGCATCTTATGGAGCAAATGGTGGTCCCTGGAGCCGAATTTCCCAGGGGCCAAAAGAGGATCATGCTTTTTATTTTACAAAGAGAAAAGGGGGTGTTGAAAGGACCCCGCTCAGCAGCTGATCAGCAAGAGATCAGGAGAGAGATAAGAGTCCCGGCTCCCTTTGGCCCCGCCCTCCTTTGTTGAATGTGCTGCAGAGGGAGGTTGTTTGTTTCCCCAGCGACATGTGACTGGCTGATTAGATTATCTGTCTGGAAACTGTAGAAAAGGCTCCCTTTCCTTAAGAAGCTGCAGAAATGTGAGTTGAACCCCATAAAAACAGGGCTTTTCCTCTTTGCTTTTCCCCCTTTGCAAAAGGAGCTTTGCTTTTCCCCCTTTGCAAGAAAAGCTGCAAAACTTTTAGCTGATCCTCAAAAAACCAGGGTTTTTCCCTTTGCAAAAAAAGCTGCAAAACTTTTAGCTGATCCTCAAAAAACCAGGGCTTTTCCCTTTGCAAAATAAAGCTGGAAAATGTGTTTTTTTTCTTGTTTCCTCCTCTAAAAATGAGGTGCGCCCTATGGTCCGGTGCACCCTATGGTGCGAAAAATACGGTAATTCCGGATTCTGATAGTGATTGAACGGTCATGTTTTTAACTAGCTCCACTTGTAAGTAGCAATGCTTAATAAATAACTTCAGTTCTTCAAAGGAGGCTTAGTAGTTACTCATGAGCAGCACCTGGGAAGATCCCTGACATTAATTAATGAAAATTGTTATTTTGCCTCTTTCTTAGCGTTTTCAACTGTATTTTGCTTCACTAGGCAACTGGAACTTCGAAATCAGTGCCTCTGATGTATCCTTCTCCAAACGAATGCCCTCCAGTGGTTTGGGGCTACAACAACCCAGCTGGGAGTTGGGAATTATAGTATGGACATCTGGAGGGCACCATCTTGGGGAAGCCTGCTCCGATATGCTCTCAATTGGCTCCAGCACTTCCATTTCCCCTAAGAAGAGGACATTTGGTCCAAGCTTTCCCGCTTTGCTGCTGATCCCAAGGCGAGACCGTCCACTTAGGAGGGGAGCTTCCACCACCCCCCCATCAATCACCACTGGATCTCTCCCAACACCCCGTGAATAATTCAGGGACACAGGCCCCATCGGTGCAGCTTCTTGTTTGCAGCCCGGATCTGGTGCCAGGAATCTCGGGAAAGGGGCCCAATAATAATGTACCAGTCCAAAGTAATTAAAGTGCATCATTACATATAAATTTGTAATTAAACACTTTAACGTAATCATCCCACACAGCATGATTCCTGATGAATTAATTAAAAGAACTCCAGAAATTAATGTTTTCCTTGTCAGTACCGTTGTTCCAGCCTTAGCCATCTCCCTCCCTATTCCTGCAGCGTGTCGGAAAGTAATTAGGCCAGCGCTGGGGGGACGGCCGCGCGGCGGATCGGGGGCCGAAGGCTTGCTGGCCAAAGGCTGCCAACTGCAATGCTTCTACTCTCAAGGAAACCTTTCTTTTTCTTTTTCATATTTGCAGCGGGTCAGGCCTCAACGACGCTTGGGGTGGAAGTCACGAGTGCTGCAAAGGATTCTGGGTATATCCCAAAACACGTTTATTATCACTCCACATAGGCACAATCCGCCACCACTACTTCGATTTGCAGAACTGTTGCTGTTATGGGTGCCGCATAATACCCGTTTGTAAGAAACCCTTCTTTGAGTGGGGCAGCAACAGCACTTTGGAACTCCCTGCCGATTGATACACCAGGCAGGGTCCTTCGCTGTGCTCTTTTCAGTGCCTCCTAAAAACATTTTATGTTCAGGCAAGCCTAGCAGGATATGGAGAAGGTTGGTGTGTGTTTTAAACTGTTTTCAGCTCCTCATTGATTTCAATTGTTTTCTTGGCAGGGATACTGGAGTGGCTTGCTAGTTACTTCTCCAGGTGGATCACATTTAGTTTAAACTCTCCGCTATGACCTGTCCATCTTGGGTGTCCCTGCATGGCATAGCTCATAGCTTCCCTGAGTTATTCAAGCCCCTTCGCCATGACAAGGCAATGCTCTGGTCCATGGGGTCATGACGAGTCAGACACGACTGAACAACTGAACAACAAAAAACTCTCTCTCTCTCTCTCTCTCTCTCTCACACACACACACACACACAGAGAGAGAGAGAGAGAGAGAGAGAGAGAGAGAGAGAGAGAGAGAGAGAGAGAGAGAGAGATGGACCATAAAGAAGGCTGATCGCCGAAGAATTGATGCTTTTGAATTATGGTGCTGGAGGAGACTCTTGAGAGTCCCATGGACTGCGAGAAGATCAAACCTATCCATTCTGAAGGAAATCAGCCCTGAGTGCTCACTGGAAGGACAGATCCTGAAGTTGAGGCTCCAGTACTTTGGCCACCTCATGAGAAGAGAAGACTCCCTGGAAAAGACCCTGATGCTGGGAATGATTGAGGGTGCAAGGAGAAGGGGACGACAGAGGACGAGATGGTTGGACAGTGTTCTCAAAGCTACTAACATGAGTCTGACCAAACTGCGGGAGGCAGTGGAAGACAGGAGTGCCTGGCATGCTCTGGTCCATGGGGTCATGAAGAGTAGGACATGACTAAATGACTAAACAACAACTCTCTCTCTCTCTCTCTCTCTCTCTCTCTCTCTCTCTCTCTCTCTCTCTCTCTCTCTCTCTGTGTGTGTGTGTGTGTGTGTGTCCTTCTTTTTCTAAATGGCTCTGAGTTGTTGTTTCTCCCTTACACTCAAGCGGTATATAAATTTTAATGAAAGAAATAAAAGAAATGATTTGCGCTTCTTTCGTCTGCTAGCAGCTCGCACGCAAAGGGTCTTATTAGTCATTTATAAACCCCTGAATAAATCAAGACCAGGCTTACCTGAAAGACCATCCGACCTGTAAGATTGGCCTTGGCAGCTTGGTACTTGGTAGCTCAACAACTTTGGCCAAAAAAAAAAAAAAACGCTCAACAAGTTTTCCTGTCTGGATTTTCACTGCTTGAAATATGGCAACCCTATCGGTAGCTCAGTTGATGGAGGATGAGCGTCTTAATCTTCGGGTCATTGGTTCAAGCCCCATGCTGGGCAGAAGATTCCTGCATTGCAGGAGGTTGAACTGGTCAAGGAGATAAACAAGTTTTAGAAGACCTCTGAAGGCAGGTTTTTTGTGCTTGGCGTTATGTTTTTCATATCTGTTGGAAGCCACCCAGAGTGGCTGGGGCAACCCAGGTGGGTGGGGTACAAATAATAAAATTATTACGATTATGATTATTATTATGATTACTAGATTATCCTTGTGGCTCCTTCCAACCCTACAATTCTATGATTCTTTCTTTCTTTATTTTTTATTGCAAAACAGTTTACATGAAACAGCGCAGACAAATATACAAAAAGAACAGTACATGAAGTACACACAAACAACAAATCTTCTAACCTCACACACACTTTTGACTTCCGATTCACCTTTCTACATATTCTTGTCCTATATGCACTTCTTGTTATATCTAATGCATATCACGAAGAAATTTTTAAGTTTCTAGCATTCCTTAATATTCAAGATTCAATCTAAACCTGTCAGGAGATCCGCATTTTCACAATATTGTTTTATATATATTCTTTAAACATTATCCATTCTTTACTCACTTTCTGATTTGTGTTTCCTCTTATTCTCCCAGTCATTTTGGCAAGTTCCAGGTATTAAAACAATTTCACCTGCCAGTCAAGCTTTGTGGGAATTAAGTCAC
Organism: Lacerta agilis; assembly: GCF_009819535.1. Classification (NCBI taxonomy): domain Eukaryota; kingdom Metazoa; phylum Chordata; class Lepidosauria; order Squamata; family Lacertidae; genus Lacerta; species Lacerta agilis. The sequence goes on from NC_046324.1 coordinate 47,764,251, forward strand.
CTTTCCAGTATTTCGCTATTAGGATTCCAGCCACCGTAGTTGCGTACATAAAGATGGTTCTAAAAAGTTTTTTTGTATTTCAATCGACATGATTCCTAACTGGAAGGCTTCTGGGTTTTTTTGGAAGGAGAATTTAAAAATCTTTTTAAGTTCACTGTATATTATATCCCAGAATCCTCGTATCCTCACACAATCACACCGCATGTGCATTAAGGTGCCCTCACCTTAAAAAGGTAAAGGTAAAGGGACCCCTGACTGGTAGGTTCAGTCGCGGACGACTCTGGGGTTGCGGCGTTCATCTCGCGTTACTGGCCGAGGGAGCCGGCATACAGCTTCCGGGTTATGTGGCCAGCATGACTAAGCCGCTTCTGGCGATCCAGAGCAGCGCACAGAAATGCCATTTACCTTCCCGCCGGAGCGGTACCTATTTATCTACTTGCACTGGCGTGCTTTCGAACTGCTAGGTTGGCAGGAGCAGGGACAGAGCAACGGGAGCTCACCCCGTCGCGGGGATTCAAACCGCCGACCTTCCATTCTCCCCTTACAATTCTATAATTCTATGATCACTTGGAATAATCAACAGGGGAAATGTTACTCGTTGCTCTGTGTCCTAACGGAGTGTTGCAGGGCAGTGACTGGAAAACGCTACCCCTGCCTTGTGGAATATCCTTCTCTCCACCAAATGTGAAGCATCATCTAATCATTTGCTTCAGACATATATTCTTGCCCAGGCTTCCCCCAGCCCATAAGATCGGACCCGAATCTCTTGTTTCCATGTCTTTTTTACAACACTGTTTTTACTGCACGGCTTTCATTGCACTGTTTTCTTCATTCTATGTTGCAGTTTTTGTACGCCGCTTAGAGGTTTTCAAAAGGCCAGGCTGCTCAGGGGTGCCTTGAAACGAGTAAATGGGTTCAAACAAGAGGATCATAAGATAAAAAGCAATATATACAACCCACTGGAAAAATAATAATTATTATTTCTTAATGAAAAAACTGCAATACCAAAATAATATGCATGAACCATATACACCTGCTTTCCTCGCAAGAGGTCTGAGGTTCGATCCCTGCTTCTCCATGTAGGGCTTTGAATGTGCCCCAACCCCTTGAAACCCTGGAGAGCTATTTCCAGTCAGTGGAAATAAATCAGGACATTTTGTGGGGTTATCTAAAATGCAATCAAACCAACAATTCATGTTTTGCTAGATAGGCACATGGCAGGAACTGAAGCTCACAGAGTTTTCCTGTTAGTTTCCTACAGGAGCTCCACGCTCAGACTACATTTTAAGCTAGACTTAAGTATGTAGACTTAAGGACGCGGGTGGCGCTGTGGGTTAAACCAGAGAGCCTAGGGCTTGCCGATCAGAAGGTCGGCGGTTCAAATCCCCGCGGCGGGGTGAGCTCCCGTTGCTCGGTCCCTGCTCCTGCCAACCTAGCAGTTCAAAAGCACGTCAAAGTGCAAGTAGATAAATAGGTACCGCTCCGGCGGGAAGGTAAATGGCATTTCCGTGCGCTGCTCTGGTTCGCCAGAAGCGGCTTAGTCATGCTGGCCACAAACGCCGGCTCCCTCGGCCTATAGAGTGAGTTGACTGTGCAACCCCAGAGTCGTCCACGACTGGACCTAATGGTCAGGGGTCCCTTTACCTTTACCCTTACCCTCTTAATAATTACATTCTCATACACCTCGAAACTGCTGCTTGCCAATCAGAAGGTCGGCGGTTCAAATCCCCGCGACGGGGTGAGCTCTTGTTGCTCGGTCCCTGCTCCTGCCAACCTAGCAGTTCGAAAGCACGTCTAAAGTGCAAGTAGGGGAAACCCAGCCAGCTGGGCGGGGTATAAATAAATAATTATAATTATAATGAAAGTAAAAAGGTGTTTGGTTTACAGCAAAGTTAAAAGCCTGGAAGCTGGATCTACCAAGTCCCACCAACACCTGCTCTGTCTCATTCACACAGAGTTAGCATTGCTTAAAAGAGCAGAATAAAGCACACAGAGAGAGAGGTCCCATTGGTAAAGCGGCGAAAATGTTATTCACTTGCAGTTTCTTCATATTTACAAGCATGGCTTGAGATTCTAGGTCTCCATGGTTGGAGCTTGTATAATGGCTGCTTCGTGCAGGAGAGAGAGAGAGTAATTAAACTTAACGGCAAAATGTATTCCCCCCTTAATATCTGTAGGACTCAATCCCACCCTCTGCAGGCTGGAGGCATACAAGGTTGCCGATACCCCACAAAAATCTGGTGACCTCCGTCCTGGCCGCTGCTAAGAGGAGTTACACTCAGGCCCAACTGACACTGACCAATGGCCCCAGGGGCTCAGAAGGGCCCCTCACTGGGGGCCACACTGACATTCCCCATCGCAGCCCTGGGCGGATCCACTTCCGAACAAGAGCCCAGAGGGTCCGAAACACTGTGAAATGTACAGATTTCATAGATCTGCAGGCCAGGGCATTGCATTGTGGGCAAAGGAAGAGGGCAGGTGGGAACCACAAATGGGAGCCAAGCTCGGCTCCCGCTCAAAACTGGCAGAGCCGCACACTAAAATGCCATCTGAGGCAGAGGGCAGAGAGCAGTGTGAGGAAAAACTAGTGCGGCCGTGGTCGTGAAAGGTGGTGATGGAGATGGGTAGCCGTGCCAGCTGGGGCAGATGGGAGTTGTAGACCGAAACATCTGGCGCCCGGCCCAACGTCCTCGTCATCTTTTGTGCATCGTCACACAAGGCCAATAAAATGAAGCTCAGCTGGGTTCTGGAGGTGGGGTGGGCAGTGGGCACAGTTCCAGGCCCTTCCTCTCTCTCTCCCCAACCCCCACCCCACAATATCTATCCTCGCAGCGCACAGCACCTATCAATATGCGTCTCGGACCGCTTTGCACAGCTTGCCGTCGGGGGTCACGTTTGAGGTGTGTGAACCAGGACAAGCCCCGGCAGAGCCCAGCTGGGGGAAGCTGGTGAAACGGAGCCACGTTAATTATTCCTCAGTGGGGTTCCCCTTGTTCCTGCGCCGCTCTCTGCGCCGCCCAGACATGTACTCTGTGCGCCGTTCTCCCTTCGCCACCTGATCTTCGCCACACACAACAGAGACTGTTTGCAGACTGCTAAGCAGGTCCTCTGGTGCGGACCGGATGAGCCTTTGTGGCGACTCCCGAATTAGGAGCGCGGCCCCCGGGGGGCTCACACCAGCCCCGCATCTGCCCAAGCACTAAGTTCTCCTCTCCAGCTGCTCCCGTCCGGTCTGGTTGCCAAGAGAGAAGGCAGGGGAGGAGGGCATGCAATGATGGATTTTTGCCTTTGGCCAGGAGTCAGGAGGGAACGGCCTTCCCCAAGCTGGTGCCCACCGAATAGACTACAACACCCATCCTATAGCTATGCCAGCTGCACCCCCCATCTCATTCCGCGCTGGCTGCAGAACGGAAGAGCAGCTGAATCTTGTTTCGATGCCAGCAACAGGGTAGTATTTTGTCGGCGGCCCTGAATGCCTCTGAATGCCAGTTGCCGGAAGCCACAGCAGGGCTGAAAGCTGCTCTTGGGTCCTGCTTTCTGGCTTCCCATTTGTGGCATCCAGTTGGCCGCTGCAAGAACACAATGCTAAACTGGAGGGGGCTGCAGGTCTCTTAGAATCACAGACTTGTAGAGTCGGAAGAGACCACAAAGTTCACTCACCACCTGCAATGCAGGAATCTTTTGCCCGGTGTGGGACTCGAACCCGCGACCCTGAGATTAAGAGGCTCGTGCTCTGCCAACTGAGTTCTGATCAAGTTGATTGTCTCGACTTCCTTTTTAAATCTCAAGGGACACTGCGTGGAAAGGCTAAGAGTCAATTTACAACATTCGAATAAATATCCACACGAAACGCTATCACTATTATTCTGCCTCCAGGGCCAGAGGCAGTAAATTCCTCTGAGTACCAGTTTCTGGGAATCACGTTGGAAAAGTGCTGTTGCACTCAGGTCCTGCTTGATGGCTTCCCGGAGACATAAGAACTTAGGAGCCATTGTGGTGTAGTGGTTAAGAGCAGTAGACTTGTAATCTGGTGAACCGGGTTCGCTTCCCCGCTCCTCCACGTGCAGCTGCTAGGTGACCTTGGGCTAGCCACACTTCTCTGAAGTCTCTTAGCCCCACTCTCCTCACAGAGTGTTTGTTGTGGGGGGAGGAAGGGAAAGGAGAATGTTAGCTGCTTTGAGACTCCTTCGGGTGTAGTGATAAAGCAGGATATCAAATCCAAATTCTTTTTCTTCCTCTTCTTCTTCTTGGAACAAAGGAAGCTCATACCCTCCAAGTGTCCCTGTTTTCCAGAGACAATTCTGGAATGACAGAAACCACCCCAGCTTCTGTTTTGATCCTGGAATGTCCCTATTTCCCCCAACAGCGCCACCTCAGGCAGGAAGAGGAGCCAGCACTTGTCCCTATCAGCGGCTGCGGCTGAGCATTGTTGCCTCTCCAAGGCCGCTGCTCCCCGGCCTCCTGCCTTGGGCAGCTCGTAGCAGCTGCTGGAGAGCGTGCAAGGAGGAGGAGAGACCGCTGGCACTGCCAAGGCCCGGCCTTGACACACCAGGTCTGAGGGGCAGGCAGAGGGCAGAGCCACCCTGGGCGGGAAGAAAGGGGGAACAGAGCAGAGTGAAATGAGTCTTGATTGTTTTAATTTTTTAAAAAAAACCTGATTTGTGCAGTGGTGGCCAAACTTGGCCCTCCAACTGTTTTGGGACTACAATTCCCATCATCCCTGACCACTGGTCCTGCTAGCTAGGGATGATGGGAGTTGTAGTCCAAAAACAGCTGGAGGGCCAAGTCTGGCCACCGCTGGAGCCTTTGTGCCTCCCCGTCTGATCTTGCCCATCTCTAAAACTTATTTATTGGTGTGTGTTTTTCTTTTTTGTAAATCTAACAAAGATCAAAGTGAAATAAAGTCGGGATTTTCTCGGGGCGGCTGAAGGCGTGTGTGCTGTGTCCCGTTGGTGGTAGTTGCCCTTCTCCTGATAGGAAATCAGCTCTGAGCTGTCCTTTATTCCCAGTAAACCGAATCCTGGTTGAGCAACTGAAACCCCTGGAATCCCTGACGGCTGAGAGATTGGGGTGGCCTGCAACAATATTCTTTTCAAACAGAGGCAACCAGAACTGCATACCGTAATCCACATGTGGTGGTACTGCAGATTTTGTAAATGCACACGTCTTGTTCAGTGACTACAGCACCACGGCGAACTTGAATGTCTGAACCAAATAACACAGAGAGCATGTTCACAACTCAATGTTCACAACTTTTTAGGGAGGTTTTTAATGTGTGATATTTTTGTATTTGATTTTTGTTGGAAGCCGCCCAGAGTGGCTGGGGAAATCCAGCCAGATGGGCGGGGTACAAATAATAAATATTATTATTATTATTATTATTATTATTATTCAATGTGTGCAACGGTTTCCCGGTGATATCTGTTCAGACATTCACCAAATGCCAGGCATTATTTTTTTCCGGTGGCAAGAAATCTCAACAGGCCCCGGGTCTCAGTTGTTTCCAGAATTGTCTGTAGATTGGGCCTGTAGCCTTAATGGCTTTAACCATCAAGCGCTGGGGAGGGGGCAGAGGCCGGCTCGGCTCTCCGAGGCGAGGGGACGCCCCCCGTTCCTTGTCCTTCCGTAATCCCCAGCAGAACAATTTACCTTTCGGAGCAGGTCCAAGATGTTAATTAAGATAAATCTACCTCAATTTTTAGATTCTCTTATCGTGTAATTTATCAAAATTATGTTAATTATTTCTGTAGGGCAGCAAAATTATTACCTCTTCCGTGTCTGATTTGTATTAATATTCATAATTTAATAATTCGGCAGCCAAGCCATCTGGTTAGGGGAGCTGTGTTGCTTCGTTCCCTCTGCACCAGCCAAAAATATTCCACTGTTCGCTCTCTCTCTCTTATTTTTATTTTTTTTTCCCTGCTCAAGACCAGAATATCCCCCAAGGCTGTGAATAATAAAGAAGCCCCACCCCACCCCAGCCGCTGCAACCATTTGCTGTGACACCCCCCCACCCACTCAGCTACCCATTGCTCACCTCTGCCCTTTTGATAGGGCTGAGGAGTCGCTGCGCTCAGTACCTGTAAAAAAGGGGGGGGGGTTGGAAGGATTATGCCAAAAAAGGACGAAACCCCCCACCACGTCTGTCCACAGCACCCTGTCATAGCAGCTCAGCTCAGCTCGGCAGGTGAGCTTAGCTGAACTGACATTTTCCACACTTAGTGATTTTTACACTGTAATTTGACATAATTAATGCCTACATTACTGCTGATAATTTAGCTAGTTAATTAAACTCGGAGGAGATAATTAAGGAGAGGCTACCACTCGGACTGCTAATTGTTTTTGTCATTATTCGAGGCGGCCCGACAGCTGCCAGCTGACTCATCCTCTTCTGTCAGCTGACGGGCCCGTCACGTGACCGGGACGCCTCCGACGAGAGGGCCCAAGGCGGACATTTGCCAGCCTCCGGACAGAAGCAGAGGGTCTACCTGCACTCGGAGCTGGAAGGGAGCCAGCCTGGAGCGTGACGCCTTGCCTGGGCGCAAACAGCTGAGCCAGCCGCTCTGCGCTTCCGTCCACAGATGGCGCATGAATATTCACACTCGGCCGGCCGCAGGATTTCCCCCCGTCGAGGTGGCACATGGAGGCTGATTCTTCTAGTTTGTGGCTGAAGTGCTGCCTCTGAGATTGTGTGTGTGTGAGAGAGAGAGACTTGCTATTTCTAGTCTGCTGGAGAGGGGAGGCAGGAGTTACGTCCGGTTTAAGGAAACAGCTCTGCTGAATCAGGGCGAAAGGTCCGTTCCAGAGTCGGCCCTATGTGCTTCTGCCTAGGAATGATGGAGTAATTGATCTCTGTTTGGATTTTAATGCAAACATTCTTCCTTCGTCCTTTTCGAAACGATATGGAAACCGGAACGCAGCTGCCTTTTGAAAATTCACAGTTATCCGAATTTTGCGACGCTCCTCGGACGCAATAATGCGCACATGAGGAGACACTGGGCATAACTGGGTCCATGCCGGTGAAAGAAACAAGCACACGTCTCCAAATTTTGTGATCTGCTCCAGTCAAATAATGGGCGTATGAGGGGGACCTGTGCGTACACTGGCATACATGAGTGAAAATAACATACGCCGATGCAAAGATCCATAAATAAGGAGAAATTTGTACCAAATCACTGACCAATCGTCAAGGGCCTTTAAGAAATCCACAAACTAATGCAGAGATGGATAGGATCAGACTTAAGGCAGCAAAAAATGAGAAACTGAGAGAAACCAGAATGGATAGATTTCCCCATGCCTATTTCTACGTAGAAATAACCCCCTTGGATGAAACCTGATTGACTCCCTGGTTCTTCTGGATGGGAATCTCTGCCTTAGTCCAGCATCTCGCTGTCCACTGTGGCCAATCAATATGCCCCTGCGAAGCCTGTGAGCTGGGTGGCCACATGATCACCACCACCAAGATCGCTTCCCAGAGATAGGGATACAGAGGTGTCTTCTGTTATGCCCAGCCCCAGTCTCCAAGTGGTGAGAGACTCCAGAGGTTCCTGTGCTGGAGTCATAGATGCCTGCCTCCTGGGGCCCTGTGTGCCTGAGCGTCCACAAAATTCCCCATGGAGGAGCCAGGCACCCATAAATTTCGGCGCTAGGGCCATGCATGCTGCATGGCACCCACAACCCAGGGCACCTAGAGTCGTGGGCCCAAGTTGGCACTCCTGACTGGAGTCAGCCTGCAATGGAGACCGTGGCGTCTTCAGGAAACAGGGCTTTAAACGCAGTGTAAGGCAGTCTCTAAGGAAGTATCTGTATTTAGTTGTGGGGCATCGGAGTTTTTAGGGGGCTAACCAGGTAGGGTATTAAAGTTTGAGGAGGTTAATTATGCATAGGCGGGATGGGGAATGAGTCAACAGGCATTTTCAGGAGAGTAGGCTTGTCGGTTTGGGCATGTCTGATGTAGATTTTTCAATTTCGTTGTTCTGTATGGGACAAGGACAATAAAGATTCTCGTATCGTAAGACGTCACACGTCGTGGTATGGCATGCGCAGGCCGGGCACCCAAGTAGAAGAAGAAGAAGAAGAGTTTGGATTTGATATCCCGCTTTATCACTACCCGAAGGAGCCTCAAAGCGGCTAACATTCTCCTTTCCCTTCCTCCCCCACAACAAACACTCTGTGAGGTGAGTGGGGCTGAGAGACTTCAAAGAAGTATGACTAGCCCAAGGTCACCCAGCAGCTGCATGTGGAGGAGCGGGGACGCGAACCCGGTTCACCAGATTACAAGTCTACCACTCTTAACCACTACACCACACTGGCTCTTTGACCCAAGTTGGTGCCGCTGGAGAGACCCACACCCACATTCCCTGGACCCTGCCAGAGAAGACATCGGTGGCATGTGGTAGGGGCACAAAACAGGCACTTGGTCCAGAGCTGTCAACCTTCTTTTTTTTTTGCATTGGGAAATGTCCATAACTGTCAACTTTTCCTTTTTTTTGCAATGGGAAACGGAGCTGGAATAAGGGAATTTCCCACAAAAAAGGGAAAGTTGGCGGCTATGACTTGGTTGGCACCTGGAAAGAAAGGATGCTGCTACTATGTCCTCTGGAAAAGAACAGCCAGGTGGGCTGCCTGCTGCTGCCCGCTGATTTAGCAGCTCTTTTCTCAAGCCACGTTGGGATGTTAGCCACCTGCCAGGTTAGAGATGCTGTTTGACGTGGCAAGAGGGAGGGCAGAATGCCAGGGCTGAACAGTCAGCAGCCTGCAGCCTTCATGGGTGTCCAGACTTCAGTTAAAGCCCAAGACATGATGCGAAGAGGCTACTTCTCCCACGGGGCTTTTTAGATCGGGGAGCGTGGGTCGTGGGGGGGCAGGCGCAGCAGAGCGCTGGATAAACGTTTGCGAGGGAAAACACACATTGTTCCACTGAGCATGAAGAGAGCTGAATAAGCCATGCTGGAAGAAAAAGAAGGGGGGAAGGAAGACGGCTCATGCAAGCACCCAGGACTGTGGCTCAATGGCAGAGCAACTGCACAGCATGCAGAAGGTCCCAGGTTCGAATCCCGGTTAACCCCAAGTAAAGTTGCGAAACATTCTGCATCTGAAACCCCGGACAGCTGCTGCCAGTCAGTGTAGACAATACTAAGCTCGGTAGACCCAAAGGTCAGACTTTGGCTAAGGCAGCACCCTGTGTTTCTGCACGGGGAGTAGAATCTCTGCACCCCACCCGTGAGAATTTCACAATCCCCCCCATCTCCTTTGATAATTTTGGAATGCAATTATTATTATTTCATTAATTGGTGTTCAGGAGAGAAACGCAGGGGGAACTTTTGGAACAGCACTGGCTGTCTTTGCTTGCGCAGGCGAACACATGCGCAGATGCATTTGGGGGGGGGTTATAATTGGACACGAACCAATTTTGTACAGAGCACAGATAAAGACATAATTACAAGATATAGTGAAGGTGAAAACAAGCCCAAGACACAGATACAAGGCTGTTTGGTCTCCAGTGAAACTGATACAGGGAATATCAGCTTGACTGCTGATGCAGCCAAGCGAGGGATATCTGTGGCGCTCGTTCAGGAGAGGACAATCGCTGTAAGTGTATAATTGGGGGTCTCACAACAGCTTTCCATCCCCACCCTGCAGGGAATGAGGGGCAGGTTCCCTTCTCAGAGGTGGAGGTGTGGGCAAATCAGGCAATCACCTGCAGGTTCCTTTGGGGAAGAAGAATACGCATTCATGGCCTCTGGGCAATCATAGAATCATAGAATCCTAGAGTTGGAAGAGACCCCAAGGGCCATCCAGTCCAACCCCCTGCCAAGCAGGAAACACCATCAAAGCATTCCTGACAGATGGCTGTCAAGCCTCTGCTTAAAGACCTCCAAAGAAGGAGACTCCACCACACTCCTTGGCAGCAAATTCCACTGTCCAACAGCTCTCACTGTCAGGAAGTTCTTCCTAATGTTTAGGTGGAATCTTCTTTCTTGTAGTTTGAATCCATTGCCCCGTGTCCGCTTCTCTGGAGCAGCAGAAAACAACCTTTCTCCCTCCTCTATATGACATCCTTTGATATATTTGAACATGGCTATCATATCACCCCTTAAACTTCTCTTCTCCAGGCCTAAACATACCCAGCTCCCTAAGCCGTTCCTCATAAGGCATCGTTTCCAGGCCTTTGACCATTTTGGTTGCCCTCCTCTGGACACGTTCCAGCTTGTCAGTATCCTTCTTGAACTGTGGTGCCCAGAACTAGACACAGTATTCCAGGTGAGGTCTGACCAGAGCAGAATATAGTGGTACTATTACTTCCCTTGATCTAGACGCTATATTCCTATTGATGCAGCCCAGAATTGCATTGGCTTTGTCTAAGAACATACAGGTCAGCTGTGAGGAGTGCAGAAGCAAGCACTCTGGCCAGCTGGTATCATAGCAATAGCGGGTTCAGCGACAGGGGTTGAAGATAAAACTGCCGACGTCACAGTGCTTTCATATAAATCTATGGTGCGGCCGTAATGGCGATACAGTGTACAGTTCTGGTCGCCTCAACTCAAAAAGGATATGGAAAAGTCGGAGATGATTCATAAAAGGACAACCAGATCATTCAAAGGGATGGAGCGACCCTCCAATGAGAAAAGATCCTATCACACATAGGATTGATCATAGCTGTCAACTTTCTCCCTTTTTTAAGGGAAGTTCCCTTATTCCGAATAGGATTCCTCACAAGAAAAGGGAAAAGTTGACAGCTATGGGATTGATCACAGTGGAACGCAAGGGTTGCCATATGTCTGGAATTTCCAGTATAGCCGGAATACTGCAGTTGGAAGTAGTGCCCGGGCAGAAACCACGTATGGCAACTGATGTCAGAAGTCTAGATTTTGGCGAATTTCATTAAAAATAGCTTTAAAACTTCGTTTTCTTTTGAGAGTTTGCAAAAAGTGATCAAGAACTTTGTGCAAAACTAAAGAAAGAAAGCTCAACAACTTTGCCAACTTTTCGAAATATGGCGACCCTAATAAAACTGCTGTGAGTTTTGCAAGGAGTAGCCTTTATAATCCCCGGATCCAGCAAGTGTTAAAATCTAAGGAAGGATTCGAATTGCTGGACTAGTCAGGCAGGTTTTGGGTAATGGCCCCCTAAATATGGGTCATTAAGGTAACAAAGGAAGCGGCTCTGTGTCTGGCTGTGGCTCCTTTTCCAGGAGAATTACGTCTGCCCCTGAGGATTTTCTTCCCTGGCTTCTCTGCCAAACTCCCCTCCCCAACTCCTCCAGCCTCCTCCTCAAATTGTGCGTCTTCCACGATGTCGTTAACCCGCCGAGCGTCTCCGAAGGAAGTGTGAGCCAAGCAGTCACAATATTGCTTTTGTAAAAAATCAAAATACCAACTGGCATACCTTGCTGAGCGCTCTCCCTCCCCCCCTCCCCCGCGGTTGGGTTCTGCAGCTTCGTTTCTGAACGCTTCCCTCCCCACCCACGCACCAGACTTGCCACCGTCGCTGGCCTGTTTGCGGTTTGCTTCGACGCTCGGGCATATGGTTTTGCGCAAAACTCCGCCGTCGCCAGCGCCACTCCAAAAAAAGAGAGAGAACTCCTTTCCATATTTAGAGACAACAAGGTGTCAGTTGCATCGGAACTGCTGGCCCTTTACCTGCTGGTAAGGGTTGGAAAGGGGCCTCAAACATTGCAAATAGGTAAAGGTAAAGGTAAAGGGACCCCTGACAGTTAAGTCCAGTCGCGAACGACTCTAGGGTTGCGGTGCTCATTTCGCTTTACTGGCCGAGGGAGCCGGCGTTTGTCCACAGACAGTCTTCCCGGGTCATGTGGCCAGGATGACTAAGCCACTTCTGGCGAAAGCAGAGCAGCGCACGGAAACGCCGTTTAACTTCCCGCCGGAGCGGTACCTATTTATCTACTTGCACTTTGACGTGCTTTCGAACTGCTAGGTTGGCAGGAGCTGGGACTGAGCAACAGGAGCTCACCCCGTCGCAGGGATTCAAACCGCCAACCTTCTGATCGGCAAGCCCTAGGCTCTGTGGATTAGACCACAGCACCACCTGCGTCCCACATTGCAACAGGTAAGTGGCATTAAAAAGCAAGAGATGTTATGCTTACAGAAAATTCAGTCAATATCTCAGATGTTTCTGTTGCTGCTTCCGTGACGCAGGTGACCAGTTACCCACAACGTAATAGGGTCCCAGCTAAGTATAGGTTCATCTGGGAAGCCCCCTGATATTTAACCTGGCTGCTTGCATTGCAGGGGGTGGACTAGATGGGACATGGGGTCCCTTCCATCTCTACAGTTCTATGGTCCTGTGTACCTTTCCTCTACGTAACTTGCTTTCGTTCTCGACTCACTTTGTAGCTCTTGTTTATCCCGCCTCCTCTTTCCTCTTATCCGATGCTATACGCCTGTTGAAATGAAATAAACGATTTAAAAGACAGGCAGGCAGAAAGACAGACAGACAGACAGACAGACAAACAAACAAACAAACAAACAAACTGATATGCACTTCGCTGGAGAGGATGAGAAATGCTACAATGATTCCCCAACATGGAATTCACCTGATTCACAGCTGCCAGACGGAGAGGAGGAGTTTGGATTTGATACCCCGCTTTATCACTACCCGAAGGAGTCTCAAAGCGGCTCACATTCTCCTTTCCCTTCCTCCCCCACAACAACACTTTGAGGGGTGAGTGAGGCTGAGAGACTTCAGAGAAGTGTGACTAGCCCAAGGTCACCCAGCAGCTGCATGTGGAGGAGTGGAGACGCGAACCCGGTTCCCCAGATTACGAGTCTACCGCTCTTAACCACTCTTAACCACACCGGCTCCCTTCTATCGAGTGGATAGCTCAGTCGGTAGAGCATGGGACTCTTAATCTCAGGGTTGTGGGTCTGAGCCCCACACTGGGCAAAAGATTCCTGCATTGCATGAGCTTGGACTAGATGACTCTCGTGTCCCTTCCAAATCTGTGATTCTATGGTGCTATGAAACCATGGTAGTAGTAATCATAATGATGATTTTATTATTTATACCCCGCCCATCTGGCTGGGAATGAAACAGAGGCCCCAGGTCCTGAGGGGTGCATTCAGACGTAGTGAATATTGTGTCGGTTTTCCTGATCACAACATTGGCTCAGCCCTGTGCCAACAAACTTCAGGGGTGCTGAAGATGTCTCAAACCTATTGAATTGGTGTAGCAAGCACTGTAGCAAGTCATGGTACAGTGGTACATTGGTTCTCGAACTTAATCGGTTCCGGGAGTCCGTTCGCCTCCTGGAACAGTTCGAAAATCAAGGCGCGGCTTTCGATTGACCGCAGGAGCTTCCTGCACTCAATCGGAAGCCAAAGAAGCCACGACTGAAGTTCGGCTTCCAAAAAACGTTCACAAACCGGAACACTTACTTCCAGGTTTGCGGCATTCGGGAACCGATTTGTTGGGGGGCGAAGCCGTTCGACAACCAAGGTACCACTGTAAATGCCATCCACAGCAGCGAGAAGAAGAGAAGAAGAAGAGTTTGGATTTGATATCCCGCTTTATCGCTACCCGAAGGAGTCTCAAAGCGGCTAACATTCTCCTTTCCCTTCCTCCCCCACAACAAACACTCTGTGAGGTGAGTGGGGCTGAGAGACTTCAGAGAAGTGTGACTAGCCCAAGGTCACCCAGCAGCTGCATGTGGAGGAGCGGAGACGCGAACCCGGTTCACCAGATTATGAGTCTACCACTACACCACACTGGCTCTGAGAGTGATGTGATCAATATATTAATTATCATCCTCGTTGGCTCTATGTCTGGGTGGCATGTGGGCACCACTTCAATCCCTGATTGGTTGGCCTTGGGGGTGGGTATTCCCACGACTGTTTGGGGCACGGCTTCTCTTTTCAGCGCCGCTTCCTGGTTTTCTGGTCACGTGGTTTATCTTTCCTATCTTGAGAGAAGCAGGTTGGGGAAACAGAGTCTACCCACCTCCCTGGCATAACTGTCAGGTCGGATTGCTCCTTATGTGTGGGCATGTATGCAAAATATATGCAAAACGGGGGGGGAGGGGGAGGTTATGCCTGCCTTTACAATTGCCAGCCACACTTTCCATTACAATTGCAAGGGATCAAAACGGACTGGAGTCGGAGTTATGGAACTGAAAACACAACTATTTATGCCGCTGCTAAATATTGATAGCAAATGTTGTGCGGAGGCCTCCACGAGTCGATAAATGGATGACAGTTATTAACATTCCCCCCCCCCAGCCGCCTTTTGTCTCCCTTCTCTCAACTTCCCAAATTCTGTCAGTTCTGAGCAGCATGCTAAACCTTAGTAATCCACTCTTTTGCAGAAGGTATTTTTAACGCGACGCGTCGCCTGCAATTGCAATTTTAGCAGCCGTCAACAAATCAGAGGCCAGGGAATAATTTGCCTTTCACTCGCATTCCCGTATAATGGCAAATTAATAAATATTGATGATTTGCTTTTGTTTGCATTCTTCCAACAGGAAGAGTTGACATTTCACCAGGAACAGAGATAAACTGGCGATAATCCACCAAATCATAGGATTGACAGGTCAACTCTTGATTGATAATTTAATTTCTTTTTTAAAAAATTATATTTTATTAAGTTTCAACATTTTTAACATATACAGTCAAAACACAATTTCGTCTTTCCCCTTATTTTTGTTGACTTCCCAGCGCCTTTTTTCATGGAGTTATTGCTTCCCCCCTATCTTCTACCTATCAAATCATAGCCACAATATTATTATTTAATTTCTGTACCACTTAATATATTAAGAATATCTCTAAGCGATGTACAGAAGAATGTTAGGGTGACGATGGTTATTTCATGACGGGATGGTCTGGGGGTAGAAACCTCTAACTTTAGTGTAGCACAACAAAGGTAAGAGTCACAGTCATTTCTCCAACAGCCTTCACCCCTGCCCACCCCACCCATCACTGGCATGTGGCCCCCAGAAGATTTCTACTTTAAAACATGGCCCTCAGGCTGAAAAAGCTTCCCCCACCCAAGCTGGAATCCAGACACATGTAAAAAAAAAAAAGCTGTGAAAATGTTTTTTTATGAAGCGTTTTGAAAAATATATTGAATATGCCATTAGCTCACCATTGCCATCTAGTGTCAGATTTGTGTAATGCACTTAAAACATTGTATTTGCAGCTGCATAGCTGAGTCCCAAGTCGTAGCCCATGACACCACAGATTGTGCCTTTAAATATTTGACCCTTTAAATTTAATAAATTTCTTTTAAAAAAATAAAAAAAATATTTGACCCCTTTTCTCTGCTGCCCCTTCTTCAAACAGCAGCCACGTTATTCTGGTTTAGTTCTTATAATTACAACATTCCCTCTAGGAACATTCCCTCCAGGAAGTTTTCGACTGGCTGGACCAAACATTCCCCCGCATGTCCACTCTAGGAAAACAAGGAATGCTGTACTTGACTGCTCCCAGTGGATTGCATCTGACAACAAACACACAAAGGCTACAGGAAGCCAAAAGTTCTGAGCAGGAGGAGCCAGGCCTGAGCTTGAGACATACTTCCAGAAGCTGGCAGCGCTCGGGCTACGTGATGCAGAGGAGGACGAAGAGGAGGCGCACGGGTGCAAGGCGAGAGCGCAGCACCAAAAGAGGTGCATCTTTTGGTCCCCACACTCTCCCGCGAGAGAGTGCAGGACCAAGAAACAGGACGTTCGGTGATCCAATTGGAAGCCGTAACGGCTTCTGTAATTCTGGGCTGTCCCAGTCAAATCGGGACAGGTGGAGGGCATGTTGAAATGATGTGAGAAACACAGGAATCTGCCTTACACCAAATCACATCAGTGGTTCATCTGTCCCGGTGCTGTTTGCACGGACTTGCAGCAGCTCTCTAGCATTGACCAAGAGCGTAGAATTCAAGAGTTGGGAGGGACTCCAAGTTTCAGGCCAGGGTCATTCCCAGCCCTACCTGGAAATGTCGGGGTTTGAACTCGGGACCCTGTGCATGCCGAACAGGCCCTCCACCACGCGCCAAGGCTTGCCATTTTGACCCCCGCCCGCCGCATTTAGTTTGGCTCCCGTTTCCCAAACCAGAACGGCATTAACCATCCATTTGGCTCCACTGCGCCACAGAGTTCTGGTGCCCAAATGTTTTGCTTGACATCTCTGTTGGAAGAAGCTGGTCTCTTCCCAGTTCTCTTGCATTCTGCTGAATGAATTTGATTAATCGTCGAGTCTCTATGCAGCTGGCAAACATTTCCTGTGGTTTTTTTGGTTTTTTTTTAAGCGCATCTTTGATTAGAAATACGGAACGGCTATTAGCACGGAGTGGGTCCCCAAAGCTAAAAAGGGAAAGAAGAGAAGGGTGTGTGTGTGTGTGTGTGGAGGGGAAATCTGGAGACATTGCCGAAGAAATATGTATGGTTCTATGGCAGTGTCATTAAATACTTAGATAGTCTAAATGTGGTGTTGAATTAATCCGTGCTTTAAGGCGGCTGGACATACAACAGGAATGGCCAAGCTGAGACCCTCTGAATGCTATCGAACTTCCATCTCCCTCAGCCAGCATGCCCAATGGTCAGGGGTGATGGGAGCTGGAGTCCACAAAGATCCAGAGGTCCACAGTTTTCCCCATCCCTATGAGAGAGAGCCTAGTGACCTCCTCATGGTCATCTTGAGAGACAGTTTGGTGCAGTGGTTAGAGTGTTGGAGTAGTACCCTGGAGACCAGGGTTTGAATCTCACACTCAGCCATGTAAGTGAGCTTGAAAGCAGTCACTGCCTCTTGGACTAACTTATTATTATTATTATTATTATTATTATTATTATTATTATTATTATTATTTATTAAATCTGCACCCCGCCCTTCATCCGAAGATCTCACAAAAGGGGAGCACAAAATCTATATATATAAAATCGTTCAAGTTGGATGTTTGTATGATCAAGTTGGATGTTTGTATGATCTACACAGGACTTGCTGAACTCTTGTGTTATGGACTTCCAGTAGAATGAGTATCCTCCTGCATGTTTTGCAGATTCATTTTGTTTCATTCTAGATTATATTACTGGTGTGAGTAAATATACGCAGGTTACAATAAAAACGATGCAATATTGATACTGTTTTCAGCCAGTTACGTTTGGTGTATGGTTATTATACGTGATACGTAACTTAGGTTTTTTTTTTGGTGTTTGATACGAGTCATAGAACGTCAGCCAACCCAATGCCTTGTTGAAGGGACACTTTTTCGCCTGGCGCCTCCGGATATGCAGCGGACCTACCTCGCAGGGTTGTTGCGGGGACAAAACGAGCAGCGAGGGAGAGACACGTACACTCCTTGGAGAGAGGAAAAAGTGGGCTGCAAATTCAACACATAAATACGGAACAGCATCCCTGTGCTTCAAACTGCCAGGGATGCAGCCAATGCGCTCAGTCATTAAACTGATGTGCTATGGCATGCCAGGGTCTCCGTTCCCACACAGGCTGAGGAATGCCGGGTTTCCAGGCAGCTTCTTCCTTCTGTCGCGGAGAAGAAGAAAAAGGCCCCAGAGCGCTTGGCAGGGAGAAGACTACGATGAAGCAGAGCATTAGGTGGAGAAAGAGATAGCAAGAGGAAAGGGATATCAGACGTCTTCAGGCAAGATAACACGATAAATAATCAATCAATCCCGAGCGAAATCCTTAAGTGCTTGATGTATCCGCCCGCAAATTGAATCACTTCGCCTACCAGGAAGTTCTCCCTTGTAAATAAATGAGAGCTGAAATGGCCCATCTTGGGGAGGGGTGCGTGGAAGGGAGAATAATGCTGTTAACGCCTCTGATTAAGTTTTACACAAGCATATGAGAGCAAACTAAAAGGTTTTAGCTTTTTAATTTAAGAAATGAGGAATATGATATAATTTCAATTTGGGGTGGGGAGGAGGCACCTCGGATAGCGGGCCTCGCAATTGGATTAGGCCCTAATGTACTTTTATAAGGTGCCAGCCTCGCTGGCGATTAAGGCAGGGGTGTAATATCCTTTATTAACAACTTAATGGACTCGCCTCGACTCAATCTGTCTTAATCAGCGATTCCAGTCCACCTGGGAGATCGAGTTTGCGTGGAACCCAAAACGCCGGCCTGATGAAGGAGGCCAGACAACAATCCGTCAGTGTCAAAGTGAGAAAGCCGCGATGAAGGAGAGCGGAAAGGCAGGGCAGCTGAGGGGAGACAGTTGCGAGTATTCGGAATCAAACCTCCAGCAGGCGTCAGGGCCTATCTGCTCCCGAACTTTGAGTCGAGCGGGGCATCCTCAAAAGGGAAACATGAGCCCCTCGCAAATGCTCATACCAACTAGTTTCATTTGCACACAACGCAAAGAAGCCATAGGCTTGTTCAACAAAACATAAGCTGACCTGCTTGGTTTGTTTATTTTCCTCTCCTCGGGGCCAGCACTACCATTAGGCAAGGTGAGACAGCTTTCTCGGGCTGTAGATGCTGAGGAACAGTGTGGTGGTGGAGGAAAGGACTGAGGGTATTGTGTGGCCTGCTCTGCAGCCTTCAGTCACCAGTGATGATGTAAGATCCAGCTGCCAGTCTGGCTGGCTTCTTTATATGGATGAAGTGTCTTCCCCACAACGCCAGCCCTGAAGAGACACAGCTAGAGACTATTGAGTGTCAAATAAGAGTAAGAATCCAGGACAGTGGGCTGCTCCTTCAAGCTCCTGTCCGCTTTCAACAGAGGGGTAGAGCTTAGACAGTCACTGGACCTGCCTCAGGATACAAAGGCTCGGTTGACTTGCATCTCTTGCTGGAACAACATCTTTGCGAACTGGGAGCTGTCCCAGGTCCTGAAGCTCTTGCCTCTCCTTCCTCCCCATCTACTACTGTGCTGCTATCGGATGCTCATAAAAGCAGCTTGCTACCAGGTCTTAGATGTCTTCCTGCTCCAGGCTAGTCTCTTCAGATTCTTCCTCACTGCACTCACAGCCCAAATAAACAAGAGGGATCATTGCTCTTGTGCCTGGCACGCAGAGGGTTTCCTCAATGGCCTGGCTCAGAGTAAGGCACCTTCATATGCTCATAGTCATAGTCACATACATTTGTGCCAAGGTATGGTTTAATAATAAAGGAGACAGTACCTGTAAGCCTATGCAGTGTCTCCCCTCCGCTCCCAATCAGAGAATCAGCACGATAATTTTGTGATCTGGGATAAGGTGGCAGGATGGACCATTCAAAGGGTGTACCTCATAAGCAACCTTGAATTCCACCACCTCTCTTTAGGACAGGGATGCGGAACCTGCCCCTCTCTAAATGCTTATTAGACTACACCTCCCATCATCCTTCCTGTTGGTCATGCTGGCTGGGGCTTATGGGAGTTGGTCAAACAGAACTCTGAACAACTTAGAACCACAGAATTGCAGGAACCCTTCTATTTCAGCTCGATCACTGAGATAACCCGCAGGAGAACCACTGGTCATTCCCAAGTTGGCGAGGCTCATTTGAGAACCACGAGGAACCGGCCCTTCCATCCTGGGGAATGCTCTGCCAAGAGAGATTCAGCATGTGCTGTTTTAACTTTTAAATGCCTGCCGAAAACTTTTCTATTCCATCAGGCCTACGCAGGCAAGAGGAATGCATCTTATCAAAACAGCTAGCTGACTTCTGATTTTAACATATTTATATAGTTTTTATTGTACGCAGTACTTTTTTTCTTTAAAAATAATGTTTAGGGGTACTCTCATTTTCCTACTCATATTGAAATACTGCCCCTCAATGAGGCCAAACTTAGATTCACAAAATGTCATGGGGTGTGCGTCCCCCCAGAAAAAAGCACTGATTGTATGTACATACAGTTGTGCACCACTCCAAAAATTTTTTTTAATGAATCGTGGTATATAAATATTTTTATAAATAAAAATATGTAACTATGGGGCAACAGGTTCATCACTCCTGCTTTAGAAATTAACCATCAGATACCGTGTGCAAATGGCGGTTCTCATATACTCGTCCATCTACTGTATGTCTAAAGCAGGGGTCAGCAAACTTTTTCAGCAGGGGGCCGGTCCACTGTCCCTCAGACCTTGTAGTGGGCCGGACTATATTTTCAGAAAAAAAATAAATGAATGAATTCCTATGCCCCACAAATAACCCAGAGATGCATTTTAAATAAAAGGACACATTCTACTCATGTAAAAACACACTGATTCCCAGACCATCCATGGGCCAGATTGAGAAGGCGATTGGGCCGGATCCGGCCCCCGTGCCTTAGTTTGCCTCCCCATGGTGTAAAGCAGGGATCAGCAAACTTTTTCAGCAGGGGGCCGGTCCATTGTCCCTCAGACCTTGTGGGGGGCCAGACTATATTTTGAAAAACACTATGAACAAATTCCTATGCCCCACAAATAACCCAGAGATGCATTTTAAATAAAAGCACACATTCTACTCATGTAAAAACACCAGGCAGGCCCCACAAATAACCCAGAGATGCATTTTAAATAAAAGGACACATTCTACTCATGTAAAAACACCAGGCAGGCCCCACAAATAACCCAGAGATGCATTTTAAATAAAAGGACACATTCTACTCATGTAAAAACACGCTGATTCCCAGACCGTCCGCGGGCCGGATTTAGAAGGCGATTGAGCTGCATCTGGATCCTGTGCCTTAGTTTGGGGATCCCTGGTCTAAAGGCTTTCCACACTTCAGGGTGAGATTATGATCACTGCCTAGGGTGCTAATAATAATAATAATAATAATAATAATAATAATAATAATAATAATAATTTTATTATTATTTGTACCCTGTCCGTCTGGCTGGGTTGCTAGCAAGACACTCCCCTGACCCGTTCGGATGACTTCTAAGCAGGAATGCAAAATATAATAATCATAAATCCAAAAACCAAATGATTAGCAGGCCCGTTTTGTAAACAATGCGTGATCAGGCAGGGAGGGGGGGTATGGGAAGATGCGAGAAACGGATCCCCCTATAACCCACGTGAGACGCATCTCTCTGCCAGCCTCCCCCACCCCCACAGAAGGTGGATCCAGTGCCCGCAGCTGCAAGTACTCCAGAGTGGAAGATGGAGAGGATGGGGGGGAGGGAGGTAGGGAGAAGAGCATCAAAATGAAGTTGTTTGCAGTGTTTGATTCCATCCCTGGAATTATTTACAGCTGCAGGCGATATGAAAGTATGTAGAGCAAGTGTCCTCATTTACATGCTAATTCATTTATACCCTCTGGATTGATTCCACCAATTCATTTTCAGCCCACTAACTCTTCCGACGTGAATTATATTATCACCTTCAGAATGGCAGCAGGAAAATACAACTTGGGGGGTGGGAGTGGGGTGGGGAGGAGAGAGAGAGAGGTGCCCCCTGACCCTCTCACTCTCCAGATTGTCCTCGAAAACGGCAAGTTCAACCGTTGCAGAAGGACGGGGAGGTACGGCTGCGCACCTGGTTTTGACACCCAAGCCATGGTTTGGAACATCTGCGGGAGCAAAAAGACGATGGTTTGGAACGACATGTCAGATTAAAGGGCAGCACAGGGAGAGATCTGCAGGCTAGGGCAAGGCACGTAGACTTACGAGGAGGTTTTGCGCTTTGCTCCCCAAAGAAAAGAACCAGCCAGAACGTAATAAGAATGTAAGGAGAGCCTGCTGGATGAGGCCAATGACCCATCCAGGCCAACGCCCTGTCCTCACAGCGGCCAACCAGATTATTGCAGTGGTACCTCGACTTACGAATTTAATCCGTTCCGAATGCACATTCGTAGGTCGAAAAATTCGTAAGTCGAAAAAAGCGATTTCCCCATAGGAATGCATTGGAAACGAAAAATTCGTAAGTCGAGTAAACCGCATCTAAAATTCGTAAGTCGAGTAAACCCCATCTAAAACCGCCAACGGATGTCCTTTGGATGTCGAAAAATTCGTAGGCGTGCGTGCACATTTTTCATTCGTAAGTCGAAAAATTCGTATGTCGAGTAATTTGTAAGTCCACTGTATTTATTATTTATTGAATGTATATACAGCCCTATACAGCGGGGTCTCAGGGCGTTTCACAGAATGAATAAATAAATATATCTAGCAAAAGCACACTGTCTCTCTTCTGTGGTTTCCAGCAACTGGGGCAGAGTCATGCCACCATGCTTAGTAGACCTTGATATTCCTCTCTTCTATGAACTTGTCTAATCCTCTTTTAAAACCAACAAGGTTGGCGGCCATCGCTGCTTCCTGGGTGACTGGGATCCATACAGGGGTGTAGCAAGGGGGCGGGGGGCGGCCCAGGTTCCATAATGGAGGGGTGACAAATTATCAAGGAACAATTTTTTTTGAAAAAAAAAATTTTTTTTGAATTTTTTTAAAATGCCTGCTCTGAAGGTCTTATCTTACTATACTAGGGATTATATAGCTATATATGAAATTTCATGCATATTGGTTAATGTCTTTTTGCAAACTTCCATTCCTGCTGGTTCTGCTTGGCTCTGGTTTCAGTGTCGGGATCCACAGAATGCTGTGTGATATACAGTGGTACCTCGCTAGACGAATGCCTCGCTAGACGAGAAAAACTTGCTAGACGAAAGGCATTCACTAACAAAAGGGTGACTTGCAAGACGTATTTCCCTATGGCTGTGACTCGCAAAACGGAAACGTTTTGCGGTTTTTTCTCTCTCGTAAAACCGCGCTTCCTCCGACCGTGCTTCGCAAGACGAAATTTCCGCTATACGACAGCACTCGCGGAACGAATTAATTTCGTCTTGCGAGGCACCACTGTAGTAAGTCTGCAGCTTGAGTTTGCTAGTAAAGTGAGACTAGCAGATGCAATTGGCAGATGCAACCAGCCTGCAATACTTTCTATAGGAGTGCTGGGTCAGAATGACTCAGCATTAATGTGCTGTCAGTTGATTGGCTCTCATCGGTATAAAAGGGAAACCTATGCCGCCGTGTGGTGTGGTAGTAGAAGGGTGTGGTCAGAGAGATAGAGAGAGAGGTTTAGAGAGAAGTCTTCCTACATGCCTTAAGGCATAGCTGTCAACTTTTCCCTTTCCTTGCGAGGAATCCTATTTGGAATAAGGGAATTTCCCTTAAAAAGGAGGAAAAGTTGACAGCTCTGGCCTTAAGGTGCAGCCAGGTACTCTGCTTATTTGTATGAACTGCTCATGTATCATAGCCTGTAGATATTTGTATATAGCTCACAATAAATTTACTGCACTAGAGAACCTGGAACTCTGAGCATTTCTGCTAAAACGCCGCAGAGAAATTTGCGACATTCAGCTGACTGACATGAGCACCTCGCCTAGACCCCCCAAGCTCAGCTGCTGAGATGATGTGGAAAGTCCATGAGCAATTACCGTATTTTTCGCTCCATAAGACGCACCTAGTTTTTAGAGGAGGAAAGGGGGAAAGCCCTGCTTTTTTGAGGATCAGCTGAAAGTGGTGCAGTTTCTTTTGCAAAGAGGAAAAGCCCCGTTTTTATGGGGTTCAACTCACAGTTCTGCAGCTTCTAGTCCTACAGCCATTTCTACATTTTCCAGACAGATAATCTAATCAGCCAGTCACATGTTGCTGGGGAAACAAACAGCCTCCCTCTGCATTCAACAACGGAGGCAGGGCTGGAAAGGGAGCCTTATCTCTCTCCCGATCACTTGCTGAACAACTGTTCAGCGGCTTCCTTTCAACACCCCCTTGTCTCTTTGTAAAAAAAAGAGCACAATCTGCTTTTGGCCCCTAGGCAATTCAGAGCCAGGGACCATGCATTTGCTCCATAAGACGCACATACATTTCCCCTTACTTTTTAGGAGGAAAAAAGTGTGTCTTATGTAGCGAAAAAATATGGTAATAGGTCCATGAACATACTGCTTAGGAAGCAGCGGGATAGGGTCCCACCATTTGTGTAAAGAATGCTAATTCCAGCAGTCAGATCATTCATCCGGCTAACTCAGAACTGCCTCTTCCAGCCTTTCCCACCTTCAGGCCCTCAGGCTGGTCTACTTCCATAGCAGGTCTCTTTCCAAGTAGGGACGCGAGTGGCGCTGTGGTCTAAACCTCTGAGCCTCTTGGGCTTGCCGATCAGAAGGTCGGGGGTTTGAATCCCCGCAATGGAATGAGCTCCCATTGCTCTGTCCCAGCTCCTGCCAACCTAGCAGTTCAAAAGTACGACAGTGCAAGTAGATGAATAGTTACTGCTGTGGAAGGAAGGTAAACGGTGTCTCCGTGTGCTCTGGTTTCTGTCAGGGTGTTCTGTTGCAAAAGAAGCGGTTTGGTCATGCTGGCCACATGACCCGGAAAAGCTGTCTGTGGACAAACACCGGCTCCCTCAGCCTGAAAGTGAGATGAGCGCCACAAACCCATAGTCACCCATCTTTCCAAGTCCTGCAGCTGGAGATCCTTTTCTAGCTCAGTGGTGGACCATGTGCTCCATTCACCAAAGATCCCAGATTCAATCCCTGGCAGCACTGAAACTCTGGAGAACCAGACAATGCATGCAGGCAGTACTAAGCTCGCCAGACCAAGTGTCTGTCTTTGTACAAGGAAGTTTCTTTGGCTCCTAAGTGGATTCGCCAGGGATTGAGCCTTCTGAATCCACAAATCCTTCCAGCGCTGGTGCCAATGCCCCCCTTGCAATTAGCATCTCGCCTGGGATGAGCGCTTGTGACTTTCGCAGGTGCCCAGGTGGATGGCATGCTATAAACGTTGGTTCTCTTGGGGGACAAAGGATGATAAGAGACTCCTGGCTTTTGTGGTCCATCTCGGTGAGGCTGCGCAAGAAATCTGTTTGCCCTCTGAACTGTGCCTCTGATGATCTCAAGTATCCCTTTGCTAGTGAAACACAGAGCCACTTGGCAGCCAAGGGAGCTGGGCTGGGGGAGGGGACAATTTCCTGTCCCTGCTTAATTCTACTTCAAAGCTCTTTGGCCAGGAAAATTGATAATGCAGTCAAGTACAGTTTCTTTAAATGTCCTCATTTAGCTCTCGAAACTGGGCTATTGAATCCATGCAGTTCTTTGATCAAGACCGGTTAATTAAGTTATTCCCTTGATATGGGTCTTATCACTTTCACTCTAGACCTCCATCACGCTGCCACAATTTGCATGAAGGCTTTGATATGCATCCAGTAAGCTCCTCCAACCAGCCCAGAAATGGGGAGTTTCAAGATGAGATGCCCAGTTAAGCCTTGTCAGTTTCAGACTCACATCAGTCCTGGGCTGTTGTCTGAAGGGTCTGTGAAACTTCCCAGGAGCATCGTGCAGCGGACCAAGGCCTTCTCCTGCCACAACCTCGCCAGGACAAAAGCCTTTGCTTCGTTGACCAAGTTGCATCTCAGCTTCTCCACTTCATTGCAGGGTGGAGAAAACCCTTAGCCTGGAGAAGACTATCAATGGCTGTGATGGCTCTATGTTCTTCCTCTGCTATGCCTCTGAATACAAGTTGCTAGGATTCCCAAGTGTGGACACCATTATTGCACCCAGGTCTTGCTGGCAGGCTTCCCACAATGGGCATCTGATTGGGCACTGTGAGAAAAGGATGCTGGATTAGATGGGCCCTAGGTCTCATCCTGCAAGGCCTGGCCGATCTGGAGGCTTTGTGTTGTGTGCCAACCATATAGATGATGCCCCATGTCATCTCTTGATGTGCCAAGGCCTGAGCACATAGTCCTAGCTAACTCTTCTGGTTGGGTCTATCTCACAGTTGGATTCCCATCTCCCAACATAGCTGCCTGGACCAAAGACCAGGGACAGTCCCAGATTTAAGAAGCCAACAAAGTTTCAGATCTGATCCCAGAATGTGCTGCTTTTCATTGGTTGTTGTTTAGTCATTTAGTCGTGTCCAACTCTTTGTGACCACATGGACCAGAGCACGCCAGGCACTCCTGTCTTCCACTGCCTCCCACAGTTTGGTCAGACTCATGTTGGTAGCTTCGAGAACACTGTCCAACCATCTCGTCCTCCATCGTCCCCTTCTCCTTGTGCCCTCCATCTTTCTCAACATCAGGGTCTTTTCCAGGGAGTCTTCTCTTCTCAGGAGGTGGCCAAAGTATTGGGGCCTCAGCTTCAGGACCTGTCCTTCCAGTGAGCACTCAGGGCTGATTTCTTTAAGAATGGATAGGTTTGATCTTCTTGCAGTCCATGGGACTCTCAAGAGTCTCCTCCAGCACCAGAATTCAAAAGCATCAATTCTTCGGCGATCAGTCTTCTTTATGGTCCAGCTCTCACTTCCATACATCACTACTGGGAAAACCATAGCTTTAACTATACGGACCTTTGTCGGCAAGGTGATGTCTCTGCTTTTTAAGATGCTGTCTAGGTTTGTCATTGCTTTTCTCCCAAGAAGCAGGCGTCTTTTTATTTCGTGACTGCTGTCACCATCTGCAGTGATCATGGAGCCCAAGAAAGTGAAATCTCTCACTGCCTCCATGTCTTCCCCTTCTATTTGCCAGGAGGTGATGGGACCAGTGGCCACCAGCAAGCCACTCCAGTATCCCTGCCAAGAAAACTCCATGCTTTTCCTTAGGACATCTCTATTTTGATTGGAGAAATGTTGGAGGGTATGGAATTGGACATCCCCGGGGCATTTTCCCCCAGCTAGAACTCACCAGAACTCAATTTTGGCAGCTCTCAGGTGAGAATAAGGCCACTTTGCTGAATCTCTCCTGAATATTCTCGTCTGTTTTTATGGTATGTCCACCATTCCCACCCCCCATTCCCCACCCACCTCACCCTCCTTGCAGCTACGGCACAAAAACAACCACCCCAAAACCCTTTTTGTGGGGGGGGGGGCTGGGCGAGGAGAGAAACTCTGCATCTGCAAATGGTGAGCCCCACTCCCCAGAAACTGTTGGCACAATCTTTCCCGGAGAAATGGGTTGAAATGGTCCTCCCAATTTCTGTATGCACAAATCTGAAGGCAGCCCTGTTTAGGGAAGCTTTTAATGTTTGAGGGATTATTGTATTTGAATATTTTGTTGGAAGCCGCCCAGAGTGGCTGGGGAAGCCCAGCCTAATAATAATAATAATAATAATAATAATAATAATAATAATAATAATAATAATAATACTTTATTGTTTATACCACGCCCATCTGGCTGGGTTTCCCCAGCCACTCTGGGCGGCTTCAAACAGAATGTTAAAATACAATAATCTATTAAACATTAAAAGCTTCCCTAAACAGGGCTGCCTTCAGATGTCTCCTAAAAGTCTGGTGGTTGTTTTTCTCTTTGACATCTGGTGGGAGGGTGTTCCACAGGGCGGGTGTCACTACCGAAAAGGCCCTCTGCCTGGTTCCCTGTAACTTGTCTTCTCGCAGCGAGGGAACCGCCAGAAGGCCCTCGGCGCTGGACCTCAGTGTCCGGGCAGAACGATGGGGGTGGAGACGCTCCTTCAGGTATACAGGACCGAGGCCGTTTAGGGGTTTCAAGGTCAGCACCAACACTTTGAATTGTGCTTGGAAACATCCTGGGAGCCAATGTAGATATTTCAGGATCGGTGTTATGTGGTCTCGGCGGCCACTCCCAGTCACCAGTCTAGCTGCCGCATTCTGGATTAGTTGTAGTTTCTGGGTCACCTTCAAAGGTAGCCCCACGTAGAGCGCATTGCAGTAGTCCAAGCGGCGTATAAATAAATTATTATTATTATTTGA
This sequence comes from Lacerta agilis, assembly GCF_009819535.1. Lineage (NCBI taxonomy): Eukaryota > Metazoa > Chordata > Lepidosauria > Squamata > Lacertidae > Lacerta > Lacerta agilis. The sequence goes on from NC_046324.1 coordinate 47,791,831, forward strand.
TGGAGAATTCTCTAGGGCGGGGGGAGCCATGACTGTTTGAAATGGTCTTGCAGAACTTTAAATGCATGGTGCCCACAGGAGACGGGAGCCTTTCATATGCCTTTGAGAATTAACTCCGCACAATTCCCAACCCACCGCACTAAATTTTTTAATGAGAATAGATCTGCAAACTCCTGGTCTGGAGAAGGATCCTGTGGCTAAGAATAGGCAGGAAAACCCTTAGCAAGCACTTCCATGAAAAATGCTATGTGGTCCTATTCAAAATATTTAACTGGATTATGAGGGCATCACACCCCACACCCCACCCATAGCTGTCAACTTTTCCCATTTCTCGCGAGGAATCCTATCCGGAATAAGGGAATTTCCCTTTAAAAATGGAAAAGTTAGAACTTATTTCCATATGTGGTGGACGTGCCCAAAGGTAAAAGAATTCTGGGAAAAGATTTATAATGAAATGAAGAAGGTGTTGAAAAACACATTTAACAAGAAACCAGATTTTTTTTTTACTGGGCATCCTAGGCCAGGAAATCCCAAAATGTGATAGAACTTTATTTATGTATGCCACAACTGCAGCCAGAATTTTGATAGCTAAAAACTGGAAGACAGAGGAATTACCAATGGTTGAAGAATGGCAGATGAAAATAATGGACTATATGGAACTTGCTGAGATGACCCGGAAATTCCGTGACCAGAGGGACAAAGCAGTGGGAGAAGAATGGAAGAAATTTAAATTGTATTTTAAAAATTATAGTAAGATTGAAATTTAGATGTAACTTGAAAGATAAGTTAGACTGCAGATTTAGAGTATGTTAAGTGTTAAGGAATTGGGAGACAATGAATTAAGACAATGGTTAAACAAATGGATAGGATTTTTTGTTGTAAAATAAGGTTTATATAATGTAAAGAAATTACCAAAGATGAGAGACAATGAACGCAGGAAGGGCAGACGTGAGGAAGTCAATTCACAATGTTAAGGAAAGAAACAGGTGAAATGAATAATTTTTTGTTTTTATTGTAGTTTGTTTGTAATAGTTGTATCGTTGTGTGTGTGTGTTTGTTCTATGTAGTTTGTTGATGCTTTGAAAAAGTTAATAAATGTTTTTTTAAAAAAGGGGGGGGGAGTTGACAGCTATGCCCCCACCAGCATACCTGAACTCGCCACAGACTTACTTTTTAAAAAGAAAGATGGACAATAAAAGGTTCCCCCACTTAAAAACAAACAAACAAACTCCTGTCCCATTTTTTATTAATATTCTTTACTTGCTCAAAGTCCTCTCCCTTGGCTGCCAGTATAAACACCAGGTGAAATTCAGATGAGGGAAAAGGCCATTTCTTCCCCCAAGCCACCAAAGCAAAGCCGTGTTATATAATCTGGCACCATTTAAATCATTCTTGATTTAACACAAACAAGTGCAAAAAGGGAGCCCATTGTGGGAGCAACCGGCTAGCTACACGGGCGCACATGTTTGGATGCTGTCATTGTTTTATATATATAAGAAAATAACAAATTTCCCTTATTTGTTTCCCCCCACCCCCTCCCTTCTGCCTTCCATACAACTTCCTGAGGTTTATTTTGAAAAGAAGAAAAAAAAAGTCAACCGGTCCATTGCTCTGGGCAAACCGGCTTGCTGAGAGCTGCGCTGCCACCTAGCGGTGAGAAGGAAATGTTCGCAGCGAGTCGGTCTCCCCGCACACAGAATCGTAGGATTGTGGAGTTGGAAGGGACCCCCAGGGGTCATCTAGTCCAACCCCCCTGCAATGCAGGAATCCCAGCTAAAGCATCCGTGGCAGGTGGCCATCCAAGCTCTGCTTTAAAACCTCCAAGGAAGGAGAGTCGACCTTCACACCACACAAGCCCAATTCAGCAGCCCCACACACAGTTAAAGGCACCCTCCTCTCTGCTCGACACTAGCTTAAGGACAGTGCACTAAAACAGCCATGGCTCCCCCCCCCACCCCAGGAATTCTGGGAACTGTGTATTTTCCTGCGGGTGCCAAGAGTTGTCAGGGGGCTCGTATTCCCCTCCCAGAGCTACAATTCCCAGGGTGTCTCCCTCTTCCCAGGGAAGCCTTGGAATTGTAGTTCTGTTAGGGGTTCCCAGCATCCTGAACAAACTACAACGCCCAGATTTCTCTGGGGGTAGCTTGAAAATTTAAGCATCTACGACAGTGTTTTAAATAAAATAGAAAATTCTTTCCAGTAGCACCTTAGAGATCAACTGAGTTTGTTCTTGGTATGAGCTTTCGTGTGCATGCACACTTCTTCAGACAGAAGAAGTGGACAGATTGGTATCTGAAGAAGTGTGCATGCACACGAAAGCTCATACCAAGAACAAACTCAGTTGGTCTCTAAGGTGCTACTGGAAAGAATTTTCTATTTTGTTTCGACTATGGCAGACCAACACGGCTACCCACCTGTAACCAGTGTTTTAAATGCATGGTGACCATTGCTGAACCACTTTGGAAATTGTAGCTCGGTGGGGGTGGGGTGGGGCTCCTAAGAACTCTCAGCACCCCTTAACAAAACCACAGCTCCCATAATCCTTCGGGGGAAGCCACGACTGTTTAAAGAGGTAAGATAGTGCTTTAAATGTGTGGTATGAACGTGGCCTCTCCAGAGTGGTTTTGCAATCCCTCTTTACAGGGAAATCTGTTGATTGTAGCCCTGTGAGGGGAAGAGAGGCCTCTTAAGAGCCTTCAGCACCCTTAAGAAACTACACTTCCCAGAATTCTTTGGGGGAAGCCATAAGGCTTCTGGCAGCTCTACATCCATGCCCCATTATAGTGGCCCCTTGGTTCTCAAACGCCTTGGTACTCAAACAACTTGGAACCCAAACCCGGAAGTAAGTGTTCCTGTTTGCGAACTTTTTTTGGAAGCCGAACGTGCTCCGTTTTGCGTGCCACACTTCCGTTTTGAGTGTCTGTCTGTTTTTGCTATTTATTTGGGTTTTTGTTTCTGCAGCTCTTTTTGTTTTGTGACTGTGTGGAACCCAGTTCAGCTGATTGATTGATTGTGTGACTGCAGTACCTTGTTTACTGCTTTCATTTTATGGATCAACGGTCTCGTTAGATAGTAAAATTCATGTTAAATTGCTGTTTCAGGGGCTGTTTTTAAAAGCCTGGAACGGATTAATCCATTTTGCATTGCTTTCTATGGGAAAGCGCGCCTTGGTTTTGGAACGCTTTGGTTTTGGAACGGACTTCCGGAACGGATTAAGTTTGAGAAATGAGATACCACTGTACTCGCTTGGTAGCAGAGGAGGTAGAAACTGATCCTAAACAGAGTTCCTGAATTGCTCTAGGCTGGACTGGGATTCTCCAGACAGACCAGTGTACAGAGGAACATCAGCCAATGAACACATTTGCTGTCCAAATGATGCCAGCGAGTCTATCAAGTTTGCTTTCAAGGCCTGTTCAGTTTGCGGATCTGGACCAGGGACACTCCATCCCTGACTGTCCACTTTCCAGGTTTTGAATAAACCCCTTCTTGTTGTTTTTCCTCCAGCTTCCTCTTTTTCTTCTTCTTCTTTTTTGGCCAAATGGCCTTTACTCTCCTAAAGCAGAAAAGACAAACAGAATGGCTACTCCATCAGCAACGGCAAACGGACTCTCCTTCTCCGAGGATACTTCACTCTTCCGCCTAGTTCTTTATCTTCAACATATGGAATAAGCCGAATTTCGTTTTCTTCTTTTCGCTTTCCTGGGTGTTACGGGGCACATCTACAGAGGGCGAGAAAAACGACACGCACCTTTGCATAACTGAACTAGAGTGCAGATGCGGTTGCGATCCACGGGGTGCGATAGATTATGGAGTCGAAACTCAGGAAAGGGCTCAAGGCTGGTTTTCCAAGATCACCCGACTCCTCAGACCAGGAAGGTTGTTATCTATGGGAGGGACAGGCTGCTACAATTCCCATAATCCCTGGCTGGGGGCTGATGGGAGTTGGAGTCCAGCAACACCTCGTAGAGAGTACCATCTGGGCTTCTATTGGTCTAGTTTCCTCCTAGGGCCCGGACTGACTCCAGCTGCAAAAGTTGAGGCTGCCGAACCGATTATTGCTTCGGGGAAGTTGTTGCTGTTCTCGCTGTTAATTTTTTGCATCTTTCTTTTGGATCTCACGATTTATGTGGAGATTAAGTAGGCCGTATACCTTTTGATGCTTTGTTTATTGGTCATGACTACTTTTGTTCTGTGTATAGTTATGTGATTTGTTTTTAAAAAATACAGTATGTTGTAAGCTGAGCCTTGAGCACGGTTTGAACTTTGGAAAGGCAGCATGCAGATAAAATGATTGATTAATATTGCTTTAAATGTGTGTTGCGAATGGGGTCCAGATCTGACCCAGCACATCTGGTCTTATCCAAGGATGAGGCTTCACCCCTCCCCCCACAAAAAAATATCGCAGATCAGGCTTACCGAGCCTCTGGATCATGGCCGCCATTACTTCATCTTCTTCAATTTCCCTGAGGAAGGAAAGACAGACAGTTGAAAGAGAGAGGGGGAGAGAGAGAGAATGCACTCCAGACAGGGGCGTAGCAAGGTATATTGATACCCGGGGCAAAAAAAAAAAATTGTCCCCCCCCCCGAGGCATAGGAAAATTTCCCAGTGTGGAAAATTTCTTGTCAACCCCCCCCATTGATCCCCCCCCCGCAAAAATGGTTTTACGTTATTTCATATTTTCTTACAAAGGAATAATAACAAGTAATAATAATAATAATAAAACTTTTATTTATATCCCACCCTCCCCGGCCAAAGTCGGGCTCAGGGTGGCTAACATCAGATACATAACATTGGTATAAAATCAAACAATAATTAAATTACCTGCTAAAAACATCTCAAAATCAAATTAAAGTCTAGTTAGATGGCTTTCCACAGGGTTAGGGTTGGGAACAGTAAAGTGTTCTCTGAACTGAAATTCCAGCCTTCATGACATAGGAAAACAGCCAAGTGAACAGCTATTTTGGTGGAGGAGGGTCAAGATATTAACTGATATGCATGAAATTTCATATATAGATATATAATCCCTAGTATAGTAAGATAAGACCTTTGGAGCAGGCATTTTTTTTTAAAAAAAGAAGAAATTCCAAAAAAAATTGTTCCTTGATAATTTGTCACTCCCTCCATTATGGAACCCGGGGTGGCCCGCCCCGCTCCCGCCCCCTTGCTACGCCCCTGAGCAGAACAAATGAAAAGGAGTCTTCTAACCAGTTAGAACCTGTAATGATCACAGCGAGAGAACAAGGGACCCATCTCCTAGAATGGCGCTGCTCCCAATTAAGGATTACACTCCCTTAATCTCCATCACTCTTACGTCTTGTAATCTGAGTTTGTCCCCTCTGTGCTTTCTGTTCTGCCACTGTCTCAGCCCTTCTTGACCTTTGGGAGAGCAGATGAATGCTTTCCAGAGACAGTGAACCTGTTAACTCTCTATCTCCCAGTCTTTCTTTTCCTAGCTATTCCCCACCCGGTATTTCCCAGCTTCTGCCTTCTGAACTATGTCCCTCTGCAAACCACTGTTCCAAATCTATACTGCCCTCCTGCTCCTGGGAAGATTCAGGATCCTGATCAGGGCGAGGGAGAGGCTCCCACCATTCTTCCTCAGTGCAGCCCTCCTCAGCACGGACCCTGACATCAACGTCTTTATAAGGAATGAAGGGGATGATCATCAAATTTGCAGATGGCCCCAAACTGGGAGGGGTAGCTGATGCTGCAGAAGACAGAATCAGAATTCAAAATGGCCTTAACAAATTAGAGAAGTGGGATTCCAGGTTTCGGCGCTGGGTTGTCCGTGTTCTGCAACATAACCGTATGCAAAGAGAGCAAGTAGATGCATGGCTTGGTTTGCATGATCCGTGCCGGCTGCAAAAACCTACTTTTATTGGCACAGAAAAGTTGTTGACCTTAAGGACAGGTTGGGCAGTGGAAGACCCCCTTCATTTGAAACTCTGGAGGGGCAACTGCCAGTCAGTGAAGACAGAACAGAGCTAGATATGGCCCTAAGACTCAGTGCAAGGCATCTTGCAGTCCTAAGGCAGATGCCTCCCCACATGTAAGAAGGCAGGAACTGAACTCGGGGCCTTTGACATGCGAAGGTGATGCTTTGCTGCTGAACTCGGACCCCTCCCATCCTCTCCAGTCTTGGCGTTTCAGGGCTCTGTCAGTTCCTCCCTTCCCTGTGTAGGAGTGGAACAGGCTGCAAAGTTGGGCTCCATGCCTCTTCTTTTCACTTTTGCCTCCGTGCTCCTGATTTTCCTGTTTCTCAAGAGGAAGCCCCTTCAGGAAAAGAAGGCAGGACTTCTTAATAGAGGGCCCTGCGTTGAGGAAGACCTCTTTGGCCTCAGCATTTTCTGAGAACGGCCAACAAGATCCCATGGTGGGTCTTTATTGGCTCCTTCTGCCAATCGAGGTTCATAGGGTCCGGCTCCTTGGCAAGCCTTTTGGAGTAATTAGGAACCGTCTTAGTTTCTGGCTGCTGTTTCCTTGTCGGCCTAGGTCTTTTCGCTCCAAGCTCCAAAAGAACGTGCTGACTAGGCAGGTGGAAAAGAGGTGGTGCTGCCAGTCTGCTATTTCTCTCCCCTGCCCCCAACCCCCCCCCCACAAAACTTTCTGTGAACCATATCAAAACTTTGCAGAGTTAAACCAAAGGGCTTGCAAAAAGGCTTGCAAACGAGTGTCAGGGAGGAGGCGAGGGTCCCTGCTGGGTCTCTGCTTGGATGCCTCTTTGCAGGAATGAGCAGAACAGGAACTCGTGCAGGACGACAACGGGCAGCTTCCTCTGGGAAACAAATCATCCTGTGCCTCCGATAGAAGAATGATCTGATGATATGTGCCACAGAGACACGGTAGAATTAGCCAATCCCAGCAACAGTTGATTGGAAAGAGGGACGACTACTGTAGGGAATCATGCAGAGAGGCAGCAGACAACCTCCTGACTTTTCTTTGTCCCCCCGCCTCCTTGATTAGTTTTTTTGAGGGGATGACTTCCTTGATCGAAACGGGGGAGAGGGAAGGAGCTGAAATGGTAGAATGTGCTCTGCTCCTTTGAAAGGTAGGGTCTGGGTTGACTGAGCTGAGCCAAGGGTCATACTTGACCTTTATGATGCCATGAGTCCTCATCCATCTGAGACGCACAGTTCAGTGCTATGTTCTTTGTAGGGTTCCAGCTGCTGAAACATCTGGAGTCAGGGGTGTAGCAAGGGGGGGCTCCATAATGGAGGGGGTGACAAATTATCAAGGAACAAAAATTTTTGAATTTTTTTTTAAATGCCTGCTCCGAAGGTCTTATCTTACTATACTAGGGATTATAAATATCTATATATGAAATTTCATGCATATCGGTTAATATCTTGACCCTCCTCCACCAAAATAGCTGTTCACTTGGCTGTTTTCCTATGTCGTGAAGGCTGAAATTTCAGTTCAGAGAACACTTACTGTTCCCAACCCTAACCCTGTGGAAAGCCATCTAATTAGACTTTAATTTGATTCTGAGATGTTTTTAGGAGGTAATTTAATTATTGTTTGATTTTATACCAATGTTATGTGTCTGATGTTAGCCACCCTGAGCTTGACTTCGGCCGGGGAGGGCAGGGTATAAAAAAAGTTTATTATTATTATTATTATTATTATTATTATTATTATTATTATTATTTGTTATTATTCCTTGTAAGAAAATATGAAATAACATAAAACCATTTTTGCGGGGGGGGGGGGTCAATGGGGGGGTTGACAAGAAATTTTCCGCACCAGGTACCACCTGACCTTCCCATGCCTGGGGGGGGTTTTTTGACAAATATTTGTTTTGCCCCCGGGTACCAATTTACCTTGCTATGGCCCTGGTTCTGCTTATCTGCTGCCGGGGTCAGGGAGAAAGCCGATTCCCTGAAGCCTGACAGGTGAACAACAACGGGTCCAGGACATAACCCTACAGTACCTCACTTGTCCTTTTTCTCCAGGATGGCGAGGGATAGGCAACAGAGTCAAGACAATGCATGACCACAGCCTTCTCCCCCACCCCCTGCCTGAAAGGCCTTCGCGCACCTGAGTCGGTCTTCGTCCAGGTCCTCCACGATTTTATTCCGGTCGTTGACCGTGGCCACGTACAACGCCAGCAGCTCCTCCTCGCGGGCCTTCTCCCTGGGCGTCTTCGAGAACTCTGAGCAACAGGGGGAAGGGAAACGGGACAGGCCATTACCATTAATTGGCTCACGAAATATCCACGCAGCTGTGAGTGGGGCAGTGGCGGTGGTGGTGGGGAGGTGGCTGGCAGGGCTCGCCAAGAGGGAAGGCATGCGGACATTCGCCCCCGTGTCCTGGATTCGAGTGGCGACAGTGACAGCAGGAGAACGGAAAAGAAAACTGAAAGGGCAAACGTGCTTTCCATCGGAGGAGTGGCGAAAGGAACAAAATGAGATGAAGCCGGGAAGGAATGGAGGAAGACATGGGAGCACAGAACAAGCCGCAGACTGCGCAAGACGGTCTTGCCCCTTATTCGGCCAGCTTATTCTACGAGTGTCTGCGTGTTAGAATTCCAATCATGTTTTAAATGCATTTGCTGCTGTTGTGTTTTGAACTTGTTTAAAAAATACCATATATGTAAATTGACTTGAGATGATGCTTTAGATTAATAAATTAGTTGTAACAAATGATAATAATTTATAATAAATTTATCGCCTGCCCTTCACCCCAAGGTCTCAAGGTTCCACTGTTCTGCTTTTTAATGTTGTGGATCCAGAATTGGCCTCTACAGTCGCTAACGGACTCATTGTTAGGATCGTGTTCATGGAAAACAATCTTATTTAGCTACAAATGATCGCCAAAGAAGATGATGAAGAAGAAGATGTATGTATGTATGTATGTATGTATGTACCGTATTTTTCGCGCCATAGGGCGCACCTCATTTTTAGAGGAGGAAACAAGAAAAAAAAAATATTTTTCTGGTTTTCCTCCTCTAAAAGCCCAGCTAAAAGTTTTGCAGCTTTTTTTGCAAAGGAAAAAACCCTGTTTTTTGGAGGATCAGCTAAAAGTTTTGCAGCTTTTTTGCAAAGGGGGAAAAGCAAAGCTCCTTTTGCAAAGGGGGAAAAGCAAAGAGGAAAAGCCCCATTTTTATGGGGTTCAACTTACATTTCTGCAGCTTCTAAAGTAAAGGGAGCCTTTTCTACAGTTTCCAGACAGATAATCTAATCAGCCAGTCACATGTTGCTGGGGAAACAAACAACCTCCCTCTGCAGCACATTCAACAATGGAGGGCGGGGCTGAAAGGGAGCTGGGACTCTTATCTCTCTCCCGATCTTTTGCTGCTCAGCTGCTCAGCGGGGTCCTTTCAACACCCCCCTTTCTCTTTGTAAAATAAAAAGCATGATCCTCTTTTGGCCCCATGGCAATTCAGCTCCAGGGACCACCATTTGCTCCATAAGACACACAGATATTTCCCCTTACTTTTTAGGAGGAAAAAAGTGTGTCTTATGGAGCAAAAAATACGGTATGTATGTATGCATGCATGCATGTATGTATGACAAATAAAGAAAGAAAGTGTTCTCGAAGCGACTAGCATGAGTCTGACCAAACTGTGGGAGGCAGTGGAAGACAGGAGTGCCTGGCATGCTCTGGTCCATGGGGTTACGAAGAGTCGGACACGACTAAATGACTAAACAACAAATTTATGTACCGTTATGTATTTTTCACCTGCCCAAAGTGAAAGCAGCACAAGATGCGAGTTACCTGTACTGTATCAGAGCAAAGGAAAAGGGGAGGGGGGGGACACTTTCTTTAAAAGGAGTCTCTAGAGAAAGGCGGAGGACCCACCAGATTTGCTCATGAGGCTCCTTAGCTCGCTCTCGATGTCCCACTGCTTTTCCTCCAGCTTCTGCTGGTTCATCCTGTCGGTTTCCAAAGAAAGGAAGGGAAGGAATGTTAGCGAGAAATGATATCAAGCGTCAGAACAACTTGGTCGCGATCAGGAAATTTCGCCCATGGTATGACTATTTTCCACCTTCCCATTTTGACTCTCTGGCACCCTACCAGCAATAACCTAGCAATTCAAAAATATAGGCGCGCTTTTACTCTCGCAAGGTTGAATGTATTGCCCTCGGCTGTACTTGAGGGACGATTCCAACAGATTCCACATGAAAAATGCTTACGTCCCTGTGGAGATGGCAGTACCGAATCAGTGGCGCATGCCCTTCTGGCCTGCACACTTTATAAAGACTTGAGATTATCACCCCTCTTTTATTGTCCATTCCGGGTCGCCCAACCTTAGCTGCGATTCCTGCATTGCAGGGGGCTGGGCTGGATGACCGCTGGGTGTCCCTCCACGCTTCTGCAATTCTACGGCTTCACTCACTTGTGCATGAGCTCAGACTCCCGCCTCAGCAGCAGCTGCTTCTCATGGATCAGCTTGAACCATTCCACCATCAGGGCATCCTCGCTCTCATCTGCAGACACAAGACCAAAGAAACCCTGAAGAGCCGGCTCTGAGCTCTTCGCCTCGGAGGCTGCCAGAGGTTTGATAGAACTAAGCCAACTGGGGCTTGAATGGGGGACATCTCGGACCCCGCCAAGCAAACCACGGGCGGGCGTCCCAAAGGAAAAGCTTCAATATTTCTTTTTTATATATAGAATCCAGATTTTAAAACATTTTATTTTTGCATATTAAAAAAATTGTGCATTCCAATAATTAAAATCATTTGAACAAAAAAAAAAATGGCACTTGGTTAACTGCATTTTACAGCTTGCGGGACCTTGGTACAGCTTTGCATATATTCGGGTGTTACTAGATTACTCTAGTCCCTTCTCAGGATCTTCTTTCGAGACACATGCAAGCTCTTTCGTGCCACCATTGAATATTGAATATTGAAGGAAAAGCTTCAATATTTCATATACAGTGGTACCTTGGTTCTCAAACTTAATCCATTCCGCAAGTCCGTTCCAAAACCAAGGCGCACTTTCCCATAGAAAGTAATGCAAAATGGATTAATCCGTTCCAGCTATTTAACATGAATTTTACTATCTAACGAGACCATTGATCCATAAAATGAAAGCAGTAGACATTGTACAGCAGTCACACAATCCATCAATCCATCAGTAGCTAAACTGGGTTCCACACAGTCACACACACACACACACACACACACACAAAAAGCCGCAAAAACAAAAATGGAAAATAAATTGCAAAAACAGACACACGTCAGCGTGACACTCAAATCGGAGCATGTTCGGCTTCCGAAAAATGTTCGCAAACCGGAACGCTTACTTCCGGGTTTGCAGTGTTTGGGTTCCAAGTTGTTTGAGTACCACGGCACCACTGTATCCCATAGTAAGAATAACAAATCCCGCAGCAGGGGACCACAGTCGCCTCTCCGCCCCGAAGACACCTGTACCCGCCTCACCTCCCTCGCAGTTCCTCAGCTGCTTCTCCATATCCACCCCTTTGAGCTCCAGCTTGTCCAAATCCTTCTCGATCTGCCGTACTTCCTTCTGGATTTCCTCCTCAGGGATATAGTCTGGGTGGCGCTGAAATGAAAAGAAACAGCCATACTTTATCATGCATGTCATACGACAATATAATCTTTACTGCTAAGGAGGGACCTCGGAGCAAAATCACCCAGTTCTCTTCCTCCGCGTTATCCCTGCAGAATTGCAAAGCTGGAAGGGACCCCCAAGGGACATCTAGTCCAACCCCGCTGCAAGAATCACAGCTCAATAATCCCTGGCAGTTGGTCCCCTGTCCGGTGTTCGAAAACCTCCAGTAAAGGAGAGTCCGCCGCCTTCTGTTCCTCACAACGACCCTGCGAGGTAAGTCGGGCTAAGAAACGGATTATCAGCCCACACCAATGGCCTCTAGCAAATCCGAGCCTCTCCGCCCCTAACATCAGGGATGGATGGGATGACCTGCTGATAAGACTCCATCACCCATTACCACTGGCCGTGTCGGCAGGTGCTGATGGGATTCAGAGTCCCACTGCTCCTGGATGAGGGCTAGAGGCCTCCCCACCCCTGCACAAAAATGCCTTTCTTCATTCCTGGCCGTACCTTTGAGGGAGACACCGCTTGACCGGTCGAAGACTTCTGGAGGACTCTAGGAGGAGACGGCCTCACTGGGAAGACAGGATAAAGGAAAGCCTCTTAAGTTAAGTCTGGATTTCTTATGGACGCTGCCAATCCTGAATGTGACCATTATGCTTATTTGTGACCATTAGGCTCATTTGCCTTTAGTCGCAGTAAAGCTCTGCTGGATGAAATATTAATATTAAGAATATAATAATAATTTTATTATTTATAATACACCCATCTGGATGAGTTTCCCCAGCCACTCTGGGAGGCTCCCAACAGAACACTAAAAACAGAATAAAACTTCAGACATGAAAAACTTCCTTAAATTGCCTCTGGTCTATTTTGGGGGAATCCTGCAACGTGTTAAAGTTGTTTCTCTGCTAACTATACATTGACATCTACTCTGGATCAATAGTGAGTAGAATTCCATGACACCTATTTAAGTCAGATAGAAAAATTGGTTTTCAGTTAGAAAAATCCAAGTTGGAGACAGAATTGATAGAGCCAAAGATTAAAAATCTTTCCAGAATATATAATGTACTGCTTGAGTGGCATACTAAAGATGAAATGGTTAAATCAACAATGATAGATTGGGCAAGAGATGTGGGGCACAACATCATGTTGGAGGACTGGGAAAAATTGTGGAAAACTGGTATAAAAATTTCAACAATTTTAGGGAAAATATAATGAAGATGATGTATAGGTGGTATTTGACACCTGTTTAACTAAAATTATAAATGCTGGAAATGTAAAGAAGCAGAAGGAACTTTTTCCATATGTGGTGGACGTGCCCAAAGGTAAAAGACTTCTGGGAAAAGATTTATAATGAATTGAAGAAGGTGTTGGAAAACACATTTAAAAAGAAACCAGAAGCCTTTTTACTGGGCATCCTAGGCCAAGAAATTCCAAAATGTGACAGAACTTTATTTATGTATGCCACAACAGCAGCTAGAATTTTGATAGCTAAAGACTGGAAGACAGAAGTAATTCCAACGATTGAAGAATGGCAGATGAAAATGATGGACTATATGGAGCTCGCAGAGATGACCGGGAAACTTCGTGACCAGAGGGACGACGCAGTGGGAGAAGAACGGAAGAAATTTAAACTGTACTTTAAAAATTATTGTATGGTTGATAATTAGATGTAATTTGGAAGAAAAGTTAGACTGTAGACGTAGAGTTAGGTTAAGTGTTTAAGATAGATGAAATAGGAGTTAAGATAATAGTTAAGATTAATTAAGTAGGTATTTTTATAGTAAATAAGGTTTGGCAAGATGTTAGAAATTACTAAAGATGATAGACAAGGAACGCAGGAAGAGGAGATAGGTGGAAGTCAACATACAATGTGAAGGACAGTTGTTAGTGATAATAAATGAGATTTATTTTTTTTATTGTAGGTATGTTTTTATTGTAGGTTTGTTTTCAAATAATTGTATTGTTATGTTTATGTCTGATTATGTTGCTGTTTTTGTTCTATAAAATTTAATAAATATTTTTTTTTAAAAAAAAAAAGAATTCCATGACACCAAGGACCGTATAAAGGATTCTTGGAGACGACATTTGGCCCGCAGGTAGGAGGTTCTCCACGGCGAGGCTAAACCTTGGCTTAGCATGACACACAAGCCAGTCCAGCGAGGAGGCAGAAACCTACCGGGCGCAACGGCCTTCCTGGAGGGGCTCAGCCCCTCGGCCTTCTTGGTTGTGGCAATATCCTCCCACTGCTGCTTGGGGGACCTCCAGCCACTGGAAATATCCGCGGGAGGCACCAGAAGTTTTTTCTTTGGCGGATTATCAGCCGACGAAGCTGCAATGAAAAAAGATATACAGGCAAAGGTGACTGTCGAGATGTTCTGCACACCGCCCAGTCTGCAGGATACGGGTCCCTCGGAAGATATCACCTTGAAAAACCATTTGCTCAATGAGACCTCCTAAAACATCTTGCCCATTCAACCTAAGATTTATACATTTTGAGGAATGATGATAATAATAATAATAATAATAATAATAATAATAATAATAATAATAATTTATTTATACTCCCCCCCAATCTGGTTGGGCTTCTCTGGGCGGCTTCCAACAAAACATTAAAATACAATAATCCATCAAACATTAAAAGCCAGTGTGGTGTAGTGGTTAAGAGCGGTAGACTCGTAATCTGGTGAACCGGGTTCGCGTCTCCGCTCCTCCACATGCAGCTGCTGGGTGACCTTGGGCTAGTCACACTTCTTTGAAATCTCTCAGCCCCACTCACCTCACAGAGTGTTTGTTGTGGGGGAGGAAGGGAAAGGAGAATGTTAGCCACTCTGATACTCCTTCGGGTAATGATAAAGTGGGATATCAAATCCAAACTCTTCTTCTTCTTCTAAACAGGGCTGCCTTCAGATGTCTTCTGAAATCTGGTAGTTGTTGTTCTCTTTGACATCTGGTGGGAGGGCGCTCCACATGGAGGGTGCCACTACCGAGAAGGCCCTCTGCCTGGTTCCCTGTAACTTGGCTTTTCGCAGGGAGGGAACTGCCAGAAGGCTCTTGGCACTGGATCTCAGTTTCCGGGTAGATCAATGGGGGTGGAGACGCTTCTTCAGGACCGAGGCCATTTAGGGCTTTAAAGATCAGCACCAACACTTTGAATTGTGCTCGGAAACGTACCGGGAGCCAATGTAGGTCTTTCAAGACCGGTGTTATGTGGTCTCAAATGCCACCCTTCCAAAGCTTTCTCAAGGTGACTTCCAAAAGTTAAGAACACAACAAAAATAAAACAAATAGACAAGCATACAGGGTTTTTCTTTTTCTTTAAAAAAAAACTACCCCAAAACCAGGGCAGGGGGGGGGACATTAAGGAAGAAAAACAGGCACAACACAGTTTAGGGAAGCTTTTAATGTTTAATAGATTATTGTATTTTAACATTCTGTTGGGTGGGGTATAAATAAATTATTATTATTATTATTATTATTATTATTATTATTATTATTATTATTATTATTCCTGCCAAGAGTTACCTCTAAGACCCAGACCACACAAATTCTCCACTAAACACACACACTGATAGCACCAAAGGCTACTGCAGCAAACCGGTTCTTCCCACTTTTATGAAGGTGAATGTCTAAAATATGGAACTCATCAATTTAAGCATCCTTAGATGCCACTGCTTGACAAGTCAAATATCTCTAAGTGTAACGTTCTGTCTAGCAGTTGACTGGTGAGCTATGAAATTGCTTCAGATGCAAGAAAATGCTCGTTCATGCAGTGCATTGTTAAGCTGTGGAACACCCTGCCACAGGAGGCAGTGATGGCCACTAACTGGGATGGCGCTGAAAGAGGATTAGGCAAATGCATGGAGGAGATCATTATCAGTGGCTACTGGCTAGGAGAATACCAGTTGCTGGACACCACAGGAGGAGAAAGGGCTCTTGTGTTTGAATCCTGCTTGAGGGTTTTCTGTAGGCACTGGGATGGCCACTGTGAGAACAAGATGGCAGACCAGATTGGCCTGATCCAGCAAGTTCTCCTTATGTTCTTCAATCTGCATTAGCACAAAGTGCCCAGGGACACATTTTTGGGGGAGGGTGTCTGGGCTTTCAACAGGGACAAACCCCCCATTTTTAGGTTTTTTGACAGCCTCAGTGAAGACTGGATACTTGCCGAGGTGGTTCAAATCACAGTTTCTGTGCCGAATGCTATACAAACTGCCCTGTTGCTGCACTTACTGCCTTTAAAATGCTATCATACCAGTTTCCCGATTCACCAGGGAGGTCGTTGAATGAGCTGGCTTTTTGTTGTTCTGCACCGGACTCAGAGTTATGTCAACAGCTGCCCTGTGAACATCTGCAGGTTTCTGGGCGGTTCTGGGGTCACCATGGCCAGGGACTCTGCAAAACGAGAGAAGCAAGCATTGATAGAAGGAGCCCAGAGCCCTCTAAACCCAACCAGGGGCGTAGCAAGGTAAATTGGTACCTAGGGACAAAAAAAAAAAATTCAACCCCCCCCCCCCAGGCATGGGAAGGTCAGGTGGTACCCGGTGCAGAAAATTTCTTGTCAACCCCCCCATTGATACCCCCCCCCGCAAAAATGGTTTTACGTTATTTCATATTTTCTTACAAAGGAATAATAACAAGTAATTTAAAAAAAAACTTTTATTTATATCCCGCCCTCCCCGGCCGAAGTCGGGCTCAGGGTGGCTAACATCAGATACATAACATTGGTATAAAATCAAACAATAATTAAATTACCTCCTAAAAACATCTCAAAATCAAATTAAAGTCTAATGAGATGGCTTTCCACAGGGTTAGGGTTGGGAACAGTAAGTGCTCCACTGAACTGAAATTTCAGCCTTCATGACATAACGGCCAAGTGAACAGCTATTTTGGTGGAGGAGGGTCAAGATATTAACCGATATGCATGAAATTTCATATATAGCTATATAATCCCTAGTATAGTAAGATAAGACCTTTGGAGCAGGCATTTAAAAAAAATTGTTCCTTGATAATTTGTCACCCCCTCCATTATGGAACACGGGGTGGCCCGCCCCCCCTTGCTACGCCCCTGAACCCAACAACCCTAAAAGGGCTTTTGACGGAGCCATTTATATCCTGCGCTAGACAAATAATGCAAACCCTGCTCTAATACAAACCAACTTTCCATGCCAATAAAAGCAGAATTTTACCCGTGCAATTTCATGCAGACTAAGTCGTGAATTTGAATTTGAATTTTATTCACATGGATGCCACATTTATGTTGCATTTTATGCTGTTTTAAAAGTCGTTTTTAATCAATGTTTTATATTTGTTGTTAGCTGCCCTGAGCCTGGTTTTAAATCGGGAAGGGTGCGGTATAAATAATACATTATTATTATTATTATTATTATTATTATTATTATTATTAATTTCCGCAATTTTCACAATTTATTCTGTGGGACATTGAAGCTCCAAACCTGACCGCTGGGATATTCCATCCAGGTTGCTCACCAAATATTTTGCCATATATTGCCTTTGGCACACTTTTGTTGTGTGTGTCCGCCATTGTGTGTGTGTGTCCGCAAACACAATCTTATGTTCTCCACCCAACCGAAATCCCCTCTTCTCCTGCCCTACTCACCTGTTTGCCACCGGCTTCAGCCGAGACCTCCAGTCCGCTGGCATTTCTGATTTCTCTTCCGTAACACTCGTGGCTCCCGCTGAAGAAAGAAGACATCCACGAATGCGACTATGAGAAGGCAGCTACAAACCTTTTGCACAGATCATCGACCCTCCATTCGAGCAGCCCGGACAGAATAGAATAAAACAATTCCTTCCAGTAGCACCTTAGAAACCAACTAAGTTTGTTATTGGTATGAGTTTTCGTGCGCATGCATACTTCTTCAGATACACTTCTAAGTGCTTCTAAGCGCGGGTGGTGCTGTGGTCTAAACCACTGAGCCTAGGGCTTGCCGATCAGAAGGTCGGTGGTTCGAATCCCCGCGACGGGGTGAACTCCCGTTGTTTGATCCCAGCTCCTGCCCACCTAGCAGTTCGAAAGCACGTCAAAGTCCAAGTAGATAAATAGGTACCGCTCCGGAGGGAAGGTAAAGGGCGTTTCCATGTGCTGCTCTGGTTTGTCAGAAGCGGCTTAGTCATGCTGGCCACATGACCCGGAAGCTGTCTGCGGACAAACGCCGGCTCCTTTGGCCTATAGAGCGAGATGAGCACCGCAACCCCAGAGTCATCCGCGACTGGACCTAACGGTCAGGGGTATCTTCACCTTTAAGGTGCTACTGGAAGGAATTTTTTTATTTTGTTTCCACTACGGCAGACCAACACGGCTACCTACCTGAAATTAGGCAGAATAGAGTGTGCAAGTTAAGGGCAGCATTCACACCAACCTGTTCAGTTCCGCGCTATATTTGAGCTTCCACACGACCTAAATTGCCGCTGCAATTTGAATATAGTGCGTGTTCAGCACTCGCGTCTGAGTTATTTAATTCCGAGGGGCGGAGAATCCATTTGCAGTCCCCCCCCCCTTAACGTGGAAAATCGCAGGAGGAAAGTCGGCAACCATCGGCAGCTGGTGACCTGGGGGGGCCAATCGCTGCCTCTCGACCTAACCTACCTCTCAGGTTTGTCACGGGGATTAAACAAGGAAGAGGAGAACTACGTAAGACACCTTGAAAGGTGGGACATAAACCGACAAATCAGAGAAAAAGGCATTATTACTGGTGCCACATCATAAAGGTGCTTGGATAACTCAGTTGGTACAGCATGATACAGCGGTACTTTGGTTCTCAAACGCCTTGGTACTCAAACAACTTGGAACACAAACACTGCAAACCCGGAAGTAAGCATTCCGGTTTGCAAACTTTTTTCGGAAGCTACCTAAATGTGCTCTGTTTGGAGTGTAACGCTGAGGTCTGTCTGTTTTTGCTATTTATTTTGGATTTTTGTTTTTGCAGCTGTGTGTGTGTGTGTGTGTGTGTGACTGTGTGGAAACCAGTTCAGCTACCGATCGATGGATTGTGTGACTGCAGCACATTGTTTATTGCTTTCATTTCATGGATCAATGGTCTCGTTGGATAGTAAAATTCATGTTAAATTGCTGTTTTAGGGTTTTGTTTTGTTTTTAAAGTCTGGAATGGATTAATCCATTTTGCATTACTCTCTATGGGAAAGCACGCCTTGGTTTTGGAACGCTTTGGTTTTGGTTTTGGTTTTGGTTTTGGAACGGACTTCTGGAACGGATTAAGTTTGAGAACCAAGGTGCCACTGTACTCTTAATCTCAGAGTTATGGGTTTGAGACCCATGTTGGGCAAAAGAGTCCTGCATCGCAAGGGTTGGACTAGATGACCCTTGTGGTCCCTTCCAACTCTACAATTCAGTGATTTTTTTGATTCAACCTGCTCCATATTGGTAAGAACTCTAATGTAGTGTGAAACTCCCTGCCATTTGACATCAAGCATCACTGTATTCTTTTCAGCACATGCTAAAAGCATTCTTATTTAAGCAAGCTTACCAAGATGCTTAGAAAGGCCGGTGAGAATTTTAATCTGTTTTAGTTTGTTGTTGACTTTTTGTACGTTTTAAAGTATTGTTGTAAACATTTCTCAGCTTCATTGTTTTATCTTTTTTCCTAAAGTGCTTTCAGGTGGGTTAGTTGGTTTACAATCAAGCGAATGTATGAAATGAATAAATAAACAGACAAAAACGCGATGCAATGAGTAAATGAAGCAAGGGCCACTTTTTACCTTTGGAGACCTTAACGTCCAGTTTATGCCCAGAGTCAGCTGCAGGTCTGCTGGGGGGCTGATCCTTGAGCCTGCTCTGGGGAGCCACCCCAACGCCCACTTTGCCACCCAGATCCTTGGGCAAACATTCAAGGGCGGGTGAAAGCGCCCGGGGTCCTTTCTGTGGATCTTCTGTGGCAGCTGGCACGCTGACAGGCCTGGAGGGCTTCCAGTCCGAGATGCTTTTCGTCTCAAGGTGCTGTGTGCCAGAGGTGGCTGGAGACGGCTTGCTGCTATGGGCAAGAGGAGGAGATTAGCCCTTTGGCCAGTGGGATGGACAACTGACAGCATCCAGCTGACCCCCCCAGGCTAATAATAATAATAATAATAATAATAATAATGTAAAGGTAAAAGGACCCCTGACCATTAGGTCCAGTCGTGGACGACTCTGGGGTTGCGGCACTCATCTTGCTTTACTGGCCGAGGGAGCCGGCGTACAGCTTCCGGGTCTCGTAGCCAGCATGACTAAGCCATTTCTGGCAAACCAGAGCAACGCATGGAAACGCTGTTTACCTTCCCGCCGGAGCGGTACCTATTTATCTACTTGCACTTTGACATGCTTTCGAACAGCTAGGTGGGCAGGAGCTGGGACCGAACAACAGGAGCTCACTCCGTTGTAGGGATTCGAACTGCCGACCTTCTGATCAGCAAGCCCTAGGCTCTGTGGTTTAACCCACAGTGCCACCCGCGCCCCAATTATTATTATTATTATTATTATTATTATTATTATTACCCAGCCCATCTGGCTGGGTTTCCCTAGTCACTCTGGGTGGCTTCCAACAAAAGATTAAAAATACATAAAAACAACAGTCATTAAAAACTTCCCTAAACAGGGCTGCCTTCAGATGTCTTCTAAAAATCAGGTAGTTGTTTATTTCCTTGACATCTGATGGGAGGGCATTCCACAGGGCGGGCGCCACTACCGAGAAGGCTCTCTGCCTGGTTCCCTGTAACCTCACTTCTCGCAGTTAGGGAACCGCCAGAAGGCCCTCAGAGCTGGACCTCAGTGTCCGGGCAGAACGATGGGGTGGAGACGCTCCTTCAGGTATAGAGGACCGAGGCCGTTCAGGGCTTTCAAGGTGAGCACCAACACTTTGAATTGTGCTAGTAAACGTACTGGGAGCCAATGTAGGTCTTTCAGGACCGGTGTTATGTGGTCTCGGCAGCCGCTCCCAGTCACCAGTCTAGCTGCCCACTAAGTCCTGTTGGGTAAGAACTTGTCTGGGAGGAAGCCAGATCTGTTTTTCTCAGGCAAAGTGTTACTCAATAGGTATCAGAATGAAATGTTTGAAAATTGATGAACGACTATTATAGATAGATAGAAGAGGATTTACTCCACTCAACTATTTTGAGGACAGGTTATAACAATGTATAAAAGCCATAGCAGAAATTGGTGATGTACAGGGAGGTGATGCGTAGGGAGAAGGGATGGATGTATTTTGAAATGATAGTTGGAAGTGTTGTTTTATTGGGAGCAGCGAAGGAGGGGGGAAAAATAGAGGCGATGGGTGGGAAGTCAGCTTTTAAATTTGAATTGAATTTGTATTCATGTGGTGACCATTTGTTAAAAAATATGGAAAATAAATAAAAATAATTGGCCAAAAAAGAGAAAAGAACTTACATTCATAAAATTTCCAGTGTGTACATCGCAAGGCTGAAACTTCCCTCCCAAATTTCCAAACCTAACCTGTGATTTATTTAGTAGAGAAGACTGGGAATTTGCTCAAATTAAAATTTCTACAACCGCAGTAAAACATGCACACATTTGCCTTGCTAGTGTATAGGATCCCCAATCACAGGGGCAAGCGTTTTTCCAGTTGCATGTTAAAAACAGAAGGGGTAGGGGGGTTGGGCTTGCAAGAGAATTGGCTGGTCGAGCCTCCCATTATCCAATGGAGCCAATTAGAACCTCCATCCCAGGAGCAGTATACCTCCAAGTGCAAAACGACCGCAGAATTTACGGGTGGTTGTGACTTTTCTAGCACAGAGATGGGAACCTGCTCCCTGCTCAGGGGCGCCAAAGAAGGAACACTTACGTGCCGGATGCCGTCGAGCTGGGCGAGGCACCGCAAAAGCCACTAGTCCTGTTGGAGGAAGGCTGAAGCCCCGGCAATGCCTGCATCAGGACGCTCCGTGCTCTGTCCTTCTCGCCGACATCCGGACCAGTCCCCGATGTGTGGGTCCCGGAAAAGGATGCTCTCCCGGAGACCCAAGGCGGGTTCAAAACAGAGCCTTGGTTTTTAACTGGCTCCGTTTTGCTCGGAGGAAGTCCTGAGCTCCCTGATCCGGCCTGGAAAAAATTCTCCCGAGCCTGCTGCGTTTTGGCGGATGATGGTGTCCAGCGTGGTGGGGAAGGAGAGGTGCTGGAGACGGCTAGACGATCCGATTTGTTCCCGGTAAGGTCTGACCAATGTGAACTTGAGCTTGCGGACGCAGAGCTGCCTTTGTGATTCCCAGGGTTGAGTGGCTCGGAAGCTGCTGATTTAACGGCACCGCTCATTTTCACGGATTCCTGCGCCGGCGTCTTGGATTCAAGTCCCTTCAAGTAGTTCTGTGCAGCGGAGGCAGTAGTGGGAGGTTTCTCCTCCCTGGGAACACCCCTCATGCCGGAGGACAAGGAATCCCGGAGGGGCATCGGTTCCTCGTGCCGGTTACAGACAAAAGTGCCGGCGTGACTCCCAGCTTTGTAGTTTCCCGATTGCAGGGTGCTAGAGCACTCTTTGCACCTGGGGCAAAAAGTGGCAGACCGAGGGTGAGGTGAGCAAAATAAAAAATAAAAAAATTCCTTCCAGTAACACCTTAGAGACCAACTAAGTTTGTTCTTGGTGTGAGCTTTCGTGTGCATGCACAGTTCTTCAGATACACTGAAACAGAGGGTGAGCACTTTACGCAGAAAGCAGCATTTTATGAAGTGGGCAATGATAACAAGATTCCACGTTTGTTTCTCAAAACAAACAAAGCAAGTTTCTAGTCCTTTCTGAGTTCCAATGGTCAGCACTTTTAATCGATACAAGATTTCTTCTGTGTCTAGTGGCACAGCTTTCAAATCCCCACTTGGCCGTGAATGAAGCTCTCTGGGTGACCCGGGGTGGGGCAGTTGCTGCCCCTCAGCCTAACCTACCTCACAGGGTTGTTGTGGGGGGTAAAAGGAGATGGGGGCCCTATCTTGTATGCCCCCTTGAGCAGCCTGGATAAAAAAGCGGGATATAAATGCCAGTGCCAATACTAACAACAACAGCAGCAGCAGCAACAACCCAAACACGTTCTGGGAAATGATATATAATGAAATGAAAAAAATGTTTAAAATAACGTTTGTTAAAAAAAACCCAGAAGCTTTCTTATAAGGAATTATGGGTGCAGAAATACCGAAGAAGCTGAAAAGACTACAGTGGTACTTCGACTTATGAATTACTTGACATACGAATTTTTTGACTTATGAATGAAAAAAGTGCCCGAAAACTATGAATTTTTCGACATCCAAAGGACATCCGTTGGCGATATTAGATGGGGTTTACTCGACTTGCGAATTTTAGATGCGGTTTACTCGACTTACAAATTTTTCCGAATTTTTCGTTTCCAATGCATTCCTATGGGGAAATCGCTTTTTTCGACTTACAAATTTTTCAACCTACGAATGTGCATTCGGAACGGATTAAATACATAAGTCGAGGTGCCACTGTATTTATGTATTCAGCGACCACTGCCAGAATGCTCGTAGCCCAGAGATGGAAAGACGAAAAGGTCCCAACCAGAGGGTAATGGCAAGTTAAAGTGATGGACTATGCTGAGATGGCGAAAATGACTTGAAAAATCAGAAATCGGGAAGACCAAGATTTTTAAGAAGACTGGAAGACGTTTATATCATATTTGGAAGACCACTGTAAACAGCTGAGCTCCTTAACAGGACTTAAATAACATTTGTGAGTTAACAGAGACTTAAGATATAAATGTTAAATGGAAGGCATAAACTATGCAGCAGGAAATGTTACACGGGGACACCGTGGAAGGGTGGAGGGAGGTCCAAGTGTGCAAGGGAATCTTGTATCTGTTTTTTTCTATTGTTAATTATATTTGTTTGAGAATATTATAAAAAAATGGGAAACTAATAAAAAAAATTAAAAACAAAACAATCCAAACACAGCAGCGGCAACAACAACAGCCATCCAAACGGAGAAAATGTGGAAAACAAGGTGCGAATGCCACACCTGAACAGTACCTGAAGCAGTTCCTGTGATAAAGCTTCCCTTCCACCAGGAGGCGCTGTACCAGGTGAACGTGGTTTCCGCAGATGGCGCAGTTGCTGCTTCGCGTGTTGCTGCTGTTCTCCGCTAAGACACGTCTCTGGGGGAGAAAAAGGCAAGAGAGAAGTGAACCTGAGACCCATTTAATCCCACCTCCCGTTTCGCACTGCAGCCAATCAGGTACCTCCAGGAAGCGGACAAGCCGCTGGTTTCCAGAGATACACTGCCACTAGACATGGAAGCTCCACTCTTGGCTACCACGTCCAATTGTTGTCGACAGCCCCCCCCCGCCCCTCCGTTTAGCTTCAGTCTCTAGGGCAAAAGATGGCCAATCCGTACCGCTGCCACAGGCGAGTTCTCCTTCGCCAGATTGCGAGAGGCTGGAACTGTCTTGGGTTCAGATGGCGGCAAGACTCGCGGGGGCTTGCTGGGGGCTGGCGCCGCCGGTTCAGATACAACCTTCTTCCCCATCGGCTCCTCGCCGGGTGCGGAAGAAGGGCGTTTTATGCCAGACATTCCTCCAACTGTTGGGAAAGGAAGACAAAAAACGTCTCGAGAAGGAAGCAGGAAGCAGGACCGACCTAAGGTGGTTAGATCAACCCCCTAAACCAAGAAAACATCAGCAGAAAACTAATTGGATTTAATAAGCGGGGAACTGTCGTCCAGGGAACATCTTTCAGTATAACACAACCTCCTTTGCCAACCTGGGACCCAGGGCCGGATTCAGGTCTGATGCGGCCCTCAGCTACTGAAGGTAATGGTGCCCTTCATATGTCTAGCTCTCCTTTGTCAACAACAAATTGCTGCTGTTTTTTGTTTTGAATATATGCTATATGGTAATTTATGGGACTAATAGGTATCTAAAGCCCATGCAGATGTTGCATTGCAACCAGCCCATGCAGAATGTAGGCACCCTATATATAGAAATCAGCAAAGCAGTGATATTTTAGTGAGCAGGCGAGCAGGCGGGGTCCATATCTTACATCATAGGAGCCTACACAACACAAAACACTGTTGCCGTATGTAGGTTTTATTTTATTTGTTTTTTATCTTATATCTTGGAAATGTACATCCAGTTTTTTTCCCTTTAATTTTTTGGGGGGTCCCCAAGAGAGTGGGGCCCTAAGCTATAGCTTGTTTAGCTTATGCGTAAATCGGCGCTGCTGGGACCTCCAAATGTTTTGGAGAGCAACTCCCAACAACCTCAGTTTGGGGGAGACTGGCTTAATGGATCTCACAGGGAATAAGTAGCTTGGGTGCAATTAAGGCCACATCCCCTCCCCTGCCATACCTTTAAAGCACAATGGATACCACGTTAAACCAATTTTGCTTCCCCCAAAGAACCCTGGGAGCTGCAGTTTGTCAAGGGTGCCAAGCGTTGTTAGGAGACCCGTTTCCCCTCACAGAGCTACAGTTCCCAGAGTTCACTGGGAAGAGGGATCAATGGTTAAACCAGGGGCGTAGCAAGGGGGTGGGGGGAGGGCCGCCCCGGGTTCCATAATGGAGGGGGTGACAAATTATCAAGGAACTAGGGATTATATAGCTATATATGAAATTTCATGCATATCGGTTAATATCTTGACCCTCCTCCACCAAAATAGCTGTTCACTTGGCTGTTTTCCTATGTCGTGAAGGCTCAAATTTCAATTCAGTGGAGCACTTACTGTTCCCAACCCTAACCCTGTGGAAAGCCATCTAATTAGACTTTAATTTGATTTTGAGATGTTTTTAGGAGGCAATTTAATTATTGTTTGATTTTATACCAGTGTTACGTATCTGATGTTAGCCACCCAGAGCCCGAATTCGGCCGGGGAAGGTGGGATATAAAAAAAAGTTTATTATTATTATTACTTGTTATTATTCCTTTGTAAGAAAATAGGAAATAACGTAAAACCATTTGGGGGGGATCAATGGGGGGGTTGACAAGCAATTTTCCGCACCGGGTACCGCCTGACCTTCCCATGCCTCGGGGGAGGGGGTTGACAAAAAAATTTTTGGCCCCTGGGTACCAATATACCTTGCTACGCCCCTGTCTGGAGTGTATTCTCTCTCTCCCCCCTCCTCTTTCAACTGTCTGTCTTTCCTTCCTCAGGGAAATTGAAGAAGATATTGCCTCCGGGTACCAATATACCTTGCTACGCCCCTGGGTTAAACCACTCTGGGAACTGTAGTTCTGTGAGGGGAAACAGGGTTCTCCTAACAACCAACCATGACTAACATGGCTGTTGAAGGCTGTTGATTCCATCTAGTTGCTGGAACCATTTTTTGAAGCGTTTACTCCAGCTGCAAAATAGCGCAGGATCTGTTTTCAGACGAAAGCTCTGCAGGAGGAAAGGATGGGGTTGGGGAGCCTTACTTACTTGGAGAACGTCCATGGAAATAGTTATAATATTGAGAGACGTAAGTGAGTATGCTCAGTCTGTCGGGCACTTTGAGAGCGACCATGTCCTCTGCGTCCAGCAGGGCCGGGATGCCCAGTTCCATTTCGGCCACTTTGAAAGCCTATCAGTCGCGAACAGAGGAGATAAAGAGACTTGGTTGTTGTTTCGTTTTGAAATCCCAAACCAACGAGATTTCCCTTTTTTCCACTTAAATTTTTATTAGTTTTAAGAAAAAATATAACATGCACATTAACAAAAACAAAAACTAACAAACAAACAATAAAAACATTAATACAAAATAAACACAATCTTCTTTTCTTATCATTGTAGGTTGACTTCCTCACGTCCTCCCTTCCTGCATTCCTTGTATATCATCTTTAGTAATTTCTTTACATTGCTAAAATCATCTTTTTATTAGTTAACCTTAACATCTCTTCTTACCTAATATCCTTATCAATTATTCAAACAGTTATATACCTTAAATCTATCTTCTAGATCTACAGCCTAACATATCTTTCAGCTTGCTTCTAATCTTTAATCTTACAATAGTCTTTTAAATACACTTTAAATTTCTTCCAATCTTCTTCCACCGCGTCATCCCTCTGGTCATGAAGTTTCCTGGTCAGTTCCGCGAGCTCCATATAGTCCATCATTTTCATCTGCCCCAATGAGATTTCCGAGAGGCAAGGCCAAGCCGCGGTTTACAAAGCTGAACTATGGTTTGCTACAAGGTCTAAAGCAGGGCTTCCGAAGCTTGGGTCTCCAGCTGTTTTTTGGACTACAGTTCCCATCATCCCTGACCACTGATCCTGCTGGTGGGAGTTGTAGTCCAAAAACAGCTGGAGACCCAAGTTTCGGAAACCCTGATCGAAAGCAAGACTCGATTCAGGAGGGCCAGAAACACTCCAGCAAGTTAGAGGGGCTGTCCGGGGTCTCTGGCAAGGGGTCTCTTCCCGCCCTGCCTGAGACCCCATTCGATGGGAGATACCAGAACTTGAACCCATGACCTTCTGCATGCAAGGAAGCTGCAGTCCTGTTGAGCTATGGGCTCCAACAACATGAGCACATGCCTTTAAGCAGACATTTGCCCAACAACCCTTTCATAAAAGATGCTGCAGTCAAACAGGGCTGCCTAACCCAGCCGGGGACCTCCCAGGGTGCTGATGGACTGGAATGATGGGAGTTGTAGTCTAGGAACATCCGGGAGGGAGGCACAGCCGGCCCAAGACATTTTGGCACCTGAGGCAAACCACAAAGTGCCTTCCCCCAAGGAAGGAAGAGCAAGCGAAGATCTACTTTGGGAACAAGGGCGGAATCAAACCAACATTACCCCAAAGGCTGTTGTGGGGGGGAAGGGGGGCTGAATTGAATCATGCAAGGTGGGTGCAGAGCCCAGGGGACCCCCAAAGGCAGCCCCCACCATTTCCTCCCCGTAGCGCCTCCTATTTGCCGAGAGGCCACTGTCACGTTGTCACGCGGCTTCAAGGTTTCCAAATGGGATGGTGCTCGTCCGAGTCTGTTAATTGTGACTTTTCCTTTTTTCACATTTGGTATTGTTTTTGCAATCGGCTTTCTGCGGTGATTTGGTCTGTGTATCTGCGTGGAATCCCCCTTTGGCGAGGGTGCCTGCAGCCTGCCCCTACAATTCTTTTAAAATCAAAGAAATAAATTAGCTATAAGAGCTGATTCTGGGATTGCTGGGAAGGTTTTTCTCTCCCCTCCTCCTCTCTTTTTTCCTTGTGTGCCCTACCTACCATTTAAATTTGGAAGCCTGAGGAGCAGGGCCTGCCTGCCTACTGATGTTTAGTAAATAGCAAGGGGGGTCGGGCCGCCCCATGTTCCATAATGGAGGGGGTGACAAATTAGCAAGGAACAATTTTTTTAGGAAAATTTTTTTTGGATTTTTTTTTTTATGCCTGCTCCGAAGGTCTTATCTTACTATACTAGGGATTATATAGCTATATATGAAATTTCATGCATATTGGTTAATATCTTGACCCTCCTCCACCAAAATAGCTGTTTAATATGTCGTGAAGGCTGGAATTTCAGTTCAGTGAAGCACTTACTGTTCCCAGCCCTAACCCTGTGGAAAGCCATCTAATTAGGCTTTAATTTGCTTTTGAGATGTTTTTAGGAGGTAATTTAATTATTGTTTGATTTTATACCAATGTTATGTATCTGATGTTAGCCACCCTGAACCCGACTTTGGCCGGGGAGGGTGGGATATAAATAAAAGTTTTTTTTTTTATTATCATTACTTGTTATTATTCCTTTGTAAGAAAATAGGAAATAACGTAAAACCATTTTTGCGGGGGGGGGGGGGTCAATGGGGGGGTTGACAAGAAATTTTCCGCACCGGGTACCACCTGACCTTCCTATGCCTGGGGGGGGGGGGGTTGACAAAAAATTTTTACGCCCCGGTACCAATTTACCTTGCTATGCCCCTGGTAAAGGCACTCTGGGACAAAAGAGCAAGGTTGTAAAAGGACTGTAAATAAACAACAACACCGCTAAGTCAAAGACAATTGTTTCCATCTGCCTGCTGCTGCCAACGCTCCTGGGTCTCAGGCTGGGGACTTTCCATTAAGCTCCGCCATCTTGAATCCATTACAGTTTTACACAGCTGAGCAGAGAGATCTTAAAATCAGCTTCCTGGCTGCGTTTCCCCCCCCTGATTTGTATTAAAGCTTGGCCTGTTCTAGACTCCCTTTCACCTCGTTTTCCCAGAGAACAATATCTATCCTTTCTTTTTATGGCAAGTCGCAGATACAACAGCTTCCTCTCCCTCAAATGCTTTAAAGAACGAAATGAAAATACACAGGGCTTACGGCAATGGGGTGACCACCATGTTTTTTTGGGGGGGGCAGAAAATAAGAACTTTGGGTGAAAAGAGAGACCTCCCACAGCCCCAGCAACCACGTCTTGCTGGGTTCAGCAGGGTCAGGTACAGCCGGATGAGAGGCATCCCTTAATGGTTATATTGCAAGTAGGCTAACCCTGCCCAGCTTGATGTTCTCCAGATGTTGGCTTGGGCTGATGGGGGCTGGAGTTCAACAATAGCTGGAGGGTGTCAAGATGAAGGAAACCGCAGTATGCAATGAAGAAATCTGCTGGAATTCAGGTTGCATGTAACAAAAAAAGTCCCCTGTGTTGCAAGCACAGACAAACCTCTAGTTACACATAGGTAGCCGTGTTGGTCTGCCATGGTCGAAACGAAATAAAAAAGCACCTTAAAGGTAAAGGTAAAAGGACACCCTGACCATTAGGTCCAGTCACGGACGACTCTGGGGTTGCGGCGGTCATCTCACTTCATTGGCCGAGGGAGCCGGCGTACAGGTCATGTGGCCAGCATGACTAAGCCGCTTCTGGCGAACCAGAGCAGCGCACGGAAACGCCGTTTACCTTCCCGCCGGAGCGGTACCTATTTATCCACTTGCACTTTGACGTGCTTTCGAACTGCTAGGTTGGCAGGAGCAGGGACCGAGCAACGGGAGCTCACCCTGGCGCGGGGATTCGAACTACCGACCTTCTGATCGATTTAAATTGATTTAAATCAAATCCACCCTGCTGTGCAGTATGATAATGTATTTTCCTTGGCAGGAAGATGCTAGCGGTCTGTTTGCATAGATGCCTTTCTGCCTATTCCCGCCTCTGGCCCAGCCCAGCACGAGCACAAGGCCCTCAAAAAATCTCCCACAAGGGAATGAGGCATCCCCACGCTCTGCAGAATTAATGCCTGGTTTCGGGGCTCAGGAATCAGAGGTTAAACAAGCCCAGTGGCAAAGGGATGTCAGAGCTGCCTCTTTGTGGCATCTCCCCAGCGCTCAGTGGAGGGTCAAGTCACTAGTCCTCATGGAAATGTTCTCTGGCAGGGGCAGGCTGAGGATGAGGCTTCTGAGGCTCGTGGAACCGATTCTGGGTCAGGGCCAAGGAAGCTCTCCTTGGAGAAGCCGCAAAATCTGCAGCCCATCTTCTTCACAAGGCACATTCCACTCTGAATGCATTCATTCATTCATTCATTCATTCAGCCAGCCCACATTCAGATTTCTGGAGCCAGCACAGAGCCGGATGGGTGGTCCGAATGCCGTGCATCTGTTGGGAAACATCTGCGCAAGAAAACAGCGCCCTTCCCCCCTCACACACACACACAAACAAACGTGCAGAGATCCAGAAATGCAATTTTCGGTAAACACAAGCGAATGAGCAGGGCACGATCCAGTTTCCAAATGGGAAGGCAGAGTCTAGGGAGAGGTTGCAAAAAAATAAGCCAGCAAGGTGCAGCGATAGCAGGGTCAGATGGAGACTGGGGTGATCTTGCAGATATTAGTCAGGTTTCTGCAACCCGCGGTGAGGATTCGTGAATGTTGTACAACAGTATTTTAATCGTTAGGTGCAGATTTAGCCGAGTGATTCTGTTGTACTGAACCTTTCAGAATTTTGTCTGCATGTCAATAAAGGTTTGAGACCGGGGTGACCCAGGTTCAAATCCTACCCTCCCCGTTCAGTCATGAAGCCTACTGGGCAAGTCTATGGCTCACCTACCTCACAGGGGTGTTGTGAAGATAAAACAGAAAGGAGGGCCATCTATGCTGTTCCACAGTCCTCAGAAAAAGGTGTGTGTGTGTGTAGCATTTATTTTTGCATTTCTACCCCACCTTTCTCTCCAAAGAGCTGAAGGTAGCATGCGTGGTTCTCCACCTCCTCATTTAATCTGAAAACAACCCTGTGAGGTAGGTCAGGTTGAAAGGCAGTGACTGAACCCCAAGGTCACTCAAAAAGCTTCGTGGCCATGTGGGGATTTGAACCCTAGTCTCCCAGGTCCTAGTCCGGCCTCTCCACTTGCCTCACAGAGACACATTCCCCAAAATCCATGTGGATACACTTCTTCTTCAGTCCTTCACCCCTCCCCTCAAACAAATTATAAACTTGCAAAACCGCCTTGAGGATCTGGGTGTGTATGAGTGTTGGTGACGGCACGGGCATTGGCCAATAGGCACTCCTCACGTCCAGCTTTTCCCTCATTGCACTTGACCACATTGGAAATCTTGCACAACTGGTTTTTCAGAGTTCGGACAGAAAAGGGCGGCACTCTTTGTCCTGAACAGTAAAGGATACTTTTTACACTAGCCCACGGCTCAAACAAATTCCTGATTTTCTTCTCTGGCAACAGGGCAAATGAGCAGCAGGCTTTGGTTTGATTCAGGGCACATTGCCAAGCATTTTATATACAGAGTGGCAAACGTGGATTAAACAGGTACAGTTGGAGGAGTGTTTGAATTGACCCAAAGGCTGCCAGATGCAGGAAGAATGTAAGACGGGTTAAGTTTCTTGGCACGCTGTCTAAATTTATGGTCCATTTGTTTTGATCTAATCTACCCAGGGCCAAAGCATGGGGCAGAGTGCAGGGGCAGAGAGGAACCCTGAGGGCACAGAAAACATGACGTCACAGCAGGAAGCAGAACTGGAAAATCTTACCAACTGGTTGTTTTCGTAGATATTTTCTTTGCTCAGAGCACTGAAGTTTCTGGAAAAGAAGGTCAAAGAGAAGGGAGGTTTTAGCCAAACGAGCGAGACCGGGCACTGACAACTTTATTCAGCTGGTAGAGTGGAGCATGCAATGGTGCCGGGTGCAGGGATCTCAGTTTCAAGTGTGTTCCCTGCAGGGATTGTCGCAGGCAAAGCAGCACCCAGCAGGATCGAACCCTCAGCCCGCCAGCTCCGCTCACCATTCGGGGCGCCGTGATCTCGCACGATTTCCCCACGAAGATAGCTTTTCCCCCGGGGCTGCGATCTTCTGCATTTTGAGGTGCCATGCCTGAAAAGCGCTTTTTCGGGGAGAAACTGCAGTGTGAAATCACGGGAGATCACAGCACCCAAAATGGCCTACATGCTCTTGCAAGAAAAAAAATGGGACTACGACATCCCAGAATATGACGTCCTGTTTTTTTTCCCTTTTGACGTGCTGGAGGGTACGGAATGGGGGCCTCCTAACAATTCCCAGCACCCTTAACAAACTACAGCTCCCAGAATTCTTTGCAGGGGGGAAGCCATGCCTGTTTAAAGTGGCATGATGTTGTTTTAAACGTATGCTGTTAATGTGGCCAGAGAAGCAGGTAGATATGTTTATTAAAAGCACCTTCCAAGCTTGAGAAGTCTTGCTGAGCAACATGAACCAGTGCAGCCATCCCCAAATCCTATAGCAGCCATCCCCAACTCCATGCATCTCCAGAGATCTTGAACTACAACTACCTTAAGCCTGGGAAATGCTGGCTTGGATTCACCTCGGATCTCAGACCAAGCAACAAGCAACCAATTGTCCACCGAATGGGTGGGAGACTCTGTACAGAGATACCTTGGTTCTCAAACACCTTGGTGCTCATACAACTTGGAACCCAAACACTGCAAACCTGGAAGTAAGTGTTCTGGTTTGCGAACTTTTTTCAGAAGCCGAACATGCTCCGTTTTGAGTGCCACACTTCCGTTTTGAGTGTCACACTTCTGTTTTAAGCTGAGGTCTGCCTGTTTTTGCAGAAAGGGTAATTGGTGTTAGCTTGCCTTCAATAGAGACAATTTATGCTACCTGAGTTAGGAAGAGAGCAGAGAGAATTGTAGCAGATCCTTTACAACCCGGTCATCATCTGCTTGATTTACTTCCATCTGGACGTCGCTACAGGACTTAATATACAAAATCGGCCAGGCACAAGTATAGTTTTTTCCCTTGTGCCAGTAAATTGTTAAATTCGTACTTGTATAGTTGAAGGGGAGGTAAATTATGGATGGGGTTTCTTTGCTTCTTTGTATTGTGAGAGGAACCGTATCTGTCTGTTTACATTGCAATGTAGCCGAAACAAATTCCAAGTATGTTGGAAAATGTACCGAATTTTTCGCTCCATAAGACGCACTTTTTTTCTCCTGAAAAGTAAGGGGAAGTATCTGTGCGTCTTATGGAGCGAATGGTGGGCCCTGGAGCTGAATTACCCAGGGGCCAAAAGAGGATCATGCTTTTTACTTTACAAAGAGAAAAGGGGGTGTTGAAAGGACCCTGCTCAGCAACTGATCAGCAAGAGATCGGGAGAGAGATAAGAGTCCCGGCTCCCTTTCAGCCCCGCCCCCTTGCCCAGGCCTCCATTGTTGAATGTGCTGCAGGGGGAGGTTGTTTGTTTCCCCAGCGACATGTGACCGGCTGATTAGATTATCTGTCTGGAAACTGTAGAAAAGGCTCCCTTTCCTTTAGAAGCTGCAGAAATGTGAGTTGAACCCCATAAAAACGGGGCTTTTCCTCTTTGCTTTTCCCCATTTGCAAAAATAGCTGCAAAACTTATAGTTGATCCTCAAAAAAAAACAGGGCTTTTCCCTTTGCAAAAAAAAGCTGCAAAACTTTTAGCTGATCCTCAAAAAAACAGGGCTTTTAGAGGAGGAAAACCAGAAAAATATTTGTTTTTCTTGTTTCCTCCTCTAAAAACGAGGTGCGCCCTATGGTCCGGTGCGCCCTATGGAGCGAAAAATGCGGTACTTGGCCAATAATAAATTGTTCCTATTCCTACTCCTATTTTTGCTACTGATTTTGTGTCTCTTTTTGATTTTGGTTTTGTGACTGTGTGGAACCCAGTTCAGCTACTGATTGATTGATTGATTGATTGATTGACTGATTGATTGTGTGACCGCAGTACACTGGTACCTCGAGTTACAAACGCCTCAGGTTACAAACGCTTCAGGTTACAAACTCCGCTAACCTGGAAGAGTTACCTCGAGCTGAGAACTTTGTCCCAGGATGGGAACGGAAATCGTGTGCCAGCAGCGCAGCGACAGCAAGAGGCCCCGTTAGCGAAAGCACGCCTCTAGTTAAGAACAGTTTCAGGTTAAGAACGGACCTCCGGAACGAATTAAGTTCGTAACTAGAGGTACCACTGTACATGGTTATAGCTGTCAACCCTCCTTGCTGTTTCCCAATGCTATAATAAGGGAATTTCCCGCAAAAAAGGGGAAAGGTTGACAGCTATGCACATGGTTTATTGCTTTCATTTTACGAATCAAGGGTCTCGTTAGATAGTAAAATTCATGTTAAATTGCTGTTTCAGGGGTTATTTTTTATAAGTCTGGAATGGGTACAGTATTTGGGACGCTTTACCTGTAAACCTAATTCCAATTCTAATATAGGAAATTGATTTTTCTTTGGGGGGGGGAGTCTGGAACGGATTAATCCGTTTTGCATTACTTTCTATGGGAAAGCCCGCCTTGGTTTTGGAACGCTTTGGTTTTGGAACGTACTTCCGGAACGGATTAGGTTTGAGAGCCAAGGTACCACTGTACTGGGAAGAAAACTGGGCACGGAGAGCTAGCAGGCATTTTCCACAGCGGTTTTAGGGAAGCATGACTCAGCACCGATGAGTCATCAAAAATCAGCTCGAGAACACATTTCCTCCGAAGGCATAGCTGGTTGGGCAACAGAGATGCCGCAAAGGAGCCAAAAACCCGTGCTGATCTTTGCTCTTTACTACTCCGGCTCAAGACTTGAAAGGAAATTATCACCACCGGAGCTTTAAGTTTATAATCCTGCCGCAATTTGGAGGCAGCGCCCTCACTTTCTCTTTCATTTCCACCTGGGCCTTAACTTTAACACCCACCTGGCGGATGCAAAGTTTGGCACGCAAACACAGAGGTTGGGCGTGGGAGGAAATTCCCCTGCTGGCTTGCGTGTCCAGCCACAGATAAGGACACTGAAAGCAACGCCAGTAGGGGGATAAAAGGAGAGGTGGCAGAGATGGAAAGAAGATAAAGTCCCTACCAGAGAAGAATGGCAGATGAAGTTGAAGGACTGTGACGAAATGGCAAAAACGACCGGAAGAATCAGAAATCAGGAAGACCAAAATTCTAATAAGGAATAGGGAAAATTTATAACTTATCTTAAAGGCCATTGTAAAATCATTAGTAGTATTGGAATATCATTTGTAGTTTAAGGCTGAATTTT
Source organism: Lacerta agilis (assembly GCF_009819535.1). Taxonomy (NCBI): domain Eukaryota; kingdom Metazoa; phylum Chordata; class Lepidosauria; order Squamata; family Lacertidae; genus Lacerta; species Lacerta agilis. The sequence continues at coordinate 47,826,721 of NC_046324.1, forward strand.
GGACACAATGGAGATTTAAAAGATTTGGATCGTCATAAAAGATGCAAGAGGAAATGATTAATAATAGAATCATAGAATCCTAGAGTTGGAAGAGACCACAAGGGCCATCCAGTCCAACCCCCTGCCAAGCAGGAAACACCATCAAAGCATTCCTGACAGATGGCTGTCAAGCCTCCGCTTAAAGACCTCCAAAGAAGAAGACTCCACCACACTCCTTGGTAGCAAATTCCACTGCCAGCTCTCACTGTCAGGAAGTTCTTCCTAATGTTTAGGTGGAATCTTCTTTCTTGTAGTTTGAATCCATTGCCCCGTGTCCGCTTCTCTGGAGCAGCAGAAAACAACCTTTCTCCCTCCTCTATATGACATCCTTTGATATATTTGAACATGGCTATCATATCACCCCTTAACCTTCTCTTCTCCAGCCTAAACATACCCAGCTCCCTAAGACGTTCCTCATAAGGCATCGTTTCCAGGCCTTTGACTATTTTGGTTGCCCTCCTCTGGACACGTTCCAGCTTGTCAGTATCTTTCTTGAACTGTGGTGCCCAGAACTGGACACAGTATTCCAGGTGAGGTCTGACCAGAGCGGAATACAGTGGTACTATTACTTCCCTTGATCTAGATGCTATACTCCTATTGATGCAGCCCAGAATTGCATTGGCTTTTTTAGCTGCTGCATCACACTGTTGACTCATGTCAAGTTTATGGTCTACCAAGACTCCTAGATCCTTTTCACATGTACTGCTCTCAAGCCAGGTGTCACCCATCCTGTATTTGGGCCTTTCATTTTTTTTGCCCAAGTGTAGTACTTTACATTTCTCCCTGTTAAAATTCATCTTGTTTGCTTTGGCCCAGTTCTCTAATCTGGTAAGGTCATTTTGAAGTGTGATCCTGTCCTCTGGGGTAGGACAGACAATGGGGAGGATGGAAGTCTAGGAGATTCTATGGAATCCTGTTTTTATTATTTATGTTTGATATATCTCCGTAAGTGTTTAATTTGAAAAACCAAATAAATAAATTCAAAATAAAAGGAGAGGTGGCAACCCTGTTCCCAGCCACCTTCCAAGTTCAGGGGGTCTCTATACACCTCTTTTGTTGAGTCACCAGAAGCAATTTAGGATCTGTCAGGGAATCTTTAGCTGTGATTCCTGCATTGCAGGGGGTTGGACTAGATGACCCTTGGGGTCTCTTCCAACTCTGCAATTCTATGATGTGTAACCAGGTTTACATGGAGCCAAGCTGGCTGAATGATGGAGCGACAGCCCAGGTGCATCTCAGGACTCAGCTATACAGCTGCAAATATAACGTTTTAAGTGCATTTTAAGTGCTTTATACAAATGTGGCACTAGATGGCGATGGTGAGTTTATGGCAAATTCAGTATATAATTTTTTAAAAAAAAGCATTTTCACAGTGTTTTTTTTTTTATATGTGTCTAGATTACACCTCAAGCTGCATTATTCTGTGCCAGACTCCTTGTCCGTCTATTTCTTTATTTCCTAAGATTTATATACCACCAGATGGTAAAAACTCAAAGCGGTTTACAAAAAATAATAAAAATGTAAAATCATCAGTAAAAACAAAAATTTAAAACAGTCAAAGAAATTTAAATCGGCGACAAGGTAAAAACAGATTAAAGCACATTTCGACTTTCTACATGTCTGGGTAGGCTTGTCCAAGAGAAAACGTTCTTAGCGGGTGCTGGAAAGAGAACAGTGAAGGTCCCTGCCTGGTGTCAATTAGCGGGGAGTTCCAAAGTGTAAAAAAATTGAGCTCTTGTGAATGTGGAATTGCTATTATATGGCACCAGTAACCGTACCAGCTCCGCAGATGGAAGCGGCCGAGTGAGCAGGTAAGGAATAAAGCAATCTTGCAGGTAAAGTGTTCTCAAGCGGAAAAGTGCTTTATATGCTAATACTTTGTGCAGTGGCACCTTGGTTCTCAAACGCCTTGGTACTCAAACAGCTTGGAACCCAAACACTGCAAACCCAGAAGTAAGTGTTCCGGTTTGCAAACTCTTTTCCGGAAGCAAAACATGCTCCATTTTTGTGTGCCGCAATTCCGTTTTGAGTGTTACGCTGAGGTCTGTCTGTTTTTGCTATTTATTTCGCATTTTTCTTTTTTTGCGGCTCTTTTTGTTTTGTTTTTTTGTGACTGTGCGGAACCCAGTTCAGCTACTGATTGATTGATTGATTGATTGTGTGACTCCAGTACATTGTTTATTGCTTTCATTTTACGGATCCATGGTCTCGTTAGATAGTAAAATTCATGTTAAATTGATGTTTTGGGGGTTGTTTTCAAAAGTCTGGAACGGATTAATCCATTTTGCATTACTTTCTATGGGAAAGCGCGCCTTGGTTTTGGAACGGACTTCCGGAACGGATTAAGTTGGAGAACCAAGGCACCATTGTAGTTAACGTCTTGAAATTTGCGCATTGCAAACCTAGAGCGCATTGCCATAATCCAGCCTTGAAGTAACTGACACATGAACTACTGTGGCCAAGCTATCGTCTTCCAGGAACAATTGCAGCTGGTAAAAGCAGGAGGAAGTCTCAAAGTTCTGGAAAAACTAGTTCCCCTGCCTTCTAGAAACAACCAAATAGGGTTGCTAACTTTTTTACCGGCCTTTGCACCTGTGCTTTCGACCGCAGCTCGATCTGCACACATTTAGCAAGTGATAATGCAGAGTCCGCAGTGGTGGCTGCAGGCCACACTTCCCTCTGCAAGGCACAGGAGCAAAGCAGGAAAGTTTCCGCCGGTTAGTTGGCAACGCTTTGAGCTAGAAGCCTGAAATTTAGTCGGCAGGTGGCTACCCCATTTCCAGGGGAGAGCGAGGGAAGAACTTAAAAGCAGGTCATCTGAGCATTCCTCTTCAAAAACAGGACCCAAAGAGCATGCCAGATGGAAGCAGAGTTTCCACATTAGCTAGACAGCTAAAACTTTTCAATAGTTTGACCGGCTGTGTAATGGTTAGAGCAGGCTTCCCCAACCTTGGCCCTCCAGGTGTTTTGAGACTACAATTCCCATCATCCCTGACCACTGGTCCTGCTAGCTAGGGATCATGGGAGTTGTAGGCCAATAACATCTGGAGGGCCAAGGTTGAGGAAGCCTGGGTTAGAGGATTGAATCCTGCTTGAAAACCCTACTCAGCAGGGACGGAGAAAGGACAGGGCGTTGGGGACGGGGCATTGGGGTCGGTCCACCCCAGGTTCCACCCTGGAGGGGGTAACACTTGGGGCCCTGCCCCCGCGACTGGTGACTCCCAAGCCAAGTGTTGCCGCCCAGCAAAAACCACGCTCGGCGCAGCGGCAGCTGGCTTGCTCGCTCGGCCGGTGCGCGCTTTGCTAAGTTCTCCCTTCATGCTGTCCCTGGGCAGAGCCATGGCGGAGGCAAGGGGCGGGCCAGAGAGGTGTCACACCCATGCGTCATGACGTCACGACACTTGCATCAGGACGCATGCACGCTGCAGAGCGGTGCCCCGCCCCCGGGGGGTGCCTCTGCATTTGCCACCCCAGGCAGCCAAGCGGCTCCGTTCGCCACTGCTACTCAGCCACAAAGTTCACTGGCTGGCCTCAGGCCATTTGCTCCATCACAGCCTATCCTACCTTGCAGGGCTGTTGTTGAGGACAAAACAGAGGTGGGTCCAGAGGAAAGGCGGGAAGCAGGGACGTAGCAAGCCTCTGCGCTGCTGGGAGCGGCGGTGTTGGCGCAGAGGCACCCCCCTGGGGGAGGGGCACGGCACGTGCGTCGTGACGCCGGCGTGACGTCACGCCGCACGTGGATGCCGCTGAAAGGGGGAATTTCCCCCTTTCCGCGGCTTTTTTTCGGCGGGGGGCGGGCCAGCGAGGAGGGGGCGTCACGCTTGTCGCTGGCATGACACCCCCTCCTTGCTGGCCCGCCCCCCGCCAAAAAAAAGCCATGGAAAGGGGGGAAAGAGAAGCTTGAATGTGCCTGCTCTGCTTCGCTTTCCCCCCCTCCCAGCAGTTTTTTTCAGCGGGGGGGCAGGCCAGCGAGGAGGGGGTGTCATGCCAGTGACAAGCGTGACACCCCCTCCTCGCTGACCCGCCCCCCTGCCGAAAAAAAGCCGCGGAAAGGGAAAAATTCCCCCTTTCAGCGGCATCCACGTGCGCCGTGACGTCTCGCCACTTGAAGGGGGAAAAGGCGACATGCAAGGGGGGGCGTGGGTGGCCAAAGTGACACCCCCCTCCCCTGGAACTCGGGGTGGCCCGCCCCCCTGCCCCCCTTGCTACGCCCGTGGCAGGAAACAAATACAGTGGAACCTTGGGTTGCGAATGTAATCCGTGACAGAGGCACGTCCGCAACCTGCAGTGTTCGCATCCTGAAGTGCCGCGTCTACACATGCACTGGCGCGATTTGGCGCTTCTGCGCATGCACAAGAGACGAAACCCGGAAGTAACCCATTCCGGTACTTCCGGGTTTCCTGCAGTCCACAACCTGAAAACACGTAACCTGAAGCGTCCGTAACATGAGCTATGACTGTAAATGAGAACCATAATGGCAAGCAAGTAGCAGTCCCAGTATGTTCCGGGAATGCAAACTGGATTCACTAGTCCATCTTACTTGACGTTTGCACATTGCTACTGTTGCTCTCCAGTTTTCTGAACTGCCCTTTGCTGGAATGTGAGGTTATCCTTTCCTGTACATGCAAACAATGCAGAAGAAGAGAAGCTGGAAACAGTTGCTCGGTTGTCCTCCGCTCCCCCGAAAGATCCTGCCCGTACTCGCATCTCAGCTCAGGGCAAGGAAGGGCAAGGGGTCTGAGGCTGACCCTGAGTCACTGACCCCCACATGCCTGTGGCAAGTTTCCAGCATCACCATATCAACATCCTGGGAAAAGCTTGACCTGTTGATTTCTGCCTGTCGTGCAAAAAAAAAACCCAACTCAGTAGAAGCCAAGTGATTTCCTCAAGGGCATGCGGTCTCCTCTATCATTTCACAGCTGCTTTTAAAAACGAAATTTTTGCAAGCGCAACTTGTCTCGCCGTAGGAAAGGGGAGAAGCGGCACTGCGTGAAATTCCACCCTCCAACTCCCTACACAACTATTAAAGGCACAGGAAGTCAAACAGACTTGCCTGATGCAGTAAAGAAACTGGAGTGGAAATGAAGGGAAGAAAGCGGGGAGAAGGAGGGGGATCCTGTAACACCGGGGCAGTGAAAAAGGATTCCCGCTGCCACAGTTTGCAAGGAAAGTTGATTCCCTGGCCAGGAAGAGAACAGGCAGGGAGAGAAGTTCAAGGAAATGCCTGGGGGAGGTGGGAGGAGCTGGCAGGAAACAGGAAGAAGAGATACACGAGAAGGAGAAAAGGAGGGGGGGAAATGAAGAGACAAAGGACACTTGGCACCATAAATAAAGGGCTGTGGTTCCACTTTAAACAGCTGTGGTTTCATAGAATTGTAGAATTGGGGAGGGCACCCCAAGGGTCATCTAGTCCAACCCCCTGCAATGCAGGGATCTCAACTCTATCTTATATGACAGATGGCCGTCCAACATCTTATTTAAAAACCCCAATGAAGGAATAGAATAGAATAGAATTTTATTTACAGCCATAGGCCCATACAAGTAAAAAACACAAACCAGTAGATAACAACTTGTGCAAGTGGGAACAACAGCCACTAAAACACCACAGTAACAATAAAATACAATAAAATAGAATGGCATACTAAGCCTTAGCTAGCTTGTAGTGCTCCTTGGCGTCGCTTTTGGGTAAGGACAGCGACCAGGAACCTTGCCACTTTCAGGGTCGTATGAGTATCCTTATCCTGCAAGATTTGGGCAAGGTGGAATTCTGGTGGGGTGCCCTCTAGTTTCTGTATGATTGATCCCAACAAATTTGCCCATGGCACGTTGAACAAGGGGCAAGCGAACATAATGTGCTGGAGAGACTCCAGTGTCTCCTTATCACATTCGCACATGGCGGAGGCTTGGCCCTTTGAGAATCTATGTCTCAGGACGTTGGAGGGAAAAACATTGAACCTCGCTTTGGTGAAGGCCAGTCTATGGACAACAGTCGAAAGGGAGGAGAGGTATGATGGAACGCAGTAAGTTAAGGTGATACCGATGTTCTGGTATCACCAATGAAGGTTATTAAGATATGGAGATACAGAGGAGCTCAGCTGCCTCTCCTGGCTCGGGTGCCGCTGACTCAGGACAGAGGCAGGAAAGCACTTAGTTCTTTCCCTTCTCTACAGTTTCGGTGAAGACTCGCTTTTACTTCTGGATCCTCAGCACAACAGATTTTTCCTTCCTCCGCTCACAAATCGGCTTCAGGTCAGCTTCCAGTTCAGCTCCTCAAAGAATCCTAGGAGCTGTGGTTTTATAGGGTGCTGAGAGTTGCTGGGAGACCCCTCTATTGCCCTCGCGCAGCTGCAGACAATCTTACTTGGCTACGAGAGACCGCCAAAGAAGAAGGAAGAAAGAAGAAGCAGTTCCCAGAGCGGTTCAACAACCAATCCCTCTTCCCAAGGAAATCTGGGAATTGTAGCTCCCTCGCTACAACGGGAATAATCATACTGGTCTACCTCGCAGGGTCGCTGTAAAGATTGTCAGGAAAAAGGATGTGAATTGCTCCCAGCACTCGGCTCTTAAGGTAGATTTGCGGTGCGTGCATGTCAAACATCGGAGGCAATGACTTCGGCTCGTCCAAGATAATATGACAGCAGCAATCGCAGATAACAATGGCTCTCCGTGAACCATTCGCAGTGGCATCAGGTGTTAAACAGGGTTGTGTTATCACCCCAACTCTATTTATTATCACCATGATCCTGCACTTTGCCGAATGGAAAATCCCCACCGGAGTAGGAATCATATATTGAACAGATGGAAAGCTCTTTAATCTGAATACAGTGGTACGTCATCTAGCATCCACCTCGTCGAGGGCCCGCTCCGTCAAACATCCGTGGCAAACCCAGAAGTACCAGAACGGGTTACTTCCGGGTTTGCCACTTGCGCATGCACAGAAGCACTAAATCATGCTTCATGCATGCGCAAAAGCGCAAACCGCTCCGTGCACATGTGCAGACGCGGCGCTTTGTCCAGCGTCCTTTTCGGCCAGCGACCGGGGCTCTGGAACGGATCCCTGTCACAAAACAAGGTTCTACTGTAGGCTGAAAGCAAAGAATAAGGTTACCAAAACTTCCATCATAGAGCTTCAGCATGGTGATGACAACGTAGTGTGCACACTCAGAGGATGACACCCAAAGCATCTTAAATATCTTCGCAGAAGCTTGTGAAAAGTTTGGCCTATCGCTCAACATCCAAAAAAACCAAAGTGCTGCACCAACAAGCACAAAACAACCCCTCTGCAGTGTCACAAGTCCAACTCAATGGTGTAACGTTGGAAAGTGTCAATCACTTCTCCTACCAGGGCAGTTATCTTTCCACAAGGGCCGACATTGATGCTGAAATTCAGCATCGCCTGAGCTCTGTGAGTGCAGCTTTCTCCCGATTGAAGCGCAGAGTGTTTGAGGACCAAGACATTCACAGGGAAACCAAAATGCTTATTTATAAAGCTATAGTACTATCAACCTTACTGTATGCTTGTGAAACGTGGACCACTTATAAACGCCATCTCCAACTCCTCAACAGATTCCATCAACTGTGTCTCTGAAAATTTTACATATCACTGAGGAAGAAGACGGCCGAACTATTGCCAGTGTACTGGAAGAAGCAAAGATCACCAGAGTCGAAGCACTGATTCTTCAACATCAACTTTGTTGGACTGGTCATGATGTGTGGATGCCTGACTGTCCTCTTCAAAAACAACTACAGTACTCTATTCCAAACTTAAAAATGGAAAGCGTAATGCTGTTGGTCAACAAAAGAGGTTTAAAGACTCTCTCAAGGCAAATCTTTAAAAATGTAGTATAAACACTGACAACTGGGAAACACCGGCCTGCGAGCGCTCCAGTTGGAGAACAGCCTTTACCAAAGGTGTCATGGGCTTTGAAGACACTCGAACTCAGGACGCAAGGGAGAAATGTGCTAAGAGGAAGGCACGCTCGGCAAACCCTCCCTCACCGTGATCAACTGCCGCCCAGAAACCTCTGTCCCCACTGTGGAAGGAAGTATAGATCCAGAATTGGCCTCCATAGTCGCTTACGGACTCATTGTTAAGATCGTGTTCGTGGAAGACAATCTTATTCGGCTATGAGTGGTCGTCAAAGGAGGAGGTATCCCTGCTAAGATACAACAGGCACTTTCCAGAAATAGCTGAAGACATTTTTGATCCGACAGGTTCCCCAGCTAGATAAAGGGTCTTTCCACTGAGTGTCTGCTTCACTGGGATTTTAATCTTGTTTTTGTTTTTGTTTTGTTTTTTGTTTAACAGCTTCTAATTATGTTATTTGCAAATCACCTTGGGACAGTGGTTTAGAAGGTGATTAGCAAATTATAAAAATACCAAGGCAGGGGCAGGCCCTTGAGCAATCAGATTCTGTTTCGCTTCTCTCCTCACCCCCCCCCCACTCTCTCACCCGCTTTTCCTGAGAAGGATGTGGATGATGTATAAACAGCCAAACATGTGTCAGACCTGTTAGCAAAGCAAGTCAAAACAACAACAGGCGGGCAGCCTTTTCCATCCAAACTATTTGCTTTAGCCTCCACATTCCAAGCAGTAAGTTTAGCGTCTGTTTGCTGAGAAATAAACGCTGTTTAAACACAGATGCAATCAAGAGAAAAGGGTATGGGACAAGAATCCTGCCCTGGGGAGGCTCCACTGCAAAGGTCCAGAAACAGATGGGCTCTTAAGAACAGAGCAAAACTCATTGAATCCATCTGCGGATCTAACAGTGAGAGCGGAAGGATCTCGGGCAAAAGATTCCTGCACTGCAGAGGGTTGGACTAGATGATTCTCAGTGGCTTCAAGTTACAAGAAATGGAGATTCCGACTCAACATCAGAAAGACCTTTCTGGCAGTAGGAGCTGTTCAACGGTGGAAGGGAAGTGATGGACTCTCCTTCCTTGGAGGTTTTTAAGCAGAGATTGGGTGGCCGCCTATGCTTCAGCTGAGATCCCTGCATTGCAGGGGGGTTGGACTAGATGGCATTTGGGGGTCCCTTCCAACTCTACATTTCATACAATTCTTTGACCCGTTGGTGCTGAAGACAGAGGGGAGGGCTGGGTAGTAGCAGCGCTGCTGCAGCTCAACCGCTCAGCTGCCTCCTTTCTCGTTCCCACTAGTTCCTTCGTCAGAGTCAGTCACATGGAAGGAAGTGGGACAAGGCACACATTATGCCACAGTGGCTCAGACGGTCATGCATAACCCCTGAGTTCATTCATCATGTGCGTTCGGGGTTTCGACAGGGATGGCGTCATCCGGTGGGTGAAGTTTGGTTGTGAGCGGGTCCTTTGTCTGGCCCTGGTCTGCGGGAGTGGAGGGTGAAACAGTGGACCTGTGGGAAACCTCTTAGTTTTTTTAACTCCTAAGAGAAGACAGTACCTTTTCCTCTGTTTCCTAAATCCTTTTGTTCCTGCAATGGATTTACTTGGGGGAGGTGGGGCTGCATTTTGTCATTTATTATTTGGAATTCCAAATAATAATTATTTGGAATTCCTAAGAAGATCAAACCTATCCATCCTTAAAGAAATCAGCCCTGAGTGCTCACTAGAAGGACAGATCCTGAAGCTGAGGCTCCAGTACTTTGGCCACCTCATGAGAAGAGAAGACTCCCTGGAAAAGACCCTGATGTTGGGAAAGATGGAGGGCACAAGGAGAAGGGGACGACAAAGGATGAGATGGTTGGACAGTATTCTCGAAGCTACTAACATGAGTTTGGCCAAACTGCGGGAGGCAGTGGAGGATAGGCGTGCCTGGCGTGCTCTGGTCCATGGGGTCACAAAGAGTCGGACACGACTGAACGACTGAACAACAACAACATTTGGAATTCCATCCTGCTTTTGTGGGCGGCAACTGCCAATTTGAATTAATTTTGAAGTTTCCGGGGGGAGGAACGGTGAACTTCGTAGCTTTGGGGGAAATGCATGAAGCCCTAGTGTGAATCTAGGGCAAAACGGGGCGGGGGGGTGTTGAAATTGCTGCAATGGGAGGGGCAAGCTGTGCTGTGCAGCTCCCAGTCAGGCACGCCCTATTCAGCTGATCTCACCAGGGCTTGCTGTGACCGCTGATCAGCTGATTGGACCATCAGCTAGAAGGGACCATGAGGGTCATCTAGTCCAACCCCCTGGAATGCAAGAATATTTTGCCCAACGTGTGGCTTGAACCCATGACCCAGAGATTAAGGGCCTCACGCTCTAACCGAATGAGCCATCCAGAGCATTGTAAAGGTTCAGAAAAGGGCAACCAAAATTATCAATATTCCACACCAGGGATCATCAGGGAAAGAGCTGAAAAGAAAAATTCTGGTATCGTGACACCATGATGTAAATCTCAGGTGCAACTGCATTTGGAATACCATGTAGGGTTTTGGTCACCTCAACCCAAAAAGGATACGGAAGAGTTGGAGAAAAGTTTCAGGAAAAGGGCAATGCAGATGATCGAGAGGATGGATCAACAAGGAAAGGCACCAGCATTTGGGAGTTTTTTGTTTAGGGAAAAGGCAAGCTAGAGATGCAAGTATATAAAAATTATGCATGGCATGAAGAAAGTGGATAGATAAAAAATTGCTCCCTCTCTCAGAATACTAGAGGATATCCAGAGAAGATGAACATTGGAAGGTTCAGGACAGGCAAAAATAATTTATCCACATAGCTCATAGGTAAATTGTGAGGTTCCCTACTGCAAATGTATAATGGCACTAACTTGGATGCTTTTAAAAAGATTGCAGAATCCACGGAGGTAGAGGCTATCGGCAGTGACTAGCCATGACATGACTGTACTATCACTTTTGCTCTTTGGTGAAAAAAACTTGTTCAGATCTCACCTCTGTCATGAATTCCTCGGGGGAATTTGGCAAACCCACCCTGCGGGCTTCAGCCAGCACTAATACTACCCCTATCTCGCAGGGTTGTTGTACAGATTGTTGGGACAAAATTAATAAGCATGTTTTTAAAAAACCTCCCTTCATCCGGATTAACTCCAGGGCATGTTTCAGCTTTGTTTGTTGTTTTTAGCACACAAGACGAAACTGAGGGGGAAGGAGCAGGCAGGTACACTTTCAAAGTACAGAAGAACTTTTTAAAAGGCTGAGCAAACGAAAAGGTGTTGTTGTTGTTTTTTTACTTGTGCCTAAAAGAAAGCCGGATGCTGCCAGGTGAGCCTCCCAGGGGACGGCATCCATAATAAAGGAAGAAAGCTTCTCTCACTAAGCACCACCCACTTCTCTTGAAAAGGGAAGGCACAAACAGAGGTGGACATTGGAACATGATTTCAGAGCAAAGGCGAGTTGATAAGGAAGCTCATTGCGTCGACCTGGATGCCTGGGTGTTTACGGGTTAATGAATGTGAGGCTCATGGGCCAAAGCAGCCTCCTGCAAACTGGTCCCTCCATAAGTTGTTGGGCTCCCAACTCCCATCAGACCCAGCCAGCATGGCAAATGGCCAGGGTTGATGGGAGTTGTGGTCCCCAACATCAGCAATTACAGGTAAGGTAAAGGGACCCCTGACTGTTAGTCCAGTCGCGGACGACTCTGGGGTTGCGGCGCTCATCTCGCTTTACTGGCTGAGGGAGCTGGTGTACAGCTTCTGGTCATGTGGCCAGCATGACTAAGCTGCTTCTGACGAAACCAGAGCAGCACACGGAAACACCATTTATCTTCCCACTGGAGTGGTACCTATTATCTACTTGCACTTTGACGTGCTTTCGAACTGCTAGGTTGGCAGGATATGGACCGAGCAACGGGAGCTCACCCCGTCGCGGGGATTCGAACTGCCGACCTTCTGATCGGCAAGCCCTAGGCTCTGTGGTTTAGACCACAGCGCCACTACTTTCTGATCAGAGCACTTTGACATTTCATCTCACGTGGAAAAACTTTGGACCACAAGCCTCAGCTGATCCTGCCTTTTGGAGACATGAAGAAGTTGCCTCCACCACAGTGGCATAGAAAGGGTGGGGCGTAGGGGGGCGCTTCGCCCGGGTTCCAGGGGAGGGGGGTGACACTTGTGGCCACTCCCCGCCGCCCGGCACCCTGTGCGTGCTGCTGCACGGACGGACGGGGCAGCCCCACGAGCCGCCACTTCGCCCAGCGGCTCCCCCAGTCGCTGCGGAAGCAGCAGCAACAGGCGGGATGCACTGCTCATGGGCCAGAAATTCCGGGCATGCACAGTGCATCCGAGTCAGCGCAGCTGCTTCGACGGCGACTGAGCGAACCGCCGAACGAGGCACCGGCTCATGGGGCTGCCCCGTTCGTAAAGCAGCACGGACGGGGCAGCTCACAAGCCACCGCCTGCCCAGTTGTCGCGGGAGCAGCAGCGCCGGGCCGATGGACTGTGCATGCATGGCATTTCCGCGCATGCGCAGCCCGTCCCAACATGCGTCATGGCGCCGCGACGCCCTGCCCCCAGGGGTGTGCCTCCACGCGCCGCCCCGGGTGCGCGGAGGATTCCTCCGCCACTGCTCCACCAACACCACCTATTATTATTATTATTATTATTATTATTATTATATTAATTGCATTATATATCACCTTTGTCTCCGAGGAGCTCAGGGCAGCATGCATGGTTCTCCCTGTCTCCTCATTTAATCCCACAACAACCCGACTTCCGGTTCGGCGCGGCCATCGGAAAGAAGCGCGGAATAGCCCTTCGGGGAATTCCGAGCAAAGTCGGGAGTTTTAAGGGGTTTCGCAAAGGCTCTGCGACCCCTAAATCCACGAGGGGGTACCTTGTGGGCTGTGGCACCCAGCAGCGCTGCAAGCGTGCTCTCCCGATCGGCGGATTTTGTGGTAAATCCGCAAGACGGGATCGAGCTGCTGGCGCAAGGGGAGACACCGCTATCCCGACTCTGCGCAGCCTCTGGCTTCTGATGAAAGCGTCGGATTTCCTTTAAAATTACAATCGGATTCCGTTTTTCAAAGAGGGGAAAGGATCCCCGTAAATTGACTTAATTTGGACTTTGGAAAGAATTCGGAAAGCTGAAGGGCGCAACAAGGGAGTCCGCCCGACAGCGGCGAGGAAAATGGCGCAGAACAGAAAGTCGCAGGAGTGATCTACGTATTGAAAACCTACTGAGTGAGTACTAAGTGAAGACCTTTACCATTAAGGGAAAGGCATTTAGACTTTGAGTTGGAAATATATTGAACTTAATAGTGGTGGAGAGACCTCGGGAAACCCCTGGTGAAGTCCCTACTGAGAGGTTGGGGGGTGAAATACGTCTGCACCTCAGCCCAGAACTTAAAACCATACCGGACAATAGCCAGAGACAATAGTGCTGTGGAGGGGTAAAACCCATCCAGTGGGCACGGAAAACTAGTTAAACTCCGTCCTGGTTTGGAGTCTTGGTTTCGAGCGCTGCTTTAAAGGGACGACTGAGGGGGGTTCATTGAAGGCGTGCTATCCCATCAGACAGAGATCGGTGGCGAAAAGATCCCCCAATCGGGGGAGGGAGATCGCTTCCCCAGTCGGGGGGTGGATTATAAAGCCCATCGGGGCGGATTATTTGCAGTGATAGAGAAATATAACGATTCCCCAATCGGGGGGGTGGATTACAAAGCCCATCGGGGCGGGATTATTGACTTTAAATCGCTGCCTCCAGCCGGGGGGCGAGGATTACAAAACCCATCGGGGTGGGAGTATAAATCTAGGTTTAACATCGAACTGAACTTTTTGCTTTGTGTGTGGTGCAACCCTTGACTTTTTGCAACTTTTGTAACTTCGTGGGCAGGAGACAATGTTTCTTCGTGATAGTTCTCAGTGATATATTCTCTTCCTGTTTTTTTCTTGCCTTGCCTGTGTGGGGAAAAACAATAGCTACATTTTATCCTGTGCTTTTGGAGAGTGATTAGAGCGTAGAGGACATCTAGTGGCAACTGGTGGTATTGCAGACTGGTTAAAACTAAAAATAAATAGAAGCTCCCTCCAGTGGCCAAAGTAACAAATAACAGGTGCTCCCCCTAGTGGTGAATCTTTGTAACTACAGATTTTAATTTTTTTCGGAAAAATGACGGGAAGAGAATTAAAAAAAGTCCCAGCGACTCCGCTAGAAAGAAGGCCTTCCAAACAAGAGGAAGTAAAGGATTTAGAAGTATTGTGGCAAAAAATAAAGGAAGAATTTAGGCAAAATGAACAGCGAATGGAGAAAAATTGGAAGATGTACAAGAAACACTGGACAAAAAATAGAGGGAGCCGTTGGAGAATTAAAAACAGAAATTCAAGAGTTGTCAGTAAAATCCAAAACAATGGAAGAAGCATTGAAGAGGACACAAAAAGAGGTGAGAGCGACAAAAAAAGAAACAGAACAAGTGAAAGAGGAGATGACACAAATAAATAAAGCGCAGGAGGAGATGTGGGACAATTTGGCTTTAACGGAGATGAGACAGAAACAGATGAATTTAAAATTTAGAGGATTGAAAGAAGAGGCAAATGAGGATATAAGGAAGAAAATAATTGAAGAACTGGCCAAATGGATGGATTTGAAGGAAGAGGAGGTGGCCTACTCAATTACTAATGCTTTCAGAATTAAAGTAAGATCGGCAAAAGCAAAGGCAAAGAAATTTCCAGGTGATTGTCTGGTCATGTTTAATTCGATGGACATGAGGAATGCTATTCTAAGATTGAGTTACACAAAGAAGCTGGTGATCGATGGGAAGCAAATCATTGTGTTTAAGGAGATCCCGACAAGATTCTTGCGAAAGAGGGACCCGTACAAACCACTGGTGACATTGCTTAGGAAAAAAGGGATTCAACATAGATGGGAATATCCGGAGGGGATCTCCTTCTACTACAAAGATAAAAGATTTAAACTGACAGACGCACTGGAAGTGAAGAAATTTACAAGAAGATACGAAGATGATTTAGGGAAGATAGGACCACCCGGACCAGCACCAGACGAGGGCAAGAGAGAACAGGATAAGAAGAAAAGGACAAGAAGAAAGAGGAGGAAGAGAAGTTGGAGAAGCTAGGAGCACACGGAGGACAAGAAGAAGAAGAAAGAAGAACAAGAATTGGAGGGAGAGGATGAAGAAGAGGAGAAGAAGAGGAAGATATTGATAATAAGGATAATAAACCTTAAAAGGCCTAAAAACAAGAGAAAAGGAAAACATGGCTTTGAAACTTACCTCGTGGAATGTAAACGGTCTTAACGATAAAAACAAGAGGAACAGGATAGGACACGTGTTGTATAGGAAAAATTTGGACATAATTTGTCTTCAAGAGACTCATATTGCAAAAAACATAGACATGTGTTAATTAATAAAAAATTGGGAAGAGAATTTGTTTCCTCGGATTCTTCGAAAAGAGAGGAGTTGCACTATATATAAAGGAAAAATTTGAACCAAAACTGATCTCGAAAGATGAGGAAGGCAGAATATTAATAGTACAAATCACGCTGCAAGGCGAGAAGTTGTTGGTAATTGGAATTTATGCACCAAATGAAAATAAAGCAGAATTTTTTAAGAATTTGGAAGACAAATTGATGGAATTCATGGATCAGAAATTGATAGTGATGGGGGACTTTAACGGTGTAGTGATGCCGGAATTTGATAAATCTTTTACAAGAAAGACAGCAAGAGAAGGTAAATTACCAAAATCCTTTTTTGATATGATGGAAAATTTAGGACTGGTGGATATTTGGAGGCTGAAACATCCTACTACAAAAGATTTTACTTTTATTCAGAGCCGAATCAGAGTTTTGGAAGAATCGATCATGTTTGGATTACAAAGGAATTAATAGGGAGGGTGTCTAGATGTGAAATAACACCGAGAACGCTGTCGGATCACAATTCGATTGATTTGGATTTAAAGAACAAAGAGAAAACCCCCACAAGGTGGAGAATGAATGATAGTCTATTTGATGATCCAGAAGTGATAACCAAAGCTAAACAAGAAATTACAGAGTATTTCAATTTGAATTTACAGAAGGGAACCGGACTGGATGTGGTTTGGGACGCGAGCAAGGCCGTAATGCGAGGATTCTTGATACAAAAGAACAGTCATCAAAGGAAAAACAAGGAGAAAAAGAAAGAAGAAATTTTAACTCAATTGATGATATGTGAAAAGAAATTGATATTGAAACCAATGGATGTCCAATTGAAACAGAACATAAAAATATTGCAAACTCAGTTCTCCACGCTGGTGAACCAGGAGATTGAATGGAAAATTAAACAGATGAGACAAAAGAGTTTCGAATCAGCTAATAAGACAGGAAAGCTACTAGCCTGGCAATTGAGAAAGAGGCAAAATCAAAATATAATTAATAAATTAGAAATTGG